>NC_089800.1:6389406-6697739 GCF_029633855.1 Hoplias malabaricus
TTTAGACCAAACCCTTATATTTCATAGAGATGAGAAGTGAAAATAAATGCATGCTGTTATTTTGTGTCAATAACAATAATTATATTTATTATTATTACTATTCTAATATTAATCTAAGAATATAAGCAAGAAATTATTTGTTACAATATTTGTTTTTTTTGTAAATATTAGTTATTTTATTACAACCTGAAGAAAGCATAGTTTTGCCAGACAGCCATTAGCCAAGTTTTGTATATAATATATAAAACCAGCATCAGTGTTTTTCTTCTTCATTTTATTTAAAAATAAATACTAGATGATCTACCACCAAAGAACAAAGAAGACCAAGAACATTTTGTTGATTTTAAGAATTACAATGACTTATTTATTCAATGTAACTGGTTAAAGCATGTGAAGTTTAAGGAGGCTGTGCACAGCTATCTGGAGTTTTATAAACACACTAACACCACAAAATGTCTCCCCACCACTTCCCTTTAAAATATTTTAGGCAAACACACACTCACGTGAAATTAGACAAATTCAGCAGTCCTCTCTCTGTGAGATATAATACTGTGTAAATGTTGCAGAGTGAACAGCGGAGAAACGTATCTAACGCAAAGCCAAACACAGCCCCAGAAACACACAGTAATAGAGCACTTTCCTGTTTTATTTCCTATTATTTAATTATATGAAACTTTGTAAATGACCCCATTCATTTCCACTGGGCGATAATGCTGTGTTCTTTCTTGAGTTACTGAACCTCAACACGCCCACGGACGAAGCCACGGTTTGCACTGAAGAACCTACTGTTCTTTGGTACCAGCTGGGAATGAATTTTTCTGGTTTGCGAACCAGTTTATGTTGCTGGAATGCACCGAATGGTTCCAAATTTTGTTCGCGAACTAGAACTTGAACAACGAAGATTCCTCGTTGGTGGAAAAGTGCTATTTGAAATATGGCTGCACTATGCAGTAAATTTATAATCTTATTTTGTAGGCGACAAGGAGAAACTTTGTTGGTTGGCTGCTCATTTATTTTCTTTTCTGCTTTCCATGAGCATAGTCTGTCAAAAGGTTGAAGGTATGGCTTTAAAAGCCATTTCAACTGCATATGATGCAGCAAGGTGGCTAAGTGGTTAGCAGGTTCTCCATCTGGGTGGAGTTTCCATGTTCTCCCTGTGTCTGCGTGGGTTTCCTCTGGGGTCTCATGTTTCCTCCGAAAAAGTCCCAAAAAATCAGGTTAGGTGAATTTGCTTCTGTAATAACTATCCTTGTGTGTGAGTGAGTGAATGAATATATGTATGTGTGTGTGTGAATGTGTATGTGCCCAGATATGGATTGGCACTCTGTCCTGGGTGAAACCCTAGTGACCGATGCAGTCCTCCAGGTGGACGGTCGTTCCTAGTTGAGAGTACGCTGTGCGCATTTGGCTGCTGCTTCTCGCCAGTGTGTGTGGATTGAATATTGAGTGTTGATTATAAAGTGTCCTAGGGTTCCTAGGAAGGGGCTATATAAGTGTAAATTTAGATGAATAAATAAATGTATGCAGAAACACTAAAAAGCAGTTTAGGTTTGTTTTGGTTTTCTGGAATATATGTAGAAGATGAAATGGTGCATGAGTGAACCATTAGAAATTAATGGCCTTTAATTTTGTTTTCTAAAACTAGTCACACAGCAGTAATCTTTCTGTTTCTTTCGTCCTTGACTCAAGAAAACCAGAGTCTAGAAAACAAAGAACAAATTGTAACAAACAGACAGTAGATCAGTAGATATTTTTCAAATATGTGAATTTAATATAAATTTCTATTATGCTTTTTCCAAAATATTCCCCATTATATATATATTTAAATGAGACAGTAAAACAATTTAGCAACCCAAGACTTGTAAGAGTTAAACTCCAGATTCTCATTATTAGTTTTAGCTGGGTACCAGTCCGTTTGAGCTATAATCATCCACGAGCTCCTGACAAGCTGGAAGTCCAATTACACTGCTCCCTTTTAGCCGCAGCTGATTTTTAATTAGTGACTAAAGGCACATGGCAATTTATTTCCACCTTCTCGTCTTAACCAGGGAGTGAAGCGTACAATTATTTAATTCCTTTAACATCGTGTACTTACTGGAGTTCACATGCAGTTCAAAAAACTTGATGAACTATTAGCATGGGCACTAGTGACGAGGAACCTTGTCAGAAGCAATCTATGAAGTATGACACAAATGGCCACATTTCTCCCTTGGCAAGCACTTTCTGGAGGGAGGGTCATGGGTTAAGAGCAGTGAAAAGGTTCTAGCATCAGCATGTTCCTCAAAGCTAAAAAGAATCATTTCCTGCATATGCTACATCTGCTCGGCTAGCAGCTGTTCCTTGTGGTTAGCTCCCCTAAACAGGGAGGGATTTATTATTCATGCCGGGTCGACGGGTCTGCCATGATGATGGAACCCATCGATTCACCAGGCAATTATCACACGGCTGTTGAGCACCTGAACGAGCTCCAGGCCATTAGCTTTCTTGAATTAGCTTGAAATACGTGTTACACAAGTTTGCTTCTTTAGCTTTGTACTGGGCTACAAGGCTAATGTAGCAAGTAATGGGAGTTCAGAGTTCACCCATTAGCATTGTGCAAATGACATGCCTAAATCATCCCAATCGTAGCTCAAGCCATGTTGATAAGCTTGTTAAAGTTCAAACAGGATATCAATCACATCCCCAAGAACAATAGCAGCAGCCATTTTGAGGTTTGCTCTAAACGTTGTCCGTTTTAATTGGTCATGCAGATCCAACATATGCCATAGTCTATTTCAGACATGAAAACATTTGGATTGCTAAAGATACAACCCATTGCTACATTAAGTTAAACTCAAACAAAACGCCTGATGTGTATTAAAGAGATCTTCGATTATCAATTTAGTGCTAAAGTCTGCAATGTCTTCCAGTGTCTGGTTTGGTTTATGAATGCCTTAATTGTTTGGTTTAAGAGTAAATTGACTATGACCGTGTCCGTATGTGTCCAGTTCCAGTGAGGATCGAGTTTCTGGGGAATGCAGAGCAGCAGCACCACTGGTGTTTCCCTTTTGCAGTGGATGGGAATCCGGCTCCTAACATCAGTTGGCTGTACAACAGCACACCCCTCAGCGAGAACGAGTACGCCTACACCCAGCTGATCATGGACAAGGACGATGGCTCAGTCCAGCACGGCTGCCTCTTCCTCAACAAGCCCACTCACCTCAACAATGGAGTCTACACACTCATAGTAGAGAACAAACTGGGCCGGGCCCAGGCCACTGCGAACGGCACGTTCATGGAAAACCCCTTCGACTCCACCAACCCAGAGGGCATCATCCCTGGTGAGCTGCGGTCATTAGTCTCCATCAAAGTATTTACAGACTGCAGTCCATGTGTTGTTCTGCATACTTTGTTAAGTCACTTTCACAGAGTTCATCAGTGGTCAGGGCCCCCACATGAACAGTACATATCAAGTATTATTTGTGTGGTGGTCCTTCAGTCATCATTCTCAGCACTAGAAGAACAAAGGGGATGTGTGACACGTGTGGATCAGACAGAGCAATGCTGTTGGAGTTTTTGAACACTGCACACTTCTGTCCACTCTATTAGAAACACATACATTGTACTCCAACTACTGCTGTGTCTGATCCACGCACTAACATGCCACTGCCAGTACCAGCTCTGTGATGATCCTCTGGGTGTCCCTGACCATTGAGGAACAGGTGGTCGTTTTAATGTTAAAGCTGTGGATTTATAGATGTTTCATGTCGTTTTTCACCTAATTTTAAAGCAAATATTAATGCATCCTCTACAAAGAACACAGAGTTCCATTTTATTTGGTGATTTTAAAATGTTTTAAAAAAGAGTGAAATATAAAAGTATTTTTTTAATATAATGTAACTGTCTGATCAAACCTCACAACCTCCAAAACAGTATATTTTCATTTTTACGTCATTTTGGAGCATTACGACTGATCCATCTGTCAATGCATTTCAACACAGAGTCATTTGTGTGTGATCGGGGAGTAAAAATTCATTCATGAATCACCTCATATTTGGGTGTTCCCTGTAGAGGATGTGGAGAGTGGACACGGGGGACCTGTTCTCATAATTGTCACCTATATGGGTCTTTGGTATTTTTTATTTATTATTAATATAAACAGTATGTACACTGTATACAAGATGAATATCTTTTTTAGCCTTAAAACTGACCTCAGGTCAGTATTCTAAAACTCAAGGAAAACTGATTACACTGATGAACTGAAACCCTTGAAAAAGGTACTTAAGAAGATGTACTTTTATAACTTTCCTCCTTATCCTTCTTTTAAATTAGCACATTGTATAATAATTATTACACAGGAGGTGATTATTCATATATCATTTAATGTATTAACTCTTTTTTCTTCTTCTCCTTCTTCTTTGCCTCCAACCCGCACCAGTTTTAAGCATTTACCCAAGTAAGTCCACTGGATTCGTCTGTGAACTCAACTCTTTTGTTATCCATTATATTTGAGGCTCACGTGTGAGAGTTGTACGTTAAGAGACTCTTCAGTTACATTTCCATTTTGGAAACGCTGAAAACTGAAGTGTGGCTGAAATGCAGTCTCTTTCATCTCAGTCACTGACGAGGGGCTTTTATTTTCCAGCAGCTCCCACCAACCAGTCGACCGAGGACGTCACAGAGAAGCTGGAAAGCAGATTGTTTGGGGTAAGAGCATGACACTAACCCTCTCTCAGAGAAAAATAATGGTATCTTAGGGATTAGGCATCAATAATAATAATAATAATAATAATAATGGCTTGTTTATATAGCAGCTGTTTTAGATCCAATACCAATTTACACCAATTTAAATGATAAGATAAAATGCAGATGACAACGGAAACATAAGATAAAAAATGGACAGATTTATAAATCAGTGAGTAGCACAAGAATGTAATGTTACAGATAATACAGACATATGAAAAATTGGAATTCTTGCCCAAGAGCTACAAACTGACCCCTTATCTGTTGTGTAGAAGTTTGGTGGTATACCAGCTACTAATTCTGTTGTTAAGATGTAAACAGTCACTGGATCATTCAGTAGGAACTGTGCATCTAACATGTGTTTTAATAAAGTTTTTTCAAATGTTCCTGGTTTATTTTGCAGCTATTTCAGAACCTGTAAAACACTATGTATGGATTGTTATTATTCAGTATAATCCTTAAAATAATAGCTACAGTTCAACGTCTGCACTATCTTGATTCTGTTTGCAGGTGTCTGTTGCTGTAGGTCTTGCTGTGTTCACTTGTACCTTCCTCCTCGTCATGGTGCTGGTCATCAATAAATGCGGGCAGCACTCCAAGTTTGGGATCCACCGTAAGTCTTTACGCTCCAGTGCCTGGAGTACTCCAACCCAGAGATTTATCAGAGCCTTTAGCATGCATTAGACTCAGTGATGAAATCTGTAATCAGGGTAATTTCAAAGAGATAAGTTTGGACAATCAAATACACACCCTTTCCACAACCTTCCCCTGAGCATCCAAAACTCATTTGGAAAATCTGTGCTTAATCAAAAGTGTGGAAAGTGTGGATCAGTTTCATACTGAAGCTACGAGGCTAATGTGGATTACAAAGGAAAGTGAAGCATTTGACTTCAACTCAGAGTTTAGAAACGAGTCAATCTCTAACTTGTTCGAGCTACAAATTGGGGAAAAAAACAAGGAAGGCTTCATGAAGATAACTACAGTTAGCAGCAGATATTAATGATACAAATAGAGAAAAGAGAGTAGAGGTTTCTCCTGCAGGAAACAAACTTAAATATGTTTTGAAACAAATTAAAGCTAAATAAAATTTTTGTAAGTACTTTGAACTAGGTTTTAAATTGTAGATCTAAACTAGTCTAGACTTAGGAGGGTTATGGTTATGATGAAGACTTATCGTAATTTATATTTCTCATTATATGCTCAGTGTGTGTAGCGATAGCAAAGGCACACAGATTCTCACATTCACCAGGAAAAAAAAGAGACTAGTGTAAGAGACTGGTCCTGTAAATGTACACCACCCAAACACCTTTCTCCACGAATCCGAGCTGTGCTGCAGGGCTTTGTGTTGCTTTTAGGTAAAGCTCAGGAGGTGGAGCAAGGCTATACGGTTTCCGCTGGGGCTGTAACTTTGCACAGCGTCGGCCTAACAGCCTCGCCAAAGTGCTGCCAGATCTTAATTACAGTTTGCAAAAGTAAATAGCACGAGCAGTGCTGGCCATTAAAGAAGAGTGATGGAGCCGGTGTTTTTCTGGCCACACTTGTTTCGCTTGCAAAAGAGGCTAAGTGGACCTGATTGCCTCCCTCCAGCTTTCCCTTTCCCAACGTTCCTCCGTCTCTGCATGATTCAGGGACTCGGCTGAACTCAAAGCCCTTTGCTGGTTGATCTATTTTACAGGAACAGTTGGGTGAAAAATCTAAATCATACCATATTCCCTTTTAACAGCCGTACAGAACCATGGGCAATCAACGGAGATGTGTTTTCTGGACAAAGTTTACTTACCCCAGAGCGACAAGCTGAAACAATAGCTAGTCTAGGGTGCTGGATTAGCTGGTCACCCAGTAGGGTTATGATGGTTGACCAGCGTACTATTGTCCAAAACCTGTCCTTTGTACTTAGTTAAATATTTGTGATGAATGGAACATTAGAAATGCTACAAAAATTGCTTCCTATTAGGGATGCACCGATTTTTAATTTTTTGTGCCGATACAATAACCGATAATTAGCCCCTTGAGGTAGCCGATACCGATAATATTATCTTTTTGTAATTAAAGCAAATTTACTTTGGATTAAAGCCAAGAAAAACTCTTTTATCATGGGTTGTTGTAGGACGAGCGTTTCCTTCAGTATTTGTATTTTTTCTGTACTTTTTAATTTTATCTTTTAAGTTTATTAGGTGTAGTTCATTTATACCGTTATCAAAGATTTCTAGAGGGGCGCTAATTAGTGCAGCATTGGGATTGTTTTGGAGAGTGAGGGTTTAGAGCGAGGGAGGGAGAAAGAGTGTTTGTAGTCGTTTATCGTCGTGTTTCAGTAATAAATTCAGAGGCCGGATGACTCTGTATCTATTTTCATGTGTTTTATATAAGAAGGGCCTCTGCACTGTGGTGTTTGAGTGTATCTTTCTGTCGTTTAACCTGCTGTGTGTGTGTGTGTGTGTGTTTACACCGCTATCTGAGTGCGCGTGTACTGAACATCACTCATATTTTAAATTAGTTTTCACCACGGAGAAATGTAATCCCAGAGACTGTTCTCTGCAGAAACTTTGAAAAACGTCCACACGGCAGACAGTTTACAGGTGTCAGTGCACATGCGCAAAATGGTGCCAAGTTATCGGCTAAAATTCCAATATCGGATCGATAAAAAAAATCCACATATCGGCAAATAATATATCGGCCGCTGATATACTGTGTATCACTGCTTCCTATAAGACACCTTTACACTGAACCTACACTGAAAACTCAAAGTTTAAAATGTTATAAATGCAAGAAACTGTTTGTACAAAGCTGTTGCTCCTGGCAACATTAGCTTTAAATAAGTGTTTGTTCGCTACATTAGCTTTGTGTTTACGAAAACTTATCCTAAAAGTGAGAGTCAGTAATAATCAGTTAATAATTAGATGAAATCTAACACAGCAGTTTGAAAGTATAAGAGAAAAATACAGTTTTCCTGCTCCTGTATGTCAGCAGGGTCATCTGTTCTAGGCACAGAGGAAGATCTCGCTGTCTCTCTGCGCTTCATGAACTTTGGAGCCAGTCCTCCTACCTCGGATGAAGGCACGCTGGACTCTGGACTGTCCAGCTTCGTAGAGAACCCTCAGTATTTCTGCGGCATCATCAAAGACAAGGACATGTGTGAGTGAAGACAAACTACAAGGATTTCAGATACATTTTATAGTACTCAGTATTGCAGCAGTAAGTCCCAGTGAATTGTATTGTACCATATAAATAATAATAATAATAATAATAATAATGTTGTTATATAACATTTGAGCATTATATTATATCCAGTAAACTCTAAAAGACAAAATCACATGATAGAACTAGAAGATAAAATTGTTGAAAAGACATATCTGAGCACTGTTTAATATTTTAAATATACATTGTGCATGAACTTTCTGGGGCTTTACATTAATAGGGTTCAAAACCTGGGATAAAACCCTTTAGGATCCCCACTGATGCCTTGAGGCCAAGCAGGTGGCCTTGCTCTCTTTGGCTGTGAAGGTTGGCCCTAACGTTCATGCTAACACATGCTAAATGCTAGTCAGTACAGACACCTGCTAGCTTGCATGGTAGGTCTGCACAGTTAGGATTATGTTGGATTAAGGATTAAGTATGTTGAGCTGTTCAGAGGCTCTGAATTAGCAGCAGTTTGAAAAGAGGTGGTAGTTGTTTTCGTGTTTCATAAGAAGAGTAAATAAAACAAACTATAAATGATCACGTTATGCTAAGCATAAATCAGTAAACACTATATAGCTGCTAGCTGCTCAAATGCTTTTTGTGGATTTTTCAGGTGTGCAGCACATTAAGAGACAGGACATCATGTTGAAATGGGAGCTGGGGGAAGGAGCCTTCGGGAAGGTTTACCTGGCAGAGTGCGCCAATCTCTGTCCAGACACTGACAAGATGCTGGTGGCCATCAAGGTAGTGTTCGCAACCTAACCATTACATACAGACAGAGGGAGCCGTCCACACAAAATGCTTTCTTCTGTTCGTTTTTGCCACCTTTAGCTCATCTACAGGGTTTGAGTGTGTGTTTGGAACATGTTGTGTTGATTTCCTAAGTGAAATAAGGTCGTATACCCCCTGCAGAACACACACTTCTTCACATAATTATTTAAAGGCATTTAAAATTGTAAAAAAAAATCAATGGTTGTCTGTGTGGCCAAAAGTTATGGCATATTTTATATTTTATGTATTAATGATTTTTCTTCAAGCAAATGCATGACATTGACTACATGACTAAAGCTCTATGCCACAATAAATGAATCTTCCTGACCAGACTCTGAAGGACGCTAACGAGTCCACTCGTCAGGATTTCCAGCGCGAGGCCGAGCTTCTGACCGTCCTCCAGCATGAGCACATCGTCCGCTTCTATGGAGTGTGTACGGACGGTGAGCCACTGGCTATGGTGTTTGAGTACATGAGGCATGGTGACCTCAACCGCTTCCTCAGGTCAGTGCCATCTGCCACTTATAGGCATCACTTGGCTATACACACTTTGCATTTGTAGACACCACATAATTAGTGAATAGGTTCACTGTGAAGTACATAGTGTTGTACTTGGGTTTAAGGTCACCATGATCAGTGCCAGGAATTTTGAAGAGTAGGGTAGACCTCCAAGCCCTGGATTGTTGGGCAGTGGAATTGATTTCTCTGGAGTATTGGAGCTCCAGTCAATATATCTTTGATTGGGAAGACTTTGGAATGGGAATAGCGCTTGTGGTCCGAAAGTAACAGTGCAATTGCTAAAGCTCTCCTCACGAAAACCATCAAATCCCCACAGAAATGTTCCAAAATCTAGCCGAATCCTTCTTAAAAGATTAGAAGCTATTATCGCTGTATAGTTCAAGATGGCCTCGCCTAGTGTCAGTGCGGTGGCTTGAGGTCAGGTGTAAAAGCACTTACAATTCTGCACCCACAAAATGATACAAGGGTGTTTTTAATTTAGAAGCATCCCCAAGTGTGCGAGTGGGTTCGGGTTAGCGCTCTGGCCAAAGGTCAAAGTTACCTCCCCTTATTTAACCTTAAAAACCAATGGAGAATATTGTGGTCAGAGTATTGGTCAAGCTATGAATCTAAATGTACATCATAGCTCTTAAAATTACCACAAAAGGCTTGTATTTTCTAATGCATTGCCTGGTTTGAACAGTGCACTCAATCCTCACAGAGCCCTGACAGACAGCACGCAATATTCTTTGACCAATTTCACTGATCGTCCGCATAGAACTGAATTGCCGTGCACCTTATGGAATATTAAGCCATTAGCGAGTGCGCTAATAGACTCGAAGTATGGAAGGTGATTAGCTAAAGCAGACAAAGCCTCCATCAAAAGTGCATGTCAAAAGAGTGTTTTAGTGCTTTTCGTTAGTCTATTGGCATTGTGTCGTCCTCACTTTCTTCAGGACACCTTTCACAACAAATTTTCCACCAATGATTTAATCAGGAAATATATGACAGTAACTTTTGAAGTCTGTAAGTTTTTGGATTTCGGTGCATTTGCAAAAGCAAGATTCGATAGTTCCAAACGCTCACAGATACAATACTGAATAGATGGATTATCGGTGGTAGCAACATATACATATACAACTACTACTATCTGTCATCAGGATATAGCTCTTTCTATGGGGTCTATCACATTACCCCTAAAACACTGTGCGTGTCCAGAATCTGTTGCAATGTATCGGTATTTAGTGTTCTCCTCCAAAAGTGTTGAGCCATTCCTTGATGCTAAATCTACAACTGCTGTAACAGCCCTGTGTTGGACTGGCGCCCTGACACTTAGCACCCACCACAACACTGATGTGAATGATGAAGTTACGTGAGTGTTATGGGAATGAATGAATGAATAATACAACAGCGTAACCGCAGCTTCTATACTTGAGCTTTACTGAAGAGCCACTGCTTGTTCTTATGCTATCAATAAGCTACAGTTGACATTCTTTAGCTTTAGACTACGCAGCGTATACGAAATGCTGTGATATTTCAAGCTAGATTTATTAAAGCATTGGATTCTGATCTACATCTGTATCCAGGACCTTATCTTCGTAGCTCGGCCGTGTGAACAAAACCATGCACTGACGCTGCCTTCATCTCTTAAAGATGATGACAAATTCTTAGAAACGCAAGCCTTCTGGACGTCATGAATGGAAACACCATATGTCCAGCAGAGTGGAGTCTCAGCGCCATGTCCAGTGCGCAAGGAGCCGGTCGGCCAGGTGGTGGAGAGGCCAGATTGGGAGTGGAAATCACATTTCCAGTAGATAGTCCATGGATGGAGTCTCCAGTCTGAGCAGCAGCTGCTGTTCTCTTGCCACCTGCTTGATAAACTAATAGTAATCACACTGGGAACCTCTCAACAGCCAAAGGCCAGCGAGGGACAGAGTGGACAGGCGCAAATATTAGGATGAATGGAGATGGGGCTTTGCGCTCTGGAGCCTGCACATGACTTTATAACATTACAGCCTTGACGCCAAAACAGGGGCTTGGTTGAGAAGAGCTTTTTTACTTCTTAAGCTTGACGGATTGCAGCATATGTTGGGTCTATCAGAAGTTGCACGCATGGTCAGAGTTGTGGTGAATCTGCCAGCGGATGCAATACGTCCTGACTTGGTTTAGTGTTCATCTCCTGGCTGAAAGCATGTCATGCAAACTTAATATTCAATCCCCTTCCCTGAATTTATAGAATAGTCTACAAAGCCTGAACTACTGTGCATCCTTTATACTTGAAACACTGACCATATTAAAGGTCCCCTTTGTGCCAACCTTCAATGGATAGGACACTAAAGGACCACTCCTTTCCAGATGCTTTTTCATTTGTGTTAGCATCAAAACCAGATGAATGGTGGTTCTATTGTGCACCAGTTGCACTGATAGTTGAGGTAAGGGAGCTGCAAAATATACACCAACAGAGGGACTACTCTCTGAAACCGTGATCCTAGCAAATACACCCGGCATATACATGGCAACTGACCTTAGAAGCAAATTTGGGCAGCTGGCCGTCTGCAAGGTGTAAATTCTTTTCTCTTTGCGCAGGGCTCATGGTCCGGACGCTCGGATCCTGGAAGAGGTTAAGATGCCCCCGATGGGTCAGCTGACCCTGCCGCAGATGCTCCAGATAGCCGCCCAGATCGCCTCAGGAATGGTTTACCTGGCCTCGCTCCACTTTGTGCACCGAGACCTGGCCACCAGGAACTGTCTGGTGGGAGAAGGACTTGTGGTCAAGATTGGAGACTTTGGCATGTCCCGGGACATCTACAGCACCGACTACTACAGGGTTAGTCCAGATAGTTAGAGCTATTTAATAACCAGTGGAATTCAAATGAGTTATGTTTGTACCAGAGACTGTAACCTAGACCCAGTCTAAAGTGTGGGCACACCTAGTCGTTAAAGTAAATTTTTGATTTTTGTATAAACGCGTACAAAGCCACACGTTAGATAATAGTTCAACAAATAAAAGTCCAAGAGAGTACAACAGGTCCTTCGCCTCCCCGTCACTCATGATGTATCTTGTGAACAAAGGCATCTGGGTTGTTAGTGGTCTCCTCCAAGCGTGTTGAGCTGCACAGATAATATCATGTCTGTAACCACTTAGTCCTAGACTAGGCTTAATCCCTGTCTGGGAAACTTCCATAAAGAAATGATTCTTATATTTAATTCTAATTATTTTTCTTATTTGGTTTGATCTTATTTGATTCTCTCTCTCTCTTTCTTTCAGGTTGGAGGTAGAACTATGTTACCTATTCGCTGGATGCCACCTGAAAGCATCATGTACAGAAAGTTTACCACGGAGAGTGATATCTGGAGCTTTGGGGTTGTGCTCTGGGAAATCTTCACCTACGGAAAACAGCCCTGGTACCAGCTCTCCAACAGTGAGGTAGACCACCACCCTCATGAACTTAAACACTGAGCTAACAGGGTATAGGAGAGGTGGACTTAACCTCAGTCTAAGATCACTGCGTCTCATGTCAAACACCTGCTCTCTGATGTCGTGTGCCTGAACATTTCGGAACTAATTCCGAAAAATTCTCCAAGCTGTAGAGGGGTGCAGCAGGGCTCCCTCTGTGATGCAAGCATTACTTTGAAAGAGATCAGGCTGGGCTCTTGTGCACTTACGATTAAGGGATCAATAGGTTTATAGGCTACTAAGAGTGGTCCAGACCTTTCAGATTAAGGACCGAGAAGTGGACTCTGGGTGTGACCACAGCGGTGCCATTACGGCAGAGAAGCCTCTCCTCTTTCAAGAGAAGGGTAGATCGCTTTTCCCATAGACTCGATTTTAATCCGATTAAGCCTCATCTTCGCCCTGGGCCGACGTTGTTTAACCTCGTTACCCTAATCCTCGCCGGACTGTAATGGACAGGGCTAATTATGGGGAGACTAATTGTGAGGGTCATAGAAGGATTGACCGGGACTTTCTTCTCGGCTGTAGAAGGCAGGGAGAATTTCGGAAAGGGTCAATGTGGATCTTTGTTAATTCATCTGAGTGATTGATAGGCCATTTTGGGATGATATAGTGGACTGCTGACAGGAGCTTACTATACCATTCAATTAGGAAAGAGACAATGCCTACAGGGGCTGGAGTCTTGGCTGACCAGTGCTGACCGAAGAGAGCTTTTCTTATCAGGCTGTGACTATGATCGATGCTTGAAAAACACTTCAGTCACTTAAACAATATTCCACACAGGGCGGTGTCTGCTCTGAGGAAAACTACAGACATTTTAAGGAGCACTGCATTGTCTTTCATCATGATCTATTGCATCTGCCCATTGGCTTCTACACTATTCTACACTTAACATCATCTTAACATCTGTTTTTCTAATGCTTTGATCGGCACTGCATGACCAAGAGTAGTGTATTCAGCACGGTCTTTCTTTCCTATGCAGGCGATCGAGTGTATAACTCAAGGACGAGAGCTGGAGAGGCCGAGGACCTGTCCTAAAGAGGTGCACCTCCTCATGCAGGGCTGCTGGCAAAGAGAGCCACAGCAGCGCCTCATCATCAAAGACATCTACAGCCGCCTGGTGGCTCTGGTCAAGAACCCTCCAGTCTACCTGGACATTCTGGAGTGACCCAAGAGAAAACCCGGCCAAACGGCCCCGCCCGAGAGCAGCTTCGGGTCAAAGGGAATGAGTCTGTGGAACACTGGAGTCGAGGATTGAGCCGGAACTGTTAAAAAGGCAGCAAGGAACCTGTCATTTGGAGTTCCCGTCGTTTGTATAGCAGCACTCCACGCTGACTTTGCTACGCCACGCTTGGTCACTCTTCAACATCCATCAGGCCTTTAATGCTTTGCAGGATGGACAATGACAGTCAGCTAAGTGCAATTCCTTCAAGTTTTCAGCCTTACCAGGAAAGTGCGCATGCCGGAAAACAAGAGACCGTTCCGATGGACCTTTTTCTTTATCTGTCCAGAGATGATGCTCATATTCAGTTGTTGTGTTAAGGTCATCCATTATGTAGGAGCATAACCATCCTTTTATGTGATGTTTCCGTGTCTTTGTCTCATCATAGGAAATGGTTCTGAGTCGAGTTGCAGTGTTTTACATTGTTGTGCCAAGTCGATTGCACTATATTTCAAACTTCACACGTCCCTTTGTCTTGCAATTACAAATAATAAGAGTATTATATAGAAATGTATTATGAGTGCACTAAAACCGCATGTATTGGACTTTGCTTATTCTTACAGGCCACCGCTGGTGCTTTGTGAGTGCCTGTAATTACCTCTTTTGCAGCATATCTCCATGAGGCCCCTCTTTTTAATTTTTTTTGGTTCAGGCCATCAGCGCAGTTCAGAAAATCACTGGCGAGTGGAGAACCAAGCAGCTTCTTAACATGAATCTGCATGACAGAGCATAACGTTAATTACACATTCATTTCCTGTGCCTTTTGTGTTAACGTAATTTTAATTAATTAATATAAAAAAACTGCATTATATAAGGGTTGCCCATTTGTTAAACTGGACAGTCATAAAAACATACTCCTTTATAAGTGAGGTGATTTACAGGAACATCTGCCATTCTCCAAAGCTGGAAGAACTACTTTCTGACTAATAGATTATAATAGATTTTAATAGGTTTGAAACATTAGAAAATATATATATTAATCATCTAAAATCATCCTGAAATTTTCCTGTTTGACAATCTTTCTTGACTTTGTACTGTGAATTTGAATATAATTAAAGGACAAATAAGAACTAAAATTCACCCAACATGGGAGAAACCAAGTGCTTTGTAGTCCATGTTTATGCTCCACAGAGTGGGTCCTCCAAATGGGAAAACTATTTTTAAAGTAGGTTTGGTACTCGGTGACAGTGAAACAGAATTACAACTGTTTTGTTCCATAAAGAAAGTTTTTCCAACAAATTTTCTCAAAATTAATATTTACTAAATGGCTGCATAGTTTTTAAGTGTAAGAAACAGGCTTCCACACTACAAAGAATTATTTCTGAAATGTTCTCGCCAAAAAGGGTCTTTGTATTCATTAACCACCCGGTTTCTAAAATGTTCAGTTTCTCTACAATGTACCATTTTAATTTAATGACTTTAATTTAAATTGTTTTACATCTCAACAACCAAATACTGTCATTTTTATTAATTGGTACAGTTCTCTTTTACGTTTTTATTTAAAATGAAAACTACTGAATGAAAATTACTGAGGCCGGGGTATTAACAGCCAAGCAGAACAGTTGTAGTTTCATGGGCTCCTGAATGTTGGAGTGGTATTAGCATTGGCGCTAACATCAGGAGCCCGCAGGCTCACACCTCAATGATGCCTCGGCTGCCCGAGAGTCCTAAACTGGCCTCACTCTATGGATGGGTGGGGTGAAGGGTGTAATTAGAAACAACTAATAATTGGGGACTAAAAAAATTGAGGATTCCAAAAACAAACAAGAACAGCATTTTGACTTTACAAATGCTAATGTCACTAATATGCAGTAGAAATAAGGGCCAGTTAGCACTTGAAAGGCAAATTATGCTAATTGCTGGCTTCTACAAGCTATCGTTAGCTGTTAGCCATGTTAGCGTTTACAAGGCCGCCTTCTGTGTGTTTATAGAAATGTTTTTGGTGGAATTTGCATTAAAATCACCACACGGTTCAGACATTTTAGTTCAGCAAGCGTGAGCATTTGTAATTACTGTACAAATAAATCTGACTGTTTGAATAAAGCTGTTATCATGGCTCTTGTCTTAATTAGGCTGTCTTCACCTTGAAAATTGAATTGATTCACTGACACCAATTACACTCTGTTACTGAATACTCTCCTGTTTATAATAGTTTACAACACACAGCTCACAGTCTGCCTTATAATATTTCATTTTATTAAAAATGATTGCATTTGTGAGGTTAGGTACCGTTGAGGAGTAATTAATACAAACACCTCTCCAGGTCCAGAGAAAATGCTGTTTCACTACTTCACAGCCCAGTGCTTGGGGCTTTATACACCTCTAGAAGACAGACATTGCACAAGGTGACTGCTCATGTGCAGCTGCTTCAAAAAAGAAATAAATCTAATTCTGTCAATCATCCCCCAGAAATACAAACGTCACATTCATGCCGTCTCCTCCACCCTCTCCACTCCATCAATTCCTTCCATCTCCTCCACTCCCTCTACCTCTCCAACTGAGCTCTTTTGGCTGTAGGGACCCCAAGGAGCACTAATGGATTGGGGGCTAATGCTGTTGCTGGCTCACACTCAGGTTTTCTCTGAGGTGTTTAAAGGAAAACTCTGTATCTGCTAGTATCTTTGCCGGCGATCATTGCGCGGCGAACCACCCTCTCCCTGTTTTTGCTTTCAAATTAGGGTCAAAATTTAATAATGAAGTCACCAAATGATCAAAAATAACCAAAAGCTAAGTCCTTATATTATTAATTTCACACCTGGTGTTTAATAACCGTTGATTAAGTGACATGTGGAAACAATACTTAGGGTTTTATCTTTAAAATAAAATGTACCTTTTAGAAACATGTACATTAAAAGTGTTAAATTACAGTATACATTCAGTGACTTTTATCTTACGTCTCGTGATGTTTTTCTAAAATGTCAACTCTACACAAGAAGAAAGGTTCTGAACTCTTAATGAAACTTAATCTAAAATGTTATTATTCTGATTTATTTTGGTCCAATTTTTATGAATGTTTCAGTTCAGATAGAAAAGTGAAGACGGGAAGAACACAAATTCTTCCATGTGTTTGTTGTATTATGTTGTGGAATTTGACTGGTTATTCTCAACAGGAACTCACAGTATATTATATATATATTAATAAACTATTAAAAATGGAGGATGTTTAAAAAAGTTATTAAGAAGTTATGTTTTTAATGAAAGATGCACTTAAAGTGGAAGAAAACAATTACTACAAACTAAATTGTAATGTACTGTATACTGTAATTACTGCAGTAGCTTAGAACTCACCTCTAAACCAGGAACCGTTGTTTATTGGATGAATCAGTAAAGGGAATTAATCCATTACATTTCACCAGATCACAACAGCTCTTCTCCCTTGTACTCCAATGTACTCCAATACAGTCACAGAATATAAGAATGAATCTGTGCAAGAATAAAGCCCACTGCTGCTCAGTTTCATACAAAAATGATTCACAATAAACAGTGGATGTAAACCTTCAGTCTATTAAATATGTCTAACACTAATCATGAATCTCTTCACGTACGAAAAATGGTCTAGAACCGTCTGTGAATGTTCTTACAACAATCTCACATTGGGAAAGGTTTCACATGTTGATATGATATTGATTTTTACTTTATTACTTTTTATTTCAGGAGGTATTTGATGCAGATTCAAAGAAGCAAGGTAACAATGACATTTAAAAAACAGTGTCACACGTTAATATGGATTAAATGAAACATAATCGAGAAAATGAGAATAAACATCCAGTGTCTGAGAAAACAATGCCCCACTCTCCAGTGTCTTCTACTCAATGCGGTGAAACTGAGGCTGGTCCACTACTGCCCCCTACTGACCACAGCCAGCGTTTAATTTACCTCTATTTCATCTTTTTTTTTTATAATGTATTTTTATTTTATACGTTTATTTTCGAAATTGTACCTTTGAAATATAACTAAAAAAAAACTAAACTCTATTGTTTCTGTCACAGAAAAACCCTAAACTCTTCTATTGTAATGTTTACGTTTAAGTCCATAGTTCCATTACTTGAGCACTGTGTTGAATGTTCCACTAGTGAACGGATGGAAATATTATACATTTATCAGGAAAAAATCAACAATTAAAGAATATTATAATGAAAATCAGATCCAAACCAAAGCAGATTCTTACTGTTTATTACTTTTTTATTAATATTTTAAACCTTAAATTGAGAACTGCCAAACTGTACTGAATTATTCATTATTTATCCAAAATATCTTATTAGATATAAATATTTACACTTGTGTATGCTTAGTCTGAGATATAATACTGTGTTAAGTATAAAGAATATATGTTACATAATAAACACTCAACATAGTACATTATTCAATATGAATATTAAATATAACATCTAAATGTTATTGTTTTCAGTATTAGTGAATGAATATGAATGAATATATTATGTTTAATATATATTTAACTCATTCAGTTGTATATAAAGATATAAACTCAAATTTCTATATATTTTAATTATAGAATGTTATATATAATAAATATAAACTCTTTTTGTAGTTATTGGTAACGGCTTCTAATAAAATAACCACAGCTCAGCAGACAGTTCTAACAAAACAGTGCCAACAGTATTCTACTTGGATTCATAATATAGAATTGTTTCTGCCAGTAATCAAACAATAACAGTGATTTAAACCGTATTTTAAAGATGAGGTAATCAGATTTTCACAAACAGTAGCACATTTTACAAAACACTTTATTTACGATGATGAAAGGGCCATCGGTTATTGTTATAGTCTGTTACTTATCATCAAGTCTATAGGCTGAATACAACACATCTTACTGGTTAATAATGGAAGACATTGTGATGTCACTAACAATGGAAAACAATACATTTTAATGCGGTTAACAAGGAACAAAATGATTGTTTTGATTCTGTTGGATGCAAAAGTCATAATTCACTTTCCCTTTAGCTTCCCCCGACAATCCGTTGTGTCCTAAAACTTAGTGCGACGTTAAACTTATCAAAACACAGCTTCTTTATCAAAGCTTTTTCCGCTGGTCAGAAAAAAAATATCTGAGGAATTTCTGTTTTTATGGAAGATTTTTGTAATGGAATGGTGAGCATCAAATATGTACAATACACACACAACTTTCAGCACTGCTAATACAGACACTGAGAACTGCTATATTTCTTTTTTATCTTTTCCTAAATAGTAAACTGCTAAAAGAGAAAATCTGATTCCCCGTAGCATGGCTACATAGTTGTTCTACTGTAAAAACTCCTTTTTGTGGCTTTGTTAATTTAGAAAATGGGTTTTTGGAACATTGCTAATATAGAACATTGTGTTTTTTATATTTCTAATATAGAAAATCTGTTTATTTTGCACGCTTTGCCAATATATTGTAGCAAATCTAAAATTAAGAAGCAGTGCTAATACAGACACTGTTTTGGGGCAATAAACAGCACAGCTGTTTATTTGTAGCTGAGCTACATTATAAACTCTTGTAGAGATCTGTTTTTTTTACAATGCTAATATAAGAATATTTTCTATACCTTTGCTAATATAGAAAACTCTTTTTGGAACATGGCTAACATATAACGTGTTTTTAAATATATCTCATATAAAACCTGTGCTTTTAAGCCATTGAACTTATTCTAGAACTGCACCATTATAGCCCTTCACTTATTCATCTCATAGTCGGCCTATTTTACTGCACTCGCTCTAGCAGAGCTTTATCTACAAGCAACCAGAGTGGATCAGAAACGTGTTTCTGTGGTTTTGACTTCTGCTAGGCTGCTGCTTTATAAAAATACTGAACCTTTCCCTCACAGACCATTACAGCACGTACGATTCCTTCATAACATTTATCAACTTAGCAACCGATTTCCACATGTCCAAACTTCCATCAGAAATCAAGTTAGAGAAGGTTCTGTTACACTATATACTACAGTATGTGAGCTTTAATGTACCTAATATTAATAAAAGCAATTAGTGACTAGAGCAGTTCCTTCACGTCTTATTGTTTTGTTTTGCTGGACCTTCACAGTTGGAGACGGTTGGAGCAAACTATTTTTCTACCAAATGACTGTCATTTCTGTAACTAGTTTACAATAAAGTACAAAATGCTACACATACCATGATATCGGTCGGTGTAACGGTGATACAGAAGACAACATACAACAATATAACAATGGAAATGAGAACAAACCATGGTGTTGTTTACTGTGACCTTCATTTTGATGCAAAAACTGAAAATGTTTCTGAGCTGTATGTTACAGGCCTATCTTTAACCACATCATGGATTCAATGCTAACTACAACTTATTAACTTTACAGGAGACATTAGATAGTCAGCGACACGCAACCAAAACCGTCCCCTTCGTGTAGACTATGGGTCACTGAAAAAAAACAAAAAGAAAACAAAAATCAACCCAAACCCATGTCTACAAAACGGAATGAAAAAGGTAGGCATGCTAAATACTGCAAGTGTGATCCATTCATTCAATGTCTGTAACCCTTATCCAGTTCAGGATCGTGGTGGGTCCGGAGCCTATTCGGAATCACTGGGTGAAAGGCAGGAACACACCCTGGAGGGGCGCCAGTCCTTCGCAGGGCAACACACACTCACACACACTTTTAAGTCACCAATCCACCTACCAACGTGTGTTTTTGGACTGTGGGAGGAAACCCACGCAGACACAGGGAGAACACACCACACTCCTCACAGACAGTCACCAGGAGGAAACCCACGCAGACACAGGGAGAACACACCACACTCTTCACAGACAGTCACCCGGAGGAAACCCACACAGACACAGGGAGAACACACCACACTCCTCACAGACAGTCACCCGGAGCGGAAATCGAACCCACAACCTCGAGGTCCCGGGAGCTGTGTGACTGCGACACTACCTGCTGATTAAATTTTGTCAAAATTTTGTCTATATTATACAACTTTAGCACTTATTCCCTTAAAACGATGTGGAAAATCAATTAACTGCTGTGACATCTGCAATAAAGCACAACTGCAAAGCACATCTTTGAGATGAACAGTACACAGTGAACGTGAGTTCTGAGCCTGGCTCGCTGCTAGTGGCAGTATCCCAACGAAACCGTAAACATAGTGCATGTCATGTGCAATACATCAAGAGGTTACCAACATAACCTTGGATTTCTTCAGAATGGAAAAAGAAACACAGCTCACGGTGTGATGGACCGGATTCAAGAATTCCGCCTTTCATTGTGAACTGTGTCAAAATGGCAGCGCCATGAAAAAAGTGGCAACAAAGACAACAACATTATAATGACTTGCCCTGCTCCTTAGATGCGCTCACGTAGTGACTAGTAAATAAAGAATGTGCCTGCAAATTCAAGGACACTTCTGGTTTTGTCAGAAAGTACACAATTACAAGAAAATTTAGCATTTGCAGATAAACTGGAAAATTGTTTCTTCCAAAAATGAACTTCACAGTACCAGATAAACCCTAAAAACTACATATTTGTGTAATTACAAATTAGTCTTTACCTGTTCATTCACGTTACAGCACCTCTACACATACTACACAGCCAAATGTTTCTATATAAACTCATGAAATGAAATGAAGCACACTGGAGCATGCGCAATGCCAAGAGCTGGGTTGAGGACCTACAAAAGCCCTCCAGCACTGGGTTATGGATCAGTGTAACCTTTAAGATGATCTGGAGTGGATTTTGTGGATTTTCACTGAGGTTCTTGTGGCTAAATGTCATCATAAAAAGGTCCCAACATCCAAAATGTTTGATCAGAAGCTACTTTCAATATGCTTAGTTCATAGGAACAGGTGTCACCAAAACATCTGGCCACAGTGTGTGTTCAAGGTTATCAGCAGATGTGTAACACTGGTCCAGTAACTCCAAACAATGCTCCATATATACTTTCGCCAAGTACTCACTGTTATTAACGCTGCTCTTCAGGATTCTCTACATGAATGTGATTTGATTAGTAATCCTATAACGTTTTTTACCTTGATTCCTATTAAACACATGTAAGTACACTGTAGCTTAAAATGGCGTAAAGATGTATTATAACAAATAGCAACTAATGTTTGTTGAATGAAATCCCTGACCGATGCTATGTTAAGTTTTTGTTTTTCCAGTTTGTTACTAATAGCACTTCCATTAAGTAGTGAAATACAATCGTAAATGTCCATATATATAAATCCCTAGAAGGCACTTAGGTTAAAATGTCAATTATATCCTTGTGTCATGCGCTTCATTCAACCCCTGACCTTTCGTGTTGTTTAAAACTTTGTATAGTACCACAGACAAACAACTGAAAGGTCTTATATTATCAGGGTGTTCAGCGGAAATGACACAAATATGACAACAAAACCTTGTATCTCCAAACTACAAACGGACGAAGAAGAAAGTGCTTTGAGGGGAACTTTCAACTCTTTCCCATTTTCTGCAAAATGAAATGGTTTTAGATGTAAACTACGGTAAACAGGCCGTTTTGGTGCCAATGGTTCAGTCCTAGAAAACCTTACCAAGTTAGAACTCTTCAAAGTGGTGGCGATAGTAACTGGAAGTCTGAGAGTTTTAATACATCTTACAACTTTCCATTGAAAGTTATCAAATAGTATAGTTGTGAATTCATTGGCTGATGTCTGAGTGATTATTTATTGACATATTTATCAGAGGGTTTTGGCGTAAAACGTGATCTTTTAGATCTGATATTGTGGTTGCCACAGACTTTGTTCTCGATATACTCCTAATATACCGTGATATTCCGACATCACATATAAAGATTGCGAAAACTTGTGTAGCTTCCTTGAATGGCTTACTTTACATCTCACTGATTACATTTTGCAGAATTAAAAAAAAAATTAATCCCCCTTTAATTTTAACAGATGTTAATGTAACAACATAAGAAAGTTTGAACCGTATCTGTGGCTCAATCACTGTAAAAGTTACGAGTTACAAGGTTTTGATTTGAAAGCGATCAAAATGCAAAAACATTACATAGATTATGAAAAAGTTTAAGTCGAAAAAAAAAAGTTTATCCAGATACTCATCTCTAAGTGAAGTAGCCTGGATCGTAAGTGCTAAGTTGTTTGCGAAATGGTTCACTTTAACCATTGGGCCAAGTTTAAACTCTGAGTACACACTGAAAAAAATGTTGCTTTGAAGTGACTTGACATAAATGTGTACATTGATTACACATGAATCAAATTACTACGTGACTGTGAAAGCAGGGATATCTCAGCTTTGCCACAGTTCTCAGCATAAGCCAGATTTGTACCATTTAGCTGTAATGTTAGCTTATATAAACTGATATGAAGACGCTGGGTACATTACTAATTAAAATTCTAATTGTTTATGCACACAATTGCTGTCAGCTGAAAAGGAAAAGCTGGCGGTTCCTAAGTGTTACAGCTCTCCTCGCAGTGGTTCTATCATTTCTTTGAAATTCAATCCTGTTGCTATCCAAGGACTTGAGTTCAAGAGAAAATAATGGTCCTTACTTTCCCTGTGTGGGAAGAATGGGCCTCCTTCTCACTCTCCTATCAATCAGTGCTAGGCTAGACAACACGAAGGTCTATAACATAACAGAACTGGCAGCTCATAACCTCCTCAAACATGTTGAGGTGCATCAGCTGTTGTCAGAAAACGCTAAACAGCTTCGTATCTTAGTGCACATCTGTATCAAGTCCATTCAAAGCAGCATTTTTTCAGTCAACTGACATGTTGTGCAGTTACACAGGCAAACGACTTCATCACTCTTTCTTTTCCTTGTTGGAGGTCTGCAGGGTGTTACTGGCATTGAAGCCTGTAGTGCTGAGGTGTGGGGTTCGAAACAGGCAAGCGCTGAAGAGGGCGATCACCCCAAGGTTCAGGAAGAGGGCCAGGGCCAGAGCCCCTTGAGTGCCCAGGAAAGAGGGTCCAGCTGATTGGGCGAGCAGCCAGCTCCGCCGCGAGCTCATATCAGCCAGGACCGCCTCCATCTGGAAGTGTGTGCCCACCACCGCACAGATGTGGAAGAGCTGGTGGCTGTGGCCTGGCAGGGGTTAGGCAGAGAAGAGTCAGGCAGTTGCCTACAGCTGGTTTGTAGATTTGTAAAAGCAAAAAGTCTAGTGTGTACAGACAACAGGGAGCTTCTTTTATACAGTGATAGGAAACAACGTAACAGAAAGCTCGAGGTTCACACACTAAACCACTGTGGACATGTACTGACCGGATGGTTGGTCTGTAAGGGTTAAAATCTATAAATTATGATCAAATCTAGCACAGAAGCGGTAAGAAAGGCAGAGATGGTGGATGTTTTTACCGATGTAGTCAAAGCGTCCAGGAGCCAGTCTCTCGGGGAGGTGGGAGGCAAACAGGAAACAGGTGAGGAAGGCAAAAAGCAGGTGATAACAGTGACTGCTCACAGCTTCGGTGTGATTACAGCTCCCACTGAAACACAACAGCAGCTACACACACACACACACACACACACACACACACACACACACACACACACAGAACAGTAAAGAGTTAATAGACATTAATATAAGATTTGGGGCAGCATTGGCCAAATGTCATGCTTCATAGACTGTGGGATATGCACATATACACACACAGACCAGTATGTTTAATTTCTATCTGTGTATTAAAATGTGCAAAAGTGTGTTTGTATGAGGATGTATACTTGAATACCGTGTACAGTACAGGTGCAGTATATTCTAGACTTTAGCAGCTAGTATATCTGTATGATGTCTGTATGGGTGTTACTTACTCTGTAGAAAAGGGGGATGTTATCAAACATGAACGGAAAAACGAAGGCACTCGTCCGCAAGATTTTACTCTTGTGTGGAAACTGCAGTTCTAGAAACCTGCGAAAAAGAGAAGAAAAAGTTCAGTTAGTTACAAGACTGGTATTTCCCTGAGGTTGAGCCAGCTGATGGGTCACAGCCAACAGCCATGTGAACAGACTTCACTCACAAATGTGTCAACATTTTAGCTGACAATTGTCAGCCTCATGCATTGCTTCCTAGTTCTGACCATTCTCTACTGAGAAATAAAAACAGTTTGTGCTCAAGTACTCAAACATTACTCAATTCTGCCTTCTATATTTGTTCTAGCCCCGGTCAGAAATTAGAATTTGTGTTGTTTTTCACCTGTCTCAGTAAATATTTTCATTCATTCTTTATTTTCATTCATTCGTTTTCTGTAAGTGCTTTACTCCGGATCACCCGGAGGAAACCCACGCAGACACAGGGAGAACACACCACACTCCTCACAGACAGTCACCCGGAGGAAACCCACGCAGACACAGGGAGAACACACCACACTCCTCACAGACAGTCACCCGGAGTAAACCCACGCAGACACAGGGAGAACACACCACACTCCTCACAGACAGTCACCCGGAGGAAACCCACGCAGACACAGAGAGAACACACCACACTCCTCACAGACAGTCACCCGGAGGAAACCCACGCGGACACAGGGAGAACACACCACACTCCTCACAGACAGTCACCCGGAGGAAACCCACGCGGACACAGGGAGAAAACACCACACTCCTCACAGACCGTCACCCGGAGGAAAGCCACGCAGACACAGGGAGAACACACCACACTCCTCACAGACCGTCACCCGGAGGAAACCCACGCAGACACAGGGAGAACACACCACACTCCTCACAGACAGTCACCCGGAGGAAACCCACGCAGACACAGGGAGAACACACCACACTCCTCACAGACAGTCACCCGGAGGAAACCCACGCAGACACAGGGAGAACACATCACACTCCTAACAGACAGTCACCCGGAGGAAACCCACGCACACACAGAGAGAACACATCACACTCCTCACAGACAGTCACCCGGAGGAAACCCACGCAGACACAGGGAGAACACATCACACTCCTCACAGACAGTCACCCGGAGGAAACCCACGCAGACACAGGGAGAACACATCACACTCCTCACAGACAGTCACCCGGAGGAAACCCACGCAGACACAGGGAGAACACACCACACTCCTCACAGATAGTCACCCGGAGCGGGACTCGAACGCACAACCTCCAGGACCCTGGAGCTGTGTGACTGCGACACTACCTGCTGGTGCTAGGAATGCAGTGATATAATAATCTTGGTATTCCTATATCTGCTATTGTTCATGTTAATATTTGCCAGAGCCAGTAACACAAAGGATTAACGTTACATTTTTGTTATTATTATTTTTTAAACACTGTAAAATAATAACTGTAAAAGGTCAACCACCCAAATAATGCCTGGTGAAAAACAGTCAGAAACTGCTGAGTGATAAATGGAATACAGGTGTAGCTCAACATGGACTACAATGAACATATAAGCTGAGGGTTTCTAATAGAGGGTATGCTCAGGTTCTGCACGCTGTAACATGCTGTCTGTAAAGTCAGCACTACGTTGGTTTAGCTCTCCCAGCGGTTCTTTGAATTCCCTTAAGGCTTGTACCACTCCCAGGCCTCTTGTAAACGCCTGTCAAATAATACATGTTTGCCCATCCCTATCACACACTGCTCCTGTTTCTAACCCTGCAACTGTTTCCTTTATTACCCAACACCTCTGAGTTGCACTGGCTCAGAATGTGTAAATTATTAGCTTGTGTAACGTACGGTAGAAGGCATGTGGAGTTTCAGCAAATTTTAGACACAGAGAAAGGTCCTTATACTTATTAAGAACATCAGAGAATATGAAATAAGACGATACATTTATATGAAATGCAAACATTTCGACACCCGGTGTATAAAACGAGCCTCTGTGCGCATACTCTAGTGTCCAGATGCTCAAGGTGTAGTCAGAATGGAGCTTATGTTTTACAGTGAAACAGTAGCACACAGATAGCACTATTACCCCACGTTGTCTGTTCTTGTAGGACACACTGATACTATGTACTCCTGTTCAGTGGCGGATGCTGGTCTTTCAAGGAGGGGAAGCTCAGTTTCGGCCTACGTCATAAAATGTGTCGGTTTATTTATACGTAAATTCTACCCTCCGTTCCTTTTCCAGAAAATGGTCTGTGACCCTGTCGTACCAACAAGGCGTCTTTTCCAGGGACTTGACTAGTGTCCTCTCAATGGCCAGCAGAGCTAGGCTGCTTAAACAGCCTTGGCCCATGTGAAGTGTGTCAGCCTGTGAGTGCTTTGTGACGGTGGAGGGGCTCAGTAGCACCCGCTGGACAGAAACTGCGATAGAAGTCAGAAAGAGTGATAGAAGTCAGTCTCCAAACACAAGCAGCTACAAAAAACCCACCAGAAATAGAAGCTCGATTTGTCGCTAGTCGTTTTTAACAAAGAAAATGCTGCTAAGAGGTTTAAGAAAGTCTCCGGTTCAACTCAGAACAGAATGAAAATTTAATGCTCCCACGGATCTTTACACCAAAGGATCGCTGATTCGCTCATTTCACTGTCAATCAAAAGGGGATTCAGCCTCAGACAGATCATCCAATCATCATGCAGAAGCTGAGCGTCCAGGACAGCCGAGGCCAGCCCACTGCCCCATAGACCCCCAGAGACGCTGAGCGTCCGATGGGCGGGACAAAGCCCAGCATTTATCCAATGACTCGTCTCGTTTCGCTGCACTTCGCTGCTTCGCTATTGAACTCTGTGGACACTGTTTAAAGCGCTGTGAAGCTGTGGGAACGATTGAGAGGAAAGCCGTGTCTTTACCAGTGATAAGAAGCTGATTCTGAACAAAGTTGAGCGCGTTGTAGTGCATATTTATTCAATGACATGTACACACAACAGTATATATTTGATCATTTATTTTTTGACATTTTAGGGGAAGCTGAGCTTCCCTTGCAGTCTTAGAGCAATCACCTCTGCTCCTGTTATGTCTGGGGAACAGTTTTAGTACATGAAGGCTCTGTGTATTCCTCACCTGGAGTAGCAGGACATGCTGGTGCAGAAGATCGTGTTAGCGATGGCAATGGGTACAAAATGCTGGTGGAGCCAACTGTTGACCCAAGATTCGGGCATTACGTAGTTGCCGTATGTGATTGCACAACCTGCAGGGACATATCGGATTAATTATTTTTCTAAAACAATAATACATCTCAAGAAGTTTCACACCTACTCAGTCAAGATTTCTTTTGAAATCAAAGGTATTCAAAGGTCGTTCTGTTTCCCTTTTGAGGCAGTTAACACTCTACTATTCTGAGAAGGCTTTAGACTACACGTTGGAACACTGCAGTGTGGATTTGATTGTGTTCAGCCATGAGAGCCACAGTGAGGGTGAGGTACTGATGTTGAATGTCTAATTCTGGGTCACACACCCCTCTTCAACTCATCCTATAGGGTTTGTGTGGAGCTTTGCCAATGCAGGAGGCTTTATATCCCTAGTTACTACAAACCGGTGGGTCCTACAGTGTAATACATTACAGTACATTAAATGCTAAACAATCCTGCACCCTGTTGAAAGGAGAGTATTAATGTGAATATATCACTGGCCTGAGGTTGAATTTTTTGAGATGATGTATGCAGTATTTCGAAGAAACTAGTTACTTGATTTCCAAACCGATTTCAGCAGATTCTGAAAACTAAAGTCGTGTCGTAAACACAACCTAAACCTCAAGTCACCACCATGGTTTAGGATTCTAAGAGTGTGGGGCGTGCCAGTCCATGAGGCATGTAGGCTTATTTAACTCTCCGGTTTTATCAGTTATGTAACAGAAGCAGTGTTTGTAATGAGTAGGCAGTATTTGACTAGCATGTTCTCCCGTCATTATATTTGCATGAATTTGCAGGAGTTCACCAAATGATTTTGTATGCTGTATTTATATGGAAATTGACAGTCGAATAATTGACCCCATTATGCAAATCGAATTTCTTTTGAAAACCACTGGTATTCCTACATTTTAAAGGTAAAGTTTGGTGGAATTGGGTTTTATCCTTACAAAGGGATACAAAGGGTTTGCTTCTTTAGATTTGTGCTGAAGCTACACCACACCTGTAGATAAACAGTTATGAAAGTCTGACGCAAAAAAAAAGGTCTTGATATAAGGTCTATGACATAATTTTGTCTATAGAAAATGGTGCTCCCTTATCCAAAGTATATAGAGGTTTCAGAAAACCTGCTCAAGCATTAAACCACATTCAAAAGTCAATGCTTTAATAATTATAAAAAGCTCATATCACTGTTCCCTAAACAACAACATCATTTATTTAGTTTAAACCCACGCAGACACAGGGAGAACACACCACACTCCTCACAGACAGTCACCCGGAGGAAACCCACGCAGACACAGGGAGAACACACCACACTCCTCACAGACAGTCACCCGGAGGAAACCCACGCAGACACAGGGAGAACACACCACACTCCTCACAGACAGTCACCCGGAGGAAACCCACGCAGACACAGAGAGAACACACCACACTCCTCACAGACAGTCACCCGGAGGAAACCCACACAGACACAGGGAGAACACACCACACTCCTCACAGACAGTGACCCGGAGGAAACCCACGCAGACACAGGGAGAACACACCACACTCCTCACAGACAGTCACCCGGAGGAAACCCACGCAGACACAGAGAGAACACACCACACTCCTCACAGACAGTCACCCGGAGGAAACCCACGCAGACACAGGGAGAACACACCACACTCCTCACAGACAGTCACCCGGAGGAAACCCACGCAGACACAGAGAGAACACACCACACTCCTCACAGACAGTGACCCGGAGGAAACCCACGCAGACACAGGGAGAACACACCACACTCCTCACAGACAGTCACCCGGAGGAAACCCACGCAGACACAGAGAGAACACACCACACTCCTCACAGACAGTCACCCGGAGGAAAGCCACGCAGACACAGAGAGAACACACCACACTCCTCACAGACAGTCACCCGGAGGAAAGCCACGCAGACACAGAGAGAACACACCACACTCCTCACAGACAGTCACCCGGAGCAGGACTCGAACCCACAACCTCCAGGTCCCTGGATCTGTGTGACTGTGACACTACCTGCTGCGCCATTGTGCCCATTTTAGCAGCAGTGCTGTTCAATTAAAAATTTAAACTGAATAAATGATGTTATTATTACGTTATTAAACAGCACTGCACTGACAGATGTTGGTTTAATTTACATTTCAGCTGTTGTGAAGAAATTTACGAGGCGCAACCATTGATTTAATGCTAAATTAGGGTTAAATTGATGCCTTTAAAATAATGGGAACCTTTATAAATTCACTATGTTTTTGCTAATCTCCAAAATGGCAAAGAGAATCGACATTTTTTAATGCTTTTTAGTTTTTTTATGTTATATGGTACTCAAACGTTTGCAGAGAGCTGCAGCAGAGCCTCTACACACAGTCTGGATTCCTTCTTTGCAGAGGCACTGGAAACAGACCTATGAGCACTGCGCTGCTCCACTGAAAGATAAATATTGTTCATAGATGGTGCAGTCGATGTTATATACAGTGGGTTTCACTCACAGAGAAATGCATGTTTATGTGACCTTAGTGATCTCTGTTCTGAGTCGAACCAGTGCTTTGTAGCGCAACTTACAGCTATTACTACCGCTCTATAGCGTATTCTTTACATTGGTAGCTGCTAGGTGATAGAGGTCAAAGGTCACAGTGTTTATAACACAAATCCCGTCCTGCTATTTACCATCCACAACCACCCGTGAACCTTCTGATTATGAAATGATGATAAAGGTGAAATGGTGGTTATAGAATAAAAAGCAAGGTATCAGGTATCAGTCAGGGCATTTATAATAACTAACTACATCACATTACTTTAGACGTCTTGAACATATCACTGACTCGGTCAGACGTGGAATTGATGTAAGTCTTTATATAACTCACTATGTAAATATACACTATGTGCTGTAAATCTAATATACACTGAAATAACAACAGTGACTCTACACAAATAATTAAAACTAAAGGTTTTCTTTCAAACCAAAGTCAAACTCTTGGCAAACACTCTCGGAAGTAGCTGGAACAATGCTCTTATCATGTTTTGTTTAAAGTGGTAGTTGTCCAGTCCTTCCTCCTCAGCTTGTTTTCTTTCTTTTGAAGCTCAAGGAAGCACAATAGCTTCAGTGTTCGACAGCTCCTCCACAGCCAGAGATCACAGACCTCGCCATAAACTCACTCTCTACTTCTGGATTCTGGAGTCTGGAGTGTGTGTGTGTTTCATGAGCTTGCTACACGTCTCGTAAATGTGACATCTCAGCGCCCTTTACTCTCAGGCCTGCGGTGTCGAATGAAAATTCCATACAAAATCCATCACTTTTAGAAGGAATTCCTCACCAAGTCAGTTTGGGAACATGTTACAACCCAAAGCGCCGCGCAGGAGGAAATGAGGGAGTCTTGAGGTGGCAGTTGCGTGACTCAGAGGCAATTTTTTACATTACATTTACATTTATGCATTATTGGCAGACGCTTTTATCCAAAGCGACTTACAAAAGAGGATCTAACATTCGAACTACAGCACAAATTATACAAAATACCTTACATTAAGTGCAATATGCCAGGAAGTAATAAGTGCATTAAAGAAAGACATTCAGTGCAAGAAATACTCTCGGAAGAGCTGGGTTTTCAATGATTTCTTGAATGAAGAGAGGGTTTCTGTTGCTCTGATAGTGCTTGGAAGCTCGTTCCACCAGCGTGGTACCAGAGATGAGAATAGCCTCGACTGACCTGTACGGGGGGTTGGCCGTGTTAGTTGGCGCTCCTTTGAGGAACGGAGAGGGCGGGTGCTAACGTATGGTTTTAAGAGTCTATTGAGGTAGATGGGAGCAGAACCAGTGAATACTCTGAAGGCCATCATTAGTGATTTGAATTTGATGCGAGCAGCTAAGGATAGCCAATGCAGCTCAACTAATAGGGGCGTGACATGTGCTCTTTTTGGTTGGTTGAAGACCAGGCGTGCTGCCGCATTCTGGATCATCTGTAGTGGTCTCACAGCACAGGCCGGAAGACCTGTCAGGAGGGCGTTGCAATAATTTTTAGCAACAATTACGGCTGTTTTAATTCTAAACTAAAAGTGATTTTGCAATGTTTGTTCATTTATTTTTACCGGGGGAAGCTTGAGTGATCCACAAACCCAATTAAACATGTGCAAGGGTCAAATAGACAATAAAGTACTATATTTGTATTTAAATAAACATAATTCAGTAAATAATATAAGTTATGAATGAGAAAATATTAATAAAAAATGTTATAATGCTTTAGTTCTCCCAGTGACTTCTAGCCCTTTATTCAGAGTAGAATATTGGAGACCAGTGGAGGTCGGACGTGGTACACACCCTCAAAAAGTGACAACGTTGGGGTGACAAAGTGACAAAGGAAGGTCTTTTAGGGGAACAGTGTAGTGTTGTGGTGTACCCTTGTCCTTTCACATTCTCCAGCTTCATAAAAGAACTACACTGTTTCACCTTTAAAGCTCCTAAACCAGGTCTGCTCCTTCTCTCAGCCACTGAAAGGCTACTTTATCTCCAAGCACCAACCCATAGCGAGCTAAATGCTAAAGGCTGGGTTTTGAATTCGAAGGTATTGGCTTTCTCAGTAAATCTGGGCGGCCTTGCCAAGCAAAGCCTGACCTCTGTAAAAGGAATCCACCGCACAGAAAGATCCTAAACAACAACATTCGAGCAGAAAATCAGACATGTAGAAATAACCACTTTGTTTAAATGAGGTTAATGTGACTAGCAAGAGACAAAAGATTACAGCCACTATTTAGCACTTTGCTAACTGCACGTCTAAATCACAACACCCCTGTAATAGCTTTTTGCCCAATTTTACAGAAGATACACTGTATGTCTGCAGTAAGATTACCCATAATCCTCTGAACAAATAAGTCCTAGTTGCTGGGACACAGTGGATTGGTCAGTTTCCTTTTTCCACACTGTTGAGTGTTGAAGCTAATGGGACCATACCCAGGCTGTAGAGGCTGAGCGCTCCGTAGTCAAAGAAGTAGCAGATGTGGCGAGCCTCTGGGGACATGGTGCTGAAGGTGTGAGCACAGCTGGAGGTGAAGGGGTACAGACAGATCAGCAGCATGTAGACCAGCAGCGGCCAGGTGTAGCTGTCCGTCAGGAAATTCTCTGTGGAGCACAGCATACAGAAACGCCACAGGAAGTACCTGCCAGTGTCGGGAGAGAAGAGGACAAATCAGAGACATACTTTCAGACACATGTATTAATGATTTTAACCCTACGTTGTGGAGCTTGTGAATTGCCTATAGATGAGTTAATAATAATAATAATAATATGTTACACTTATAACGCACCTTTTAAAAACCTAAGGTCATTTTACAACACCAGGGTTAATAAACGACAACATTTGTACACATCTTTTAAAAGGAGTTAAAGAATTCAGAAACAGATTTTTTGCTGAGCTTTGAAGATGGAGAGAGAGAGAGAGAGAGAGAGAGAGAGAGAGACATAAGAAGGTAGACTATTCTAAAGGTTGCGTGCAGGATTTTGTATTGGACACGTTCAGAGAATGGAAGCCAATGTAACTGATGAAGGAAGGAGGTAGTATGGACAGACCTTTTGTATGTACTGTAATAAGTGAGGAGTTTATATGGCAACACCAAAACACTGCGCTCAAGCATCTACCATGAAAACAAAGGGTAACTGGACAGATGGCAGCATTCATATATCTGTAAGCGCTTATTCAGTTCAGTGTCACGGTGGGTCCGGAGCCTACCCGGATTCACTGGGCGCAAGGCAGGAATACACCCTGGAGGGGGCGCCAGTCCTTCACAGAGCGACACACACACTCACTCACACCTACAGACACTTTTGAGTCTCCAAACCACCTACCAACGTGTGTTTTTGGACTGTGGGAGGAAACCGGAGCACCCGGAGGAAACCCACACAGACACAGAGAGAACACAGCACACTCCTCACAGACAGTCACCCGGAGGAAACCCACACAGACACAGAGAGAAAACCGGAGTCACCCGGAGGAAACCCATGCAGACACAGGGAGAACACACCACACTCCTCACAGACAGTCACCCGGAGGAAACCCACGCAGACACAGGGAGAACACACTACACTCCTCACAGACAGTCACCCGGAGGAAACCCACGCAGACACAGGGAGAACACACCACACTCCTCACAGACAGTCACCCGGAGGAAACCCACACAGACACAGGGAGAACACATCACACTCCTCACAGTCACCCAGAGCAGGACTCGAACCCACAACCTCCAGGTCCCTGGATCTGTGACTGTGACACTACCTGCTGCGCCATTGTGCCCATTTTAACAGCAGTGCAGTTCAATTAAAAATTGCTTCTGCTAGTAAATATTCATTCATTCATTTGTGTGACTGCTTCATCCAGATCAGGGTGAAGGTGGGTCCGGAGCCTACTCTCAATCTCAATCATTGAGCTCAAGGCAAAAACACATTTAGACATAAGAGAAGTCATAGACTCACTCACACCTGTGGACAATTTCACACAGTCAATCCACTTAGAAATGTGGAGGACGTGCAGACCACACTCCTCACACACATTGACCTGAAGCAGGGAATGAACCCTGGACCCTGAAATTCGTACTCTAATTTACTGCCACTGCCGTTGATCCTCTCAGTTTGACACGGTTATTACTGGCCCACACATTCAAAACTAAGCATGCTGCATGTGCCAAATGATGCAGTAACAGCTTTGGCAAATCTGGCATTCATTTCCTGAGACTGTGAAACTTTGCTGACCTTAAATGAGCAATTGAGCACTGCACTACTATACACTCCTCTATTATATAACACTCTTCTCTCCAAAGCCCTCTAAGCTGACTAGCCAAGTGCTAAGCCAGGAAGGACAAGCACATGCTGCACTAGACCTCTTACCAGGTGGGCAGGAAATGGGTCCAGATATTGACGGTCTCGTTGGTCATCTGAAAGCTGCTGAGGATGCAGTCCAGGGCGGAGCTTTGAGGATGTCGGTATCCGGATATGATGCAATCTTCCCGAAACACCTGAAACACATGTCTGTATCGTAAAAATAAAGGGCATGGAAATCTGTTTCAGAATAAGCCAATCATTTCCCACACAATCCAATCTAATCTTTGTTTACAAGCTCCGTTGGCACTATGTCAAATCCTTCAAAAAAAAGGCTGGTTTTATGGTGGCATTGGCCAAATAATGTTGGCTTTCATTGGTTTGCACTGAGATTTCAGAAGCCTTGGGGTGTCTCAAGCGTGGCGTAAGTGTTCTACTCAAAGGAACGGTTTGGTGAATAATTTTCTAATTATTGCACGGGATTTTTGGCCAATGCAGCACACCATTTTATCTACGAACGTGCTCAAAGATGGCTGCTACTTTTACCCTATAATACATCATTTTCTCAACTTGGATAGATCTAAATGTGACAAACAGTGTCAGAAATCACATAAACAAGGCATGTGGAAATTACTGAACAGTTCAACATGGTACGAGGTAAAAGTATCCTGATTTAAGTTTGCAGTTCGGTCAATGATAACTGCTACTAAAGAAGCATAGTTTGCAGTTACGCAACAGTGGTTTTAGACTTTTTTGGCAGTCACAGGTCTGACAGGAATAAGTATTGTGCAATCATCAGTTGTTTTGTATGTCTTGAAGAAACATGCATTTTATAATAACCATTTAATCGTGTTACAATGAAAGTAGTGTCACTGAACTCAACTCAAACAGTGGGGACGAGTGAATGCCAACTCTGTTATCTTAGCAAAGAAACACCTGTGTTTGTTTGAAGATTTAGTGATGGATACAGATGGTATTCTCCCATCATACCCACCCAGAGAAATGAGGCCAGTTACACTCTGTGAACCTCAGGACAACAGATGTCTGTAAGCGCAACATTTAAAGACATCTGCCACTCTATTACATTTGATCCCACTCCATATATTTTTTTAGATTGTTCATCATATTTTCCCAAAAAGACAATATTTAAGAAAACGTAATGACGGTTTTCTTACGTCATTATTTTATTGAGTTTCAAACCTGGAAAAAAACATCTCTATGCAGTAAACAGTGAACATAAGGAAGGTATTATAGTGAAATTAGTTAATGCTTTGTTTGTTTGCTTCATAAGTCAAGATTGTGGGCCTTCGTATGAAGTAGGAAATGCAGATGAGGAAGAGAAGAGGAAGTGGGGAAGGTGAGGTGAGGGGGACACCATTTCTCAAAAAGTAGACCAGAGCAGTACAGTGGTAATTATTTTTGTGCAGTAATGAGGGGTGCGCACCTTAGGCACTTGGTGGATGTTGAAGAGGCGGGGTAGTTTGATTCGCAGCATGTTTGTGGGCAGTCGGAGAGCCCCCCTTCCTCTCTGACAGACCTGCTTCAGACGCTCCCTCCCTCCCTGACAAAGCACACACCACACAGGACAATCAAAGCCCTGCAGCTCTGCTTCAGCCTCCCCTTCACTGGCCCCCCATCCTCCAACACAGCGTGGCCAGCCCCAAACAGGACCCCCGCCAGCTCTTCTCCACACAGGAAACACTGCACACAGAGAGAGAGAGAGAGAGAGAGTTGGATGTTTGCATTCGTTCATGAAACATAAGGAGTCCATACAATGGCTGTAAAAGAAGACTCTGTAATAATCATCTACAAATTGTAAGGAAATTGTATGAAAACAGAAATTAACTCAGAACTAAAAGGAGTTTGACACTATGTTTGAGCCAATGGTTGCCCAACAAACTAATTCTAAGGCACAGCATAATGAGCTCTGCAGTAGTCTCGGCCCCTACACATTTGCACGTTAAGCTGGTCACAACAGTCTGCATTCTGTCAGCTGCACATCTGTGTGCATGCAGTTCCATGGATCTCTGGCATAAGCTGGAATGGTATTTGTGATTCTGTATGTATTTCCCCATCATGATAAATGTAATGATATGACTGTACTGTTTAATACAAACCAAAATACTAAGAGTTTCTTTAAAGTAATCTCATTTTTGACCTCTATGACCCTTGAATATGCTCCAGATCTACTTTCCAATTCTTACTCATGAGCCCTTGTTTGCCGAACACATTCAGATAAAACAGTGGTCTGATACGTCCAGACCCAGACTGAGAGTTGGACAGAGGTTAGCATTGTTGCTGGGCTTGAAACAATGCTAGCTCGCCAAAACAACATTCTGTGCCTGCTATGCAGTTGCAGATAGACAAAATCCTTTTTGTGTATTGTATAAAGATATTTGTAAACGCTGTTTTTCCCCCCCCCTGGTAACAAACCCAACATTCACTTACAAGAAGCTGTAGGGTTAAGCATTAACCATTTCACGAAACTGTTGGACAAGAAGCAGTCCATCACAGAAGCTAGTGCTTCAGGCTGAGGACTCTTAAACTATTGTATTCTGTATCCTGTTACTGTCTATTTTAAGCCTTCCATATTTACAGCCAAACCATCCTCATACGTGTTGCAGAGCATGGAACATACAGTGGCTGTGAAATGTCAGGGGACAAAGGCTTAAAGGTGAATTCATGCTTCTCAAGTAAACAAACATTTCTCCCTGCTGCCCTCTAAAGGTGTTATGGCGCTAGTCAGAAGGTAGAACAAAGTTATTTTGAAAGACCCAAAACACATTTCAGTAAAAAGTATAATGTATTTGTTTGTTTTCCTCAGCTCAACTTGTGCAAATGTAATGAATTTACATTGTGAACGTACTGTGAAAGCTAGCAACGGTGGAAAACAAACTAGAACGAGCGAGAATTGTTCTGTTCAGGTAATTCTGCAATTACTGTTACGAAATGACTCACTCAGAGACACCCACAGCACATTAAAACTGAAAGATTATTGTATTAATATTGAAACTGCAGTTTGAAATACTGCAAATCCACCAATTTATTAGGTGTACACAAGATTTATGTGTAATTTTTATGTATAATTGTTATAATTATGTATTTTGACATTCTCCCACTTTGTTTAATTTTTGGTAACAGTTGAAAAGTATTACGTATGACAATTGTCATTTTATTCAATGAAAATAACCTATAAATTAAGTACTTTAAAAATGGCAAACATGAAGAATTTATTGGTCACTGCATTTGTTATGAGTTCCATTAGGAAAAAGGGTTGCAAAAGAATTTTTTTGCACTGATTTGTTCTGTTCTTTAGGAAATTCTGCATTCACATGAGGCTGGTTTAAGTGATTTAAAGAATTAAATGTTAGAGATGTATATATAGTATCAATAGGCTACTTGATTTTTCTTTGTACTATGAAAATTATACCATAAAATGGGAAAAAGTTAGAATTTTTAATTACAATTTTATAAAAACCTTTAAAAATTATTTGTACACCTAATAAGAAGGTTAGACAAATCAGAGGCTCAATAAACAACAACAACAACAACAACAAAGAAAGTCGGGCACTCTGCAACATTCAGGGTTCAAAATTAAAGCCAGAGATTTTTGTCTTCTTATTTATAAAAACAGACTTTTACCTTCATTTACAGAAAAAAAAACTGCCATTGAAATCACAAAATTGGCCTGAAATAAACCCAGATGTTAGATGTTTCCCCAGATCATTCCGTCCAAGAAGACACATAGAAGAGAAGTGTTGTGGAAATGTTTGCCTGACAGAACACATCGGACGTGTAAAGACGTAGTCCAACAAATCATCCAGTTCCCATCTTCTTTCGTTTAAAATAATAGTTCTGCAGAACACCTAAACCTTTTTACTCAGTAAAGAAATGTTTACTCACTTTAACACTGGAGCAATGAGGCTAATGCAGCTAACAAACAATGGAAGCTTGTACCCAGCAATTAGCACTGTGCTAACTCCATGCCTAAAGTCACCTCAAACTGTGTCAGGCGGTTGAGTAATGAACTTGTTTGTGAAGTTTCTGGCACTGTGTCCTAAACTGTTATTCATAAATGAACGGAAGAACAGACTAAACTCCGACTTCGAGATGACTGTTGTGACTAATTTACCTTTGTGAGCTACACTATTTTCAAATGTTTTTATAGACCCTTTTGTAACATGTAAAAACATTTATTTAAGGCACACCCATTGTGTGCAATGCACTGCGAATGAGTTAAGCAGTGTTTTCTGGCGTAACAGAGCTCCGTCCAATTCTAAGATGTGTTGGAATGGTGTCTGTGATCCAGAATTAATCATCCAGCATTACAGATGCTGCAAAAGTTAGCAAGGCAGCTTCTATGCGTCTCTGAAAACCTCAGGAATCTGGCTTTAGCTTCAGTTTACATTCACACATGGATAAAAAAGGGCATGGAATGTGTAGCATAACAAGCTCTCACAACATATCTTAAAATCTACAACCAAAGCTTGCACTGTAGGCCTGGCTAAACTCCTTCACAAAGAACTAACAGGGCACAACAGGAGGTTTGTTTTGATTCTGCGCTGGCCACAGTGAGGACAGTTACTTGTTAATGCTGTATGGAAATGAACACGGCGACGGTTCGCTCGCTGGCAGAGCCAACAAACAAAGCAGATGGAAAAGATCTTTATTCTTTTGGTAGAAAACCTGTTGGGTTTTTCTGATACAGCTTGCGTAGGGCTGGTTTGCCTTGAAAGAGTAGGATCTTAGAAGTCTACTCAGTAAGAACTTCAGGTTTTTACAGTCAGACTGACATCCCGGTGCGACCAGGTAACAATGTGGTGATGAAATAATGTAACAATAATTACACTATTCAATTATCATACACTACATTACTTTTGTTGACCTCACAATTATTTCTGAGACAATACATCAATGACAAAAAATGGCTATTGTGATTGGCCTATTGAGTGTTTTATTTGTTGAGGTTGTGGTATAGTTCCCAGATAATTAAAAGCACAACAATAGAAGGGATGCTGCACCTAAAGTCTCAAGTCTATTTTTGTTGCCTGACACAAGATACATAGTAATGGAACTGTGTACACAATGCTCCATTTGTCAGTTTTAACTAGTTATTCTCTGCTGAAGCTCCAGTAAATGCTATTCTAAAAGCCATGGTGCTCAAAGTACTGTACACCACATAAGCAGCCATAAGTGAAAATGTAATTATAAAATATGTATAAGCTGAAAAAATGTCAACTTAAATATTAACAACACGTGTTAAAGAAACACTAGGTAGTATTTTACCTAAAAAGTACAGCTTCAAAATCATTGAGATGCTTCAGCAACCTTTAATAGGGAGAGCACAGTCTGTTTTGTTACTAACCCTAGCTCATCACTGCAGAAACTGCACTATGTACCTTTTAGTGGAGGGTAGGAACACCCCACCCCCACACTTCACGCTGAAAGTGTGAGGTGACTAGAATAGCCTACACTGAGATACAAAACAAATGAGTGTTTCTATGAAATTATTGTTCGGTTAGCACTATCTGACCAAAAATGCAAATTACACAAATTATTTAACATTACACACGCTGTAGGGTTTAGCTCTGCTCTTTTTGTCCTGAAACATGCAGCTGAGTTTAAGTACAGACAGTTTCCACATCATATAAATATACAGGAGGTCCTCGGGTCAGTCCCGAGTTTCGATGTTTCGTGGTTACGACACATCTATTTACTGTATAAAGCCTTGTTTCGATTTAAGTGGTTTTGCGTCGTAAACGTCGTAACGCGAACTTCCTGTGTGGTGTGCGCGGCGGAAGAATACATGGTTACGCGGCTCGGGACCGAGGAGGATAGGTGTTAGGATAAGTGCTTACAGTATGTTATTTACGTACAGTATGTACGTATGTTCCGACTTACACCGAAAATCGGTGCAAGTCAACGTCGTAAGTCGAGGACTCCCTGTATATACAGTAGTGTGCAAAAGTATTAGGCACCAGAGATTTTGAGATTTAAAAAGCTATTTATCTGAGCAGTGTTTATTTGCTAAACAAAAAACAACAACAAATACCGCCCAAATTAGAATTAACCCAAATAACATTATTCCAGTGAGTGTGATATCCTGTGTGTGAATGTGTTGGATAAACCTTTTCCAAATCTCTCCTCATGGAGTCCGTATTATTTGAGGTTATCATCCAATACCTAGTTTTAGCGGTTAATAAATAATGATTTTAAACAATGTGTGCTGCTGATTTAATAAATTCATGCAATCAAGGAGAATCTGAACAAAATTATATTCTTCAAACTCACACCTACTTCTTAATTTTTTTTCTATAATCTTATATTTTTTATTTGTTTTGTATTATTATTATTTTTTTGTATTTACTGTGGGGCGCACGGTGGCGCAGCAGGTAGTGTCGCAGGGACCTGGAAGTTGTGGGTTCGATTCCCACTCCACGTGACTGTCTGTGAGGAGTGTGGTGTGTTCTCCCTGTGTCTTCGTGGGTTTCCTCCCACAGTCCAAAAACACACGTTGGCAGGTGGATTGGCAACTCAAAAAGTGTCTGTAGGTGTGAGTAAGTGTGTGTGCCTGTGTTGCCCTGTGAAGGACTGGCGTCCCCTCCAGGGTGTATTCCCGCCTTGCGCCCAGTGATTCCAGGTAGGCTCTGGACCCCCCGCGACCCTAAATTGGATAAGCGGTTACAGATAATGAATGAATGAATGAATATTCATCCTGATTAAAATATCATCACATTGCCCATATCCATTCAGCCATACTGTATAACACAGGAAAAACCTTTCCATGACTGGGCATCTGAACCACTCTAAATTACTATGATAAACCATGTGAGTGCAAATTTCCAGTCAGCAAACGACTCAATGATCCTTCCAGGCTCATTTCACAGTGTGGGCTAATGGCCGTTGGAACGTCCATTCCCTCTGCAATAACCATGGAGATCAAATATTTAAGCGTGCACCAGCTGATGAGGAGTCAGAGACTCCTTTGGTTTAGGCCTGCTGATAAACACAAGGTATTATAAATAACACATTAAGCAACTGGCTTAACTGCTTCATTCCTGTGTGCAGTTAGAGAAGAGGGCTCTCATGGGAAGGACTGACCAGCGACTGGGTTTGGACTGTGGCTAGTGGCCTGACTAGCGGACTCAACCTCATGATGTTTATTTACCCGAGGGTAACAAGTTCAGACAACTTTGTTCTATGGCATGACAAGTCCACACGGTACAGTCACAGTCAGTATATGTCCACAGCTTTTTGTTTGCCAAATGTGGACGCCCTGGTCACTTGTATTTCTGTTGATTTTCTTGTCTGTATGTACACATCCTCTGCATGGAACACACACTTTGTAATTGTGCAACACTGTTTATTGGCTGAAAGACCTGTACAGAACCAAACGTTTTGTGGAGATATAGGGCAACTTCCAGTACATCTTGTTTGATTTAGAGTGGCATTGATATTTCAGATTGAATTATCCAACATCAGCATCAAACCTTCCCTCAAATGTTCCAACGTCTACTCTAAAGCCTTACCCAAAAAGAAGCTGTATACTGTTAACAATGTAGTTGTTACTCCTTAAGCTATCGGTTAATTCACTTCTCCCTTGAAACCTTTCAAAGTGCACTAGAGTAAGTGTGTGTCCTAAACTCCTCTACCTCCTTTCTCACTCGGACATTCCTTCCCCGACTCGTGACCTGGTCACATGACCATCCTCAATAGATGTCTTTATCATCACTTGTCGTTGACAATAACAAGCCTATGCTTGCAGTACGTATTGGCAGCAATGCCCGGGCATTCCATATTCGAGTCTGAACATGTTTCTATACAGTGTTATTGTGGCTCTAACATCTACGTGTTGTGAAATGCATGAAAAAAAAGCATATTCAGGCTTTACAGCCCACCACTGAATATTCTGCTGGAAGAGTAGGCTTTTTAATCTACTGATCAAGCCATTTCAGTTTAGATTTGTTACAGTTTTCCATGAGGTTCCATTAGGCCCAACAGCGATACCTGGTACCAGACCACTGTCATTGCAAATTAGTGCAATACAAGGACAATATGACAATACTAGCCAAAGATACGTAACCGCCACATAAATAACAACCTGAAAATTAAGCATGACCAAGACAAGAGCGATAATCCCATTTACCGCGGTGTGACTACGATCCTGATTATGACTAACACTTGTGGGATTCAATGGTTGCAACAAAAAAACCCCCAAACAAACTCAAGCATGATTCTGAAACCATGTTAAAAATGAATCCAACAACTTCCCCACTTTGAGGTCAGAACATGTGCAAACTGCTGGTTCTCAGAAGGGTGAAATACTAAAGTGGCTTATGTCATCTTCTTTTGGGGAAGCTGTGAATGATGTAAAACGAAAAAAAAAAAAAAAAACGAAATGGCAAATGGCTCCTGTGAAGGTCGCCTGGACATGTGCACTGAAGCATGTGATGTGAAGTGTGCATGCAAATGATCAAATGATTTCTCAGAAAAGCAAACAGAAGGCTGGCATTGTTCTCCAAACAGGTTGCCCTTGAAGCTAAGACAAAAAAAATAACTCACCTGGTTATAAAAACATGCCCAATGACGGCCAAACAGTCAGTATTTAAACACGTTGATGAACTGAATTATGAAGTAATCTAATTTTTTTACCGCAAATGGGTACATTTTAATGTTCATAACGTTTAAAGCAACACTAGGTGGTATTTATAACTTAAAATTACAGCTTCAGCATCACTGTGATGATTCACTGACCTGTAACAGGGAGAATAGAGCCTCTGGCGTTGCTTCTTTGGACTCAGCACTGCAGAAACTGCACTATTTAACTTACGGAGGAGGGTAGGAAACCTCCCTCCCTCCCTCCCCAGAGATTTCAGGACCTAAAAGTGAATCACACTCTGCAACTCTTTCAAATCTCACCTAGTGTTCTTCACCTGAGAAATGTTTGAGAGTCACAGCCCAAAGCTTAAAAATTACAACAACAAAAAAAGCCATGTCTCTTTGGCGTGACCTAACAAATACAATTTCATTTTTTTTTGCCAAACTTGTATCACTCTCCTCATCGCCGTGTGGAATCAGTTAACGTGCCTTTGCTCAGTGTCAGAATATCTGCAGCAATAAGCAACTGGAAACATGCTAACGCTCTATTTTAATCACTATACTGAGAATCACACACAGCGTAGTATACTTCATGGCAAGGAGCCAACAATGTATTTCCAGATGGAGGCTGCCATGAACGGTTCAGACAATGTGTGTCCAACTTACACCCACTGTGAAGACGTTTCTGCTGTACACTGTACATTTTCAAACATGCACACTCCAAAGAACCAATAAACTGGTTATACACATCCAATGAGGGCATAACCAATGGCATATGGAGTTTAATACTGTTAAAAATGTACAGTTAAGCCTAGCCTACAGTAGACAGCCAGTCATTTTTACATACACTCACATTCCAAAGAAATGACGCAAAGATGCATTTCACGTAATGCAATTCAATGAGGTGAAACATACAAGCAATTTTTGGCTGAATCCATAAAGTAACCAATAAAACCCCTATGTACGTACAGTACTGTTGAGTTGTCTTCATGTCCTCTGTTGAAAAGTGCAGTTACAGTAGGCGGGATGAAAAAGGCTTGGCTGGTGGGGAGGAAAGCGAAGAGCTTTTCTGCTGAAAGGCTGAGCGAGGCTTTAGGGGCAGCAGCCCTATGGCCATATAGCCCTGCCAAAAAGCCATACGGGCCAAAAAAAAATAAAAACCCTCCCCTCTCCCTCCCCCACCCCGCCCTGGTTACTGTACGCTCTGGAGGAAGGGCAAGCAGCTTCTGCAAACTCCATCCCTAACTTTGACTGGTCAGTGCAGCAGCAGCAGTGGTAACTCAAGCTAGAGCAGATTCTCTACAGGCAGAAGTGATCTTAGGCCTATATTTACTCTGTAAAGAGAAGGAGCAGTGGGAGGAGAGCTCTGTTATGTTCCAAATCAGCCCCCTCCCTTACCCACTGTCCAGACTGAAGCCCCGTGTTCAGACTACAGCTGGACAAAAAAGCCTGTGGAGTTATTTTTTCCCTAATAGCCACAAATGAGCTGCTAATTGCTCCTAGATTTGCTTAGAGCAGTGATACAGAGTCCTGTGTGGGTGTTAATAACTCCAATAACGCCGAGTGGATTCTGAACACAAAAACAGAACAATAAGTAGTGATATGATGAAATTTACATTGAGGAAATCTTCAATCTACTTTTTAGATTGTCAGAAAACCAGGTGAAAACAACGTCTCAGACATCAGGCAAATATTTACTGTAATAACGTGCTGTGACAGTTTTTGGAAGATTGGAACGTCTGGTTGCCATCACCATAATTTTGAACAATTCTGACTGTTTCGCTAGAACAGAATATTTATTCCACACCAATGACTTAACAACATTCATTTAATTATGCAGCAATTCTGAAAAACAGGTGGAGTTCGTTGGCATCACTCACGCAATGGTCATAGACCAGTTTGGACAGAGCATTGAGGATTGATTTCAAGTAAAATAGCTGTAATTTACTCACTTCCATTTTGTCTTTCTTGTGTTTATTTACATTAGGCCTAAGTTATAATGATGTTTCCTGATTTGCCATTGGGAACTATTTGTATTTTGGAAAAAGACTGCAACAAATGTAGAAGAAAAAAAAGCTGGAAATACCGTAGTTCATGGTTCGTCAGATGTTCCTCTGCAGTTCTAAGAGTTCCTCGGTTCTTAAAGGGGAACTCAAAACATTTAATCTTGCAGAAATTTGGAAATTTAAGTGGAATTTCCTGTTTCTTTTGGAAATACTTTTACTTTTGATTCACAGAAATAAAACTTATATTTAACCTTGTGTTTCAGGGGTCAGGCTATTGACAGTTGTGTGCAAAAGTTTGTGCCCAAATCTGATGAGTAGTTTTGAAGAGTTTCTGAAATATATATTACATTCACAAAATATACAAAACGGCTTGTGAATACATACGAAATAAGCATTTAAATTTGAGTGTTTACTGTGAAGAATGTGATGACATCTTGTTCCTGGGAAATCAACAAGATGTGTCCCAGGAGTGGGGATATTCAACTTAATGTATATGAACATATGACCCACTCTCTGTCAGTCAGTAATGGAAAATTCAATATACAAGTGTTAACTTAACACTGAAAGATGGGATTTGAAAAAGTCAAACACAGATAAACACAATAAAATCCCTAAAAAGCGAAAAACGCCGTACCAACGCTGGAAAATGGGTTAAAACCCACTTGTACTCTTTCATAAACGGCCGTTACTGTCTCAATGCTTCATACCGCAGCAGTTAATCTGCATTTATCAATAACAAACAGTAAAAAAACACAAATAAAAAACACAAAAACACCTTAAAAGCCCAAACCTTTTGACTTTAAATGGTCTATGAGGTCATTTGTGCCGCTCGCGCGGGTCGCTGGAGGCTCCAGTTTGAATTCCGGCGGTTTTTTTTTTTTTTTGCTGTTATTTGTGTTAAACCTGAGGTAAACTTGACACTACCGTTAAAGCTTCATGGCTAACGCTAAAGCTAAAGCAGGAGCCCGTTCGCAAGCATTCCGCAGAAGAGGAATAAAAACAGCTCAATCCCTCCCTCACGCCCCTCTAACTTTCCCCATTGGACAGACACAAGAAAAGGAGCTTTGTTTTTCCTCTGTCAGGAGACAGGACGAGCACAAAGCCCCAGAAAAACCTCTGATTTTCAGCAGCTAAACATGTTAACTTCAGGAGAAACGTATAAAGCGACATTTTAGATTCTCTTACATTAAACAGTTATTCTTGCAGTTTCGTACAAATATTTAATCAAGTGACTACCTAAGATCAAACTGGTTTTGTGTATTTTTGGGTACTGGTAAAAATTTAACTTTAAACGAAAAAATAAAAACCTGTATTTAATGTGCATTTATTAATCATTTGCATTAATATATATTTTTTAAAGTATGCTATTATATTACATTGTTGTGCCTGTACTTGCAATAAAAATGATTAAAGAACTTCAATAAATTACTCCACTGAAAAACCAGATGCAATAACTAAACTTTGACTTGATGATTTAAAAAAGATTATGTATTAATAAAAAAGACTATAAAAATGGTTGGATGATTAATAAGGTGTTGGACCATTTATAAGAAATTAATTATTAAATAATCAAATTAAAATCATTAGTACTGTTTAGCTGAATTGATTGTTAATGACTTGAAGTTAATTTCAAAGTTATATTTATTGCCTCTGTAATGAAGTAATTAATTGCTAAATTACAGAAGTGTTTCCATCTTGCAATGATTACACCTGTCTTTTAAACTCCAGACCCTAGAGACCCCTGTAATTATTTGCCCATTAGCGGGGTCCTCCCTGTAGTGGCCAAGATAGAAGAACAGTGAGTTCAAGTAACACATCCTGCATTTTCCACTATTTGCGATGCAATCAGATTTCAAAAAGCACTGTCCTGGTGAGCCTAGTGCTCATTTGTGGAAAATGGGAGAGATGAGTTAGTGTGATCAGGCTCTAAAAGCAAACTACATTGCCAAAAGTATTTGCTCGTCTGCCTTCACACACACATGAACTTGAGTGACATTCCATTTTTAATCCACATGGTTTAATATGATGTCGGCTCGCTCTTTGCAGCCATAACAGCTTCAACTCTTCTGGGAAGGCTTTCCACAAAGTTTAAGAGTGTGTTTATGAAAACAGTGCTTGGTTTTATACACCTGTGGTCATGGAAGTGATAGGAACACCTGAATTCAATTATTTGGATGGATGAGTGAATACTTTTGGCAGTATAGTATATATATTCAGAAAAGTGTGTAGTTTCAGTTTTTCATGTAATATACAGAAACAAATCTGGTTCAATCTTGGACTTGGTGTGCCACAGGACTCAATCATACGGTCTCTTTAGTTTTAGGTGCGTACACGTATTAATCAGCCTGTAGAACTCAGGAGTAAGCTATGCACAACCAAAAAATTAGCAGCATCCTGGACAAGAATTTTCAAACATTATCATTTCAAACCTGCGCCAGTGTCTTAATGTACTGGGCATTGTTTACATACATCTCTTTAGACCCAGTTGTATTTATAGGGAACCTGATGTAGCGTGCAGTAAAATATTTTGTAAATAAGCCTAACCTTTAAAATATCAACATTTGTTGTGAGATGCTTTTCTAATAGACACACTTGTAAGGACAGAAACACCAGTGATTTCTCAGGGAACATTTTCTGCCCTGGTGACACCTTTTTACACTTCTTTGTCCATGTCGCCAAAGCCGCTGGGTTCGTCTGGGCATGGGGACAGGGATGAGAGTAATTTGCCCCTAAAAGTAGGGCAGTGCCTAGCCATCTTTTGACTGGGTGGCACAAGAGCCAGAGCCATGATGAGATCTGGGCAGGGGGCCCAAAGCAGTTGAGGGCACGAGACTTGAATATTGTTGAGGGATGGAGACACGGAGACCTACTTTGTCTAACAGGACAATGAGAGATTGGTAGGTTTGAGAATAGGAGGATTTTTGTATGCTTTTAGCTGGTAATAACCACCCAAGTCCCTTGCAATTGATGTTGTATTTACAGGGAAAACATTAACATTTTCAAATGTTATAGCGTATATTTAATATCATGTGGGTGCGGCTTTTGTTGGAAAAATCTCTCAAAAGAATACATTTTTCATATCATTTTGTGGGGGGGTCTCTGTTGCTTAGCAACACTGAAAACTAAAAGTAACAAAATGCTGGACAATGACAAGAATCTACTAGTTCAGTGAGCTTTCTTTCATTTTTTATTTAATGCATGGCCTCACACATACATTGGTTTCCTTTGCACTGTGCAGTATGGAACAACTACGATGAGTAGTGATGGTAAATGGTCAAAAAGTTTATGTTTAGAGTCAAACAAAGCTACCTCCACGTATGTTAGCAATAAAGGCTGGACTCATGATCAGGGCCAGACGATGATATACACTAAACCCCACCTTTAAGAGTTAAAGTATGGAGGTGGAGAACGATTGGAACTGCTTTTTGGGCTTCTACGAGGCCGAGGTTGTTCCTGTGAGATCAGCACAGCATACAAGAGCAATAATACGATACACCATACAAAAATAAAATCAAATAAAACCAGCCATCTACCTTACATAATCCATCCTTTTCATACACAGATGAACACAATACATTATTTGCAAAAACACAGCAAAAACGGAAAAAAAAGGGGGGTGGGGTGTGTGGGGGGGGAGAGCAGCCACTTAGGAAAGAAAACCATCCCAAAAAAATGTACATCCAATGATCTGAATCCTTCGTAAACCTAGGAGTCAAGAGTCCCTGAAAATTTAGCACCAGACCAAATATTCAATGGCCTTGCACTTCTGGTCAGGGATGAGTTCTCTTGTCCTGTGGTCACTGCTGCCTCCTTACAGTTAGACACTACTCCCTCTCAACAAGAACATAGGATAAGGAGTAAATGAAAAGTCGAAACCTTGCTTTATATATTTATACTCATCGGTTGTGTGTGTGTGTTTGTGTGTGTGTGTACGCGAGTTACTTATGTGTATTTCTCTCTCAACACACATATACTCATCTGTCTTTACCTGGCTGTAGCAAAAACGAGGCACACTTAAACCGGGGTTGCATCTCCCTACCTTACTCCAACCCTCAAGGAGGTTTCCTCCTATTTTGGGGGTCGAGGAGCCTTTTATGTTTAAGCCCTCGTGCCTCTGACATTTTTCTTTCTCCAAACACGTATGCATCCTCAATCTTTCCATCTCTCCATCCTCAAGTATTTTTTTTTCTTTGTAATAATCCTGGAGACGCTGATACAGACAGAGCAATAGAATGGGAGAGAGAGCGAGAGAGAGAGAGAGAAAGAGAGAGGGAGTGAATGTGTGATCAGCTGAGCGCCGGGCTGGTCCCCTGTCCCTCTGGCTCTTTCAGCCCATTTCCTTCCACTGCCGGTAAAACTCCACAATGTTCTTCAGCTCCATGCCTGCCGCAGCCACTGCCTGGATGGCCGACTGTCAAAAACAAACAGAGAACAAATTTAGGTGCTAAAGGATAGACCCAGGCTGTTTTTGGTTTCACAAACTTTCCTCTTAGAGCAACATGGTATTAGCCAAGGCTTGATGGGTATCTATGATAATCCACTGAGTAGGCCTGTCATAACAGCCACATTTTGTGATCAACTTATTGTCCCTGATATAATTGCGATAAATTAGATTACTGTCATTTTAAGACCATTTTATGGCACTGATATAAAAATAACAGTAAAGCAATTACACACTTTTAAAGAGCAATGAAGAGTAGTGTGTAGCAAAAAAATTACTGACGTTCACAATTATGTAAACAAACACAGCAATAAGCATGATGGGCAATACTGATTTCAGCAAACATTATTGAGTCTAAGTCCATTGCTGCATGATAAGTCAATAATGTAATTATTTTGACTGGTCCACCACTGAATTTTAGAAGCTAGCAGAACCCGTGTATAGAGTATATAGTGTACACAGTGTATAGTCAGAGACAACTGCTTGAAACTGTAGAGAAATACATCTCCAGGTCTCACTGTTGTGTCCGCATTTCTCAAAAACCTTTCATTCCACATATTCCCAACTGTGAATACTGTAAATTAATAGAAATATATTCACAGAACAGTCTAAAAAACACAATATACGTTTAAATACAATGTGGGAGTGTCATTTGAAAGTGGCAAGTTGCTGTCACACTGAAGATTTAATGGAATAAATCTTTCAACTTCATTTAGAAAACCTCTCATGTTTGGTGTCTGCTGACAGTCTTAAACTTTTGGAGCTGTAAAAGAAGAGGTGAATTAAGTGATAGAGTGACTACGGTAGTAAAGTAAGCTAAGGTTTGCCTTAAACCACTGCTTTTTGTGCTGGATGTAGTGTGTTGTGGTTATAGAAAGAAGCTGAACCGTGGCCAACCAAGCAGAGCTGTAAGCTGTTGACTAGCAGCATCTCTCAACATTAAATTACGTTCAGTAAATAAATATTTTAGAAATTTTGAATGCAAAGGGTCCAGCTGTTAGCTGTGATGTGGCTTCTAGAGTCTTAGAGAATGTCTCCCAAAACACAAGCATAAATACACTACAGTAGGACCATCCTGCATTATTAATCAGTGCTAATTGGACTGTATTGTTGTTATTACAACGGCATATCTTAATTTTAATCCTTCATTCTGCTAATCCTCTCCTAGTCCCAGGCTTGAGATTAGGGCCCTGGCCATAACGATAATTATGTGTTAAACCTCGAGAGCCACTAAAAATAGGCAGGTAGACCGACAGCCAGTCAAAGTTCTTTTAGACAGCTGCACATGCCGCCCAATTTAGAAAGTAGGAAACAGCTCGCCCAGCATGGCATTCCGCTACTCAGTGCGGCAGGAGGAGAAGCATTACTGCTCTGGGTTCTGTTTTATTCCACGAACTGACAGACCTTCATGGGAGCTGATCTCTCAGTCAGTTCTGGGATTGTGTGTCCGGTCAGGATGGTCACCATGCCAGCTGTGTCTTCATCTCCGCTGTTCTGAGAGCCTGTTAACTGACGGCAGCTGTCCACCATCTTGTAGAGATGCCTGCAAACACACGGAGGCAAGACCTTTATTAATACACCAAACTGCACGCGTCCTGTTGAAGTAGTACACGGTCCTCTGAGGAATCCTGTTGTCTGGAGAAATGAAAGCATACACAGGGCAACATATATAGCACTTAATATGTCACAAACCAGGTCAACAAATCAGTTCGTTTCAGACTTACCAGGCTTCGATGTCCTGTCTCTTCAGCTTGTCCCTCTCAAAGCTCCTCCCTGACTCTTTCTGGCAGCGGATATATCTACAGGAAACGCAGGAAAGGATGAGACATCGAGAGAGGTGATTATGGGTGACAGAAATGTTACACCTGCAGCTTTCAAGCAAGAATAGCCAAGGAGGAGTTTCTTTAATGCTACAACAGAAATGTTAAGATGTAATGTCCTTGATGAAATACATCCCCTCATGTCTCCCACTTATCACTGACTTGTTATTTTATTTGAGATAAATTTGGGGTGAAATAAATCCATAAAGTTTCAGTAATTGTACCTCATAAGGACATTATTTTTTTTACCTTATTAAATAGACAAGTTTTTCAATTCAGTAACCAGCCAAATATAAAAAAAAAAGGCTAAAATCAAAGTAACAGAACAAACTAGATCAGGGGTCGGCAACCCGCAGCTCTTTGATCCCTCTAATTATTTTCAAAAGCTGAGCCGCATCAATGAGTATTTAATTAAAATGTATTTTATTTTGGTTCGTTCATTTTCAAAATGTAATTCTATGAAGATTATGGCGATCTTGTAACATCTAAAATATTTTAATATTTAAAATATTTTGTCGCTCTTAAAACACGTCACAACTTCCAATGTGCGACACCCGCCAGTCTGCGGTTTCTTGAACGTTTTGACCGCTGACTGCACGGCGCCAGTAAAATAATGACGGCACGCAGAGAGAGGACAGCGTTTTTGTTTGTTTGCTGCCAGTGGATAATTTAAGTTTGGCGTTTTTTTTTCATTACTACAAGGACTCAAATAGACATTGAGTATTTTACTTAACCTTCAACACAACGTCTTTTTTTCGGAGTTAAATGTTTTGTTGCATGCAGAAATGTTATTTCATTTTCTCTGCAGTCGTTCATTGATTTCATAAATGTAACACAGTGTAGTTTGTTTATAAGTAGCACAAAGGCAAAAAAAAAAACCCCGTTATGCGCAGTGTTATTTCATTTAAAATTTCAAAAGGGTTTTGTGGCTCCCAGTGTTTTCTTTACAGTGTGAAACGGGTCCAAACGGCTCTTTGAGTGGTAAAGGTTGCCGACCCCTGAACTAGATGCAAAGCCCCCCCAATCAATAAGGCGAGCTTGTGGTCACACCTTTAGGGATTTTTCTAATACACACACATTCAGAAGCACTTTCAATTAAAGAAAGTTTGAGCCTACAGTTATTACAATAAGCTTCGACATGAAATGAAATAAAATAAGAAATCAGAAAGAGAATCAGATTATTTAGTGTGCAAGACATCTGTTTGAGATAAGTTAGAGATCCGATGCTTTGGTCTGTAGGAGAACCTGTGTTTAAAAACTCCTAGAGGTATTACATAGTACTGAGCAACAGAAATCAAATGTTTATATTCACAACACACCACCAAACAAAACTAAAACAACAAACAGTGGTACTCATACCGGTTTCCTTTTCGAAACTCAGACTCAAGAAAACGAATGCCATCTCTTGCACCTGGATTTTCTTTTTTCAGGACGTCAAGCCCGTCGATCACTAATAAGAAAGCAAAGAACATTAGAGAGGAAACAATACCTGCACCTTACTTTGAAAAAGAAAGGAGTGGAATTTATTTGGTTAATGCATCTCGCTACAGGAGCACTCTGAAACAAAAGCCATGTGGTATAAAGTCTATATAATAAAATGTGTACGTTAAGCTGCACGCAGCACTTACATTTCTACCATTTTCTAAAACGATTCTTTAACATTGTTCTCTGTTTCACTTCTTTCGGTAGAAGACGAATTAAGCTGCTTTTAAACGCTTCAAATTGATTTTCCAAAAAAAAAAAAAAAAAAAAGCTTGCACAAGCTGAGACTTGAATCGTATGGCATTACATCTGCCTAGTGACTACTGACTATACATCTCTAATTTAAAAAAGCAGACTTGTGAAGGCTAAGACAAACGGCAAGCCCCTGACCTGTGCGAGGGATGATGATGATGAAACAGCCGCTGGCAGCCAGCTGTCTAAGCAGGTTCAGATGCTGGCAGAGAGCAGATGTGTCAGGCACTAGGTAAGGGGACATGGAGGACTGAGCCTTGGGCTGCTGAAGGCTTCCTTCCAGCTGGGACACTTCCAACTGCAGAGAACAGTAGAGGTACATTACGTCAAGCACTGCTCCGTGTCTTATAATGAGGTACCGACTGTGCCTAAATTCTCTGAAACACATCCTAGTAGTGAGTTCTTCTTAGTAAAAGTAAGGCTAAATATGTCTGTACTACACAAACTCACAAGAAGTACTGAACATACTGCAAATTAGGAATGAGGTCAGCATTAAACAACACTAGCAGTGGTCAGTGATGTTCTCATACTTCTGGACTGCAGTGTATTTTCAGTTAAAACTGTCCAAATTAAAAGTATAATTAGTTAAACAAAGACAAAACTGGCCAGAAATAAATACAATGCATTATTCATTGTTCTCTCAAAATGTTCCTATTCATATGCCATTGTTGTAAATGTTCAAGGGTGCTGCCTTAAAAATGTCAAAAGATATCCATGTTTAAATTCTGAGATTACTAGTAAATGAATTAAGAAAGGGGATTAAACCTGCAGACGCAGCTGTGCCATGTCCCGCATGAGTCTGTTCCTGCGTGCCTCCTCTTCAGCCTGTTTATGTTTAAAAAAACCATAAGAGGGTCAATAAACCAAGCTGCTCTACTGACCCAAGACTCAGACATTCAATTTCTAAAGAGCCCTCAGAATAAGATATTTTTAGACACGAATGAAACACACACATTTTAAAACACCAGAAATCTAAAACGTTCGGTGAAAGTTCAGACTGAATTTTCAGAACAGAGTGCATCGATACTTCTGAAAAGTACATTTACTTCGGTCAAGGTCCCTGTGCCTAGTAACACATCATTTTAGGTTTCTAAAGCCTTGCCGGTTTTATTGACGGTGCTCAAGAACAGCAAGGCGGCACTTTAATCAGCGCTTGTTCTACACGCTCAGGGCATCGTGGTTGCCTAGCAACATCTGACTCTCAAGAGAGCCTCACAAATACGGCACAGGCAGAAAGAAAGAGCGCGCTCTCCTCTCCACAGGCCTGTGTACCCTATCATTTATTGGTGCTCTAAGTAAGGGGCACTGCTTCAGCTATAGCGTCAAGTTTTATAGCTCAAGAGTTTGATTTATTTTTTAATTTATAGAAAGCTGTAATGATGTAAGCCACGTTTTTTTTTCCGAGAAAATTGTGTCTTAAGATTAAACTCATCTACAATTTTATCACCCTGAGGCCCACCAACCACACACACTTTAATCTATATGTGTATATAATATAAAAGTGTATATAGGCTCTTTAAAAGTAAGGAAGGTATATTATATTGGAATAATATCTGTATAATTACTGTAACCACTTAACAGAGGATTTGGTTAGTTTCATGAATCTAGTTAAATTAGTCTTTCTCACACAACCACTGAGCACCAGTATTCAAAAATTGTTCCTTTTGTTCTGAGACACCCAGGGAGAACACACCACACTCCTCACAGACAGTCACCCGGAGGAAACCCACGCAGACACGGAGAACACACCACACTCCTCACAGACAGTGACCAAGGCGGGGATTGAACCCACAACCCCAGAACAGTGAAAATAGCTGTCGCTCCACTCTGCCAGCCCCAACATAAACAACTCTGTTTTAAATTAATTTTTAAATTAAATTTGTTGTACTGTATCACAACAAATGCTGTATTTTTGCTTTAAATTAATATCCTGAGTAAGATTTCTCAGCAGTTAAATAACAGACTAATTTGCTAAAGTAATGGAATGTGAATAATTTTTGCAGGAGTTCGAGTCATTGGCTCAGCAATGGTTCGACTGGAAGAACAGGTCTCTTACCATGCGGAACTGGGCCTTGGCCTGCTGAACCAGGTTCTCCTGTTCTGATTGGCTGATACTGGTGAAGATGCCTGCTTCCGGGTTGAAGTGCAACACATTGCCTTGCAAATCAGTGAGGAAGTGACCAAAGCTGCGAATGCAGCACAAGCGCACCACGCACTGGCAACATTCAGACAGAAAACGGAGGTTAGGGATCAGACAGAAAAGGTATAAACACTTCTAAAAGCACAGCAAATGTACAGTAAATGTTTAAGAATTAAGGATTTGACCACAATATTTCAAATACAAAGCATTCTGGATGTTTTGTTTCTTTTAAAACAACAAGGCTTTCCTTAAACACTCTCTGAGTTAGATGTGTGACTGTGAGCCAGCGAGGCTCTCCGTTAGGCTCCTACCTCCTGCAGGGGGTTGAGGCTGGGTCTGTGGCTGGTGAAGTCCAGTTTGCGATGCGCCAGGCTGAGGGCCGGGAGGTGCCGTAGTGCCTGGTCCTCCGGAAGCAGCAGAGTCTGCACCAGGTCAGGCTTCTCACTCTGCATTACCAGTTCTCTCACCTCTTTCTTCAGCCCCAAATCTGCCAAACAATCAATAGTTAATCCTGATTTATATACACATGCCGTCTCGATTGCTGGAGGAGATAATATAATAAAACAAATATAAATTATTCTTATTAAATGTGCTATATTTATGTTTATTTTTTACTAAGAAATAGCCTCAGAAGGAAATGTTTATGGAGTAATTTTTAAAAATGAAATCAACTTGTATGTAACCAACCTGCTTCTAACATCTTGCTCCCATCAGGCAGTAAGTTGAGCAGCACAGAGAGACGATTCCACAAACTCTGAGAACTCTGGGGAAATACAGAACGCAGCAAACTTGAAAAGCTGCACAAATAATATGTACAAACTAGAGCAGAGTAATATTAATATCAAATATAAATAATTACTGATAATACAACACTAAGAACATATAAGTCAAAATATTTAAAGAAACACCAAGAAATAAATGGTATATTTACTCCTAAGCTCCCCTTACAACTGCAGAATTGAGTTAACTTTTATAGCACTGTCCTAAAATTGAGGGCTGAGGCGATAGGTCCAGAGTAACAGTGTCAGAGGCTTTATTCTCCCTGTTACAGGTCAGTGAAGCATCACCATTGAAGCTGCCATTTTAAGGTAAACATACTATGCAGTGTTCCTTTAAACAACTCTGCATTAGAGGATTAAAAAAACGACAAATTCTACCTTTCAGAGGACATTCAAACTCCTTTCAGCGTTGTGAGTTGTTGCTTTAATTTCAATAATGGGAATAGCCTGCTGAAGCTAACCTCTTCTACCAGTCTATGCTAAACTTACCATACTTTGGTCTCCTGTTACACAGTGTTATAATATAAACGTACCTAGGAACAGATTTTATAGAAAATACCTCAATCTCACATTATTAATTGGGTTGTGGGGGAGCTCTACCTGTGCACACATGACAATGATGTCAGTATTTGTTCTCAGCCAGTCCACAAAGACCTTCACAATCTGAATGAGGCCCTGATTAGTCAGAATCTCGAGTCTCTCGGACAGTGTTTTCTCGTTGTGAAATGACTGGTTACTGTGCTCGCTTTCTTCTGTATCGGATTCAACATCTAAAAACAAAAGGGAAAGTGGTTATAGATGCTTAAAAAAACAGAGCATTAACAGTAATCAGAACACAATGAGAAGTACCGTTGTTGTTGGTTCCATTTGCAATTTCTGGTGTAGCATTGCTAAGAGGGGGTGTGGCTTCTTGGGAGGGTGTGGGATCTGATTCAGGGGTAGGGTTAGAGGAACTGGGCGGTCTCAACAGGACGTTGCTGAAGGTAGGGGCGAGGCGGAAGCAGCGTTTGGCCTGAAACAGCTGTGAGGACATAGCCTGTAGGTTACTACTAATACTTGAGTCAGTGGAGAGCAGTGGCCCGTTGGTGGCTGGTGGAGTGGAGCGTTCATCCTGTAACGGCTGCTGCCGCTGCTCTTCTTCTTCTTCTTCTTCTTCCTCCTCCTCCAGCTGCTGTTGCTGCTCCTGAGCTGGACTCTCAGTGTCCTCCATGTCCTCCAGGTCAGAGCGTGACTCCTGGCTGTTCATGTCCGAGTCCGTTTCCACGTCAAAGGCCGTACCTCCCTCTTCTTCCTCTTCAGAGCCACTCTCCCAGGCTCCCTCTCTGCTCCGCCCCTCCTTCCCCAGAGAGTTCTCCGGTGCCCTGCAGACCCCCAGCCCCTCTGTGACCCCCCTACGCTCCTCCTCATCTTCTTCATCACTCTCAAAGCCCTCACTCAGATCGCTCTCGTCCTCGTCACGGGCGCAGCGTCGACGCCGGAGCATTGACAGTCGTGAGTACTTCCTCTTCTGTTTCTGCTTCTCTTCCTCACCCTTCTTCTCTTTCTTAGACGCCGCTCCGCCGCTCTCACCCTTTGACCCCTCCTCGTTATTCTCATCCTCCCCTTCGTCATCGTCTTCCTCTTCCAGTGAACCATTCTGAAGGGCTCTCTCTTCTGAAGGAAGCGTGCCGGTCTGCTCCCTCACATCAACGTCATCTACAGGAGAGGAGCAGATGGAAACACTCGAGCACCAACACAATAACAATGACAGTTTAACTGATGTCAAGTGCCATCTTAATTAGGTCAAAATGGGGATTTAGTTTCATTTAACTGACACCAACACTGATTTCAATCTAGTTCAAATATGTAACATCTACAACTATTATATGTATAACAGCTAATAGCAGCTTTTATAAACGGCAAAAGATACTGTAATGTTTAGTTATAAAAGCGATGAAGCGGAGAATATTCCGCCTCTGATCTGAGTGAATCAGACCATGACCATGATCTGCGTTGCATCGAAAAAGCAACAAATTAAATGAATTCATTTTGATTATATTTTCTTACCGATGTTGTCAGTGCGTAAAGGTGGCACCTCACTTTCTCCGTCCTCAAGTTCAGCTTGTAGGCGGATATTGACGTGGTTCACGAGATGAGAGAAAAGTGCTAGTGTGAAGGCAATGGAGGCACTGTACTGCTTAGAACCTGAAATGAAAAGGACGCTTTATTAACAAAAGAGTGTTTCAACTGCAAGAGAAAGAAAATGTGATGTGCATTAGCACAGCCGCGGGTAATTCTGTAATTCCAGGAACAGCACGAGCAGAATAATGAAGGCCAATCAAACATTCTAACCACCAGCCATAAGTACGTTCACTCGATGTGTATGCCAGCTATTTTCATTCCCTTTACCTTCTAAAAGAAGCATACTTACAATTACGTCAAGAGCACAATCACAGCCACCATTCAATCTCACAAACTAACCTTCTCTACCCATCGACTCACCTCCTCTCTTTAAGCTGTGGACCACCATTAAGCAGATGACCACCATCTTAAAGACCAGGCTGTCGGGCAGCATGGAGCAGGCCTGATCATGGTCGTCGTCTTCCTCGCTGACAGACTGGCTGCCATGGTTGGGTGTAGGCTGGTAGAACAGCACCAGGTTGAAGTCCTCCAGGACCGACTGGCATAGTGAGGTCAGCTCTGTCTCTACCACACTGCAACCAGCAAAGAGAAGACGACATGGAAACAGCCACAGGACAGGCTCTAGTTACAGTAATCATTTCAAGATATCCTCAAATCTAGGATGAACGTACGCCATTAATTTGACTAACACCAGAAACACAGGCAAAGTCCTGGTAATTGTAAAGCTAATAAGCTGACTTTATACTTAGGGAAATGTCTGATATTTTAACATTATTTTGTCACGAAGCAGATCAAGAAAACAGAAAATGCACTGCACCTGTTCTTGGGCTGTAGTAAACTTTGTAGGTACATGAAGCTCACAAGGAGTCGTTTGATGTCTTTTGTTCTAAAATCATAAGCAAAAAGTGTTTTAATTGAAGCAGCATGATTTTTTCACACACAGAGACAAAGACAAAACATAAAAGAAGTTACAGTGGAATAAACAACATTTTAATGACTTTTCAAGATTTAATTGTTTAGTTTAATAACTGCTTCACACAAGAGCAAACGTCATCCGTATCTGTTACACGGCTACGAATATCTGAATACTGATGTCTTGGAGGAAAGCATACTATCTGGACCCTACAAATTCCACATGTGGGGGCCAGATGCTGGTTGAATGTTTCCTGGTTCAAACACACAGACCGAGAGAGAGAGACAGACAGAGAGAGAGAGGGGGGGGGGGGAAGAGAGAGAGACAGAGAGAGAGACATCGAGAGGCAGAGAGAGGCAGAGAGACAGAGAGAGAGAGAGAGAGACACCGAGAGGCAGAGAGAGAGAGAAACAGAGACAGAGAGAGAGAGAGCGAGCGAGCAAAAGAGAGAAAGAGAGACAGAGAGAGAGAGAGAGAGAGAGCTCACCTCTGGCGTGATGGAGAGAGCTTCTTCATCTCTTGCTTCTTCACCTGGTGATACATCTTGGCTGCTTTGTCAAAAAGACGCTTCAGGTTTCCGTACGCTCCCTCGAAGGGAGTCTCTGACTGAATGCTGTTGAACAACAAAACAGGTTAACCTTGGATTCTGTAAGGACACAGCGCTCAATAAGTAATATCAAGCCCATAGATAAATAACATACACAAATGCTGTGAGTATTCCACTGTTTGCAGTAGCTTGGTGTGTGAAGCTTTGCAACACTGTGCTGTAGAGTGGGGTTATAGTGCCCCCCAGAGACTAAGTGAAATAAGTGTTTTCAGAGAAAATGCAGTGAACGCTGCAACAGCATGTCTTACCAGCGAAGGTAGTAGTAGGTGGCTTCCACATTATAAAACTTACTTCCAGCTAGTGTACCCAGCTGATTAAAAGGCATCCCTGTCAATCATATCAACAAAAACATTTAGTCAAGGCCAATACATAGCACTACAACACAGAGGGAGGAAAATCTATTTTAGCGCACATTCAGTTCTATAAAACAATTGAAGGGGCTAAACAAAAGTAATAAAAAGCACTGACATCTTCATAGGAGAGGAGATGGGCATGTTAACTATTTTGCTAAACAACAATCTAGACTTTATTAATTATTTAGCAGAAATTCCAACATGAACATCCATTTTCTGTAACTGTTTCATCCTGTTGGGTCCAGAGACACCAGTCCATCACAGGGCATCATACACTCACTCACTCACACCTATGGACACTTTCGCACGACCAATCCACCTACCAGCATGTAATTTTAGACTGTGGGAGGAAACCAGAGCACCTGGAGGAAACCCACGCAGACACAGGGAGAACACACCACACTCCTCACAGACAGTCACCCGGAGGAAACCCACGTAGACACAGGGAGAACACACCACACTCCTCACAGACAGTCACCCGGAGGAAACCCACGCAGACACAGGGAGAACACACCACACTCCTCACAGACAGTCACCCGGAGGAAACCCACGCAGACACAGGGAGAACACACCACACTCCTCACAGACAGTCACCCGGAGGAAAGCCACGCAGACGCAGGGAGAACACACCACGCTCCTCACAGACAGTCACCCGGAGGAAAGCCACGCAGACGCAGAGAGAACACACCACGCTCCTTACAGACAGTCACCCGGAGGAAAGCCACACAGACGCAGGGAGAACACACCACACTCCTCACAGACAGTCACCCGGAGGAAAGCCACGCAGACGCAGGGAGAACACACCACACTCCTCACAGACAGTCACCCGGAGGAAACCCACGCAGACACAGGGAGAACACACCACACTCCTCACAAACAGTCACCCGGAGGAAACCCACGCAGACACGGAGAACACACCACACTCCTCACAGACAGTCACCCAGAGGAAACCCACACAGACACAGGGAGAACACACCACACTCCTCACAGACAGTCACCCAGAGGAAACCCACACAGACACAGGGAGAACACACCACACTCCTCACAGACAGTGACCAAGGCGGGGATTGAACCCACAACCCCAGAATAGCTGTCGCTCCACTCTGCCAGCCCCAACATAAACCACTCTGTTTTTAATTATTTTTTAAATTAAATTTGTTGTACTGTATCACATTTGAAGTATATGCTTGGTCTTTTAGGCACATGTGATTTAACACTGTACCTAATGGGCACTGAAGATGATCTGGACTCTCAGTTAATGCTGTAGAGTAACCCATTTGTCACTGCATGAGTAATGCTCAAGTTTTTTTCATTTCTACAAACCACAAATTTAAATACAACCAAGTAGCAGATCTAATATCTATATATTCAAATAGTTTTAGCCATCTCCACACATAAGCAAAAAAAATAATGCCACTCACCAACATGGGGTGAGACGGAAAGGGCTTGGTGGTAAAAGCGCTCAGCCAGTTGTTCTGCCTCCACACCTGCCAGTTCATTCTGGTACCGTGCTACACAAAAGATTTCAGACGGAAACATTCAATTTAATTTCTCACAGCAAGCTTACGAACACCTGTCCTCTTAGGAAATAGCCCCTCGCTTTACCGGGGACATTTATACAACAGTGGTTGTCAAGAATCAGCGGCCAATTTTTGTTACACGTTTAATAAAGTGAACTCTTTGTGGAAGTAAACCCCAAAGACACTCACCAAGGTCACCCAGATACACAAGACATCTATGACAAGCCATCTGAGCCCATTCCATCTCCTTAGGTGTTGCAGATACAGGCTTCTTGCGACCTAGAGACATGAATAACACGCCCAAGTCATGTTATATTGCAGAGGACCAGATCTGATTAGCTCCATTATAACAGATAAGCAGCAACAGGTACTCACCGATGAGGGGGTCAGTGACATGTGTCCAGTCGATGCAGTCCTGTAGCTCCAGCTGATAGTGGGACTGAATGTAGAGGAGCAGATGCTGGTAGAAGCCCACCCCTGCAATCAGGTGAGTTCGGTAGGCACACTCCAGAGTGCTACGACTGTGGATGTGCTGCAGTTCCACAGACAGGGGGAGAGGCGAAACACACTCGTTCGTTTTTATAGACAATAGTATTCCTGTACTGGCAGCTGAATTCTCTTATAAGACTACGTTCAAAAATAAACAGGTTATTTCAGCCAGGGGTTCACAGCCTTTCAACAGTTTTGAGAGGAGTACATTCTGTCCTAAATCTTACACGAGGTGGTCATATAACATTTTCTCCAGGACGTTTTTGGGAAACGTTAATGTGCGAGACTGAACGTTAGCAGTAAAAGTACGCCAGTAGAGTATAAATTCAAGTTTCTTCTCCCTTGCTACATTAACCTGGCTAGCTACAAACTGAAAGAGAAAACATACCAAAGCTGATCAAATGCAAAACAGTTTAAACTAGACTTTTCCCTCAGGCTATAAGTTGTGCTTTGGGAATGAATCCCTAAAAGCTGATCAAGTCTCATTTACAGTCAACACAGACTGCTGAATATAAACACTCCACATGAGCAGCAATACCTTCTTGTTTGTTTTGATGACCTGGATCACCTCATAGTAGACTTTTCTCCAGAGCAGCTCCTCTGCCTTACGGCCATAGTCCACGGGATGCAGGAACATCAGCTTCACACACAGTTCCCGCAACCTGAAACAGTAAGAAGTCAGTAGGAATCATCTACTTTAGCAATGATGCCTGTTCAATATATTCCAAGAGAAAGAGAGAGAAAACGTACTTGTTCCGCAAACTGATGTTCTCTGGCTTGAAGACCTCCCTGTATGATGACTTGCTACTGATGATAACATCCAGCTTGTGTACAGATTCCACCACCGCCCTGTTTACAGAGGCAGAGGCAAGTTCAGCGTAAGGCAGTGAGCGATCTACACAATGTCACTGTCGAAATAAAAACATGTATAATCAAAACTGCAACTTTACAGGAGAAGGAACCTTCACAGTTTTCAACGACTGTATTCCAAGTCATTTCGGAGCATTTCTATTGGTCCATATTTATCACAAAATATTCACACAATGTTAAGGACAGCTGTAGTAAATTAAAATCAACAGAAATTGAGATATGATGGTTTTCTTTGGGCAGCTACAATATGAGCCTTCTCCAGCAAATATAATCTTGATTATATACAGTATACATTATATGTTCTCCCTGTGTCTGCGTGGGTTTCCTCCGGGTGACAGTGCAGCCATTCGGTCTTGGATTTGCTCAAAATATAAAAACTGGGTTTAAGGGGAAAATAGTTTGGACCACAAGCAAAGGAAATGACAATAAAGCGCTCCCAACATACCTGATGCTCCTAATGAACTAATTAGCAACCCCTTCCAAAGCCGAAGTGGGTGTGATGGAGCAAGGGGAAAACCACAATATGAATGGCCCACCAGGACCAGGATTGAGAACCACTGATAAGTCATATTTAATGAATATTGGGGCTGAAGGAGTTAAGGAAAATATCTTATAGCGTTTATGTGAGCAATATTTAGATTGCAATTTAAACTGCAATTATTTCCAATAGATTAAGCTCTTTTTTAAGCTCTAATATGTGGTTGGGTTAGGTGAGGTAGCTTGTATTTAACGCCATATCTGGAAATAAGGCCTCATTCATGGCAAGAACTGTAGTAAGATGTTATTAATTTACTAATACGTTGTTATTTTAGATACATTGAGGCTGCCATCTTGCCACCAAGTTTGGTTACTGACAGGAATTTTAGGAGTGCTGATGGCTTTCGTATTGTTGAATAATCCTGTTATGGACTTTGCTGTTAGTATCTGTTGCCCCTCATGACCAAAATAAATACTAACATTAAATGTTTTATCGTAAGCTGAATTTGGCATGGGCCTGCTTTTCCCATTACCAGATAGATACAAGTTAATCTGGGGTGTCCGATAAGGCATCTTGAGTACACTGATTGGTTCAAAGATGTGGCTATAATGTCGAACCCTGTACCTAGAGCATCAGACTCAGTCTGCTGTGGTTGTTGTCATGTACACGGCACTGTGTCTAATTTAACAGAAGCTGATGTCCCCATATAAACCATTCTCAGACATTTCTCTTGGTAATGCAGCCTAGAATTAAAATGTAGGTCTTGAGATTTCACAATAGCACTCTTTGAAACTTGAACATGCGATAAAAATTATTAATCTTTCAGCCCTAATGAATTTTAAAGTAAAGTGCACTATGTCCTCTATATAGAAATGCGGGAGGTGTTTGGGATACCACAGTTAATTCTTTACAGTCACTGACAGTATGTGTATGGCATAAACAGACTAACAAGCATTTTCCAGCTTTGCAGTCTTCTAGATGTTCTCAGTGCTTTGGCCTAGGTTTAATCTGAATTTAAAATACAGGCTTCTACAATTAATTGGTGTAATATGTGTTTAACGGAAGGGCGGCACGGTGAGACAGCAGGCAGTGTCTCTGTCACACAACTCCAGGGACCTGGAGGTTGTGGGTTCGAGCCCTGCTCCGGGTGACGAGGAGTCTGGTGTGTTCTTCTTGTGTCCATGTGGGTCTCCTCTGGGTACTCCGGATCCCTCCCACAGTCCAAAAACACACATTTGTAGGTGGATGGGTGTGAGTGAATGTGTCAGTGTGTGTCGCCCTGTGAAGGACTGATGCCCCCTCCAGGGTGTGTTCCTGCCTTGCGTCCAGTGATTCTGGGTAGGCTCCAGACCCACTGTGACCCTGAAGCCTTCTTATCAAGGCTTCCGATGTGTTTGCGTGTGGCTTTCTTCTGTGTCCAGTGATCTGTAGAAAACACTCAATAATAAGAGATCCTTCAACGTTCCAAAGTACTTTCTGTGACTGGTTTAATGCGTTATTCCTCAGTTTTCAGTCACAAACACACAGTCTGAAGTATACTCCAATGTTTAAGGCGAGCTGTGTGTCCTCTCTGAGTTTCCCCGGGCTGTGTGTACACAAGGTCAGAGCATGTGCAGCCCATGCTTGTAAAATGTTTTGAATCATTGATTTGAATTTGCACTCGATTCATGAATCGATTCACTCAATGAGTCGACTCTACACTCAACGCATCGTAAGTTCCTCAAAGCGTCTAAACACCACACTGAGCACAATTCACGAAATATTGTGGATTTTTAGAACACTGAACGATGGCTCGGTTCGTTTCTTGAGCTTTGATTCCCAACGGGAATCCACCAACTCCCGGTCACAAACAAGAACACTAATATTCTACATTTATCTGTCATTTCATCATCTCCACTGACCATAGAGGAGCACTTTGTATTTCTACAATTACAGACCGAAGTCCATCTGTTTCTCCGCAAAATTTCTTGGTCCCTTTCACCCTGTTCTTCAATGATCAGTCACCCACTGTCCGCTCTATTACACGCATCTAAATCACTGATCTACCTTCTAGACATAAAGTCAGAGACAGTAGCTCGTCTGTGTGTGGGTTGTGCTGTGGTTTGTCATCAGTGGACAATGTCACCTGGATATTTTCAGTTGGTGGGCAATCCAGCAGTGACACTGAGGGCTTTAACAAGTCCAACAGCACTGCTGTGTCTGATCCACTCATCCCAGAGCAACACACACAACACCAAAACGTCAGTGTCAATGCAGCGCAGAGAATGCTCCACCACCCAAACCATACCTGCTCTATGGAGGTCAGTGGGGGAAAAAGAGGACTAAAAAGCAGCCAATGGACTCGAGTTACAGTCGTTAACTTCAGGACAACATAGTGCACCTGTATTGTTGGTGGAGCTGATACAGTGGCAAGATCTTTTAGGTCTGGCCATAAACATTACACCTCTGAAAGTGCTTTGGTGTAGACGACGGTTTCATGACCACTTAAAGGAGCATTTGAGATCCAGATTCAGCCTCGATATTGTATAGTTATGTACAGGAATGTGTAAATATTCTGTTTACAGACAAGTATGTTAAACACTGTATATTGTGGCATCATTCAAAGTCGGTCAGAGGGTGGTATGAGGCTAGACAGAGACCAAATTAAAATGAGAGCATCTAAAATATTGTAGTATGTGTTTAATAGAAAGCCAGTCAATAAAAAGCTAGGCTGTTTGAGACTATGAGCCATGACGTTAGTAGCATGACCTATGAAGAGCACTACAGGGGCTATATAGAGAGGAGGAAGCCATTTGGGATTCAGCTTTCGTTATTACAGGAAGGGCACTGTGTAAATATAAATTCGATGTGATCTTACTGGATGCCTTCTCCAGCTCAGAGGCTCTGAGACTGTCGGCCTGCGCGGAGCTCAGGGCTGAGGGGACTCACCTGTACAGCCGCTTTATGTGAAGGACCTTCGCCTCTGGCTCGCTGTCTTGCCCTGGTCCACTCATTCTAGCACAAATCCGGTTCCGGCTGGTTTGGGGCTCGGTTTATATCCTCCCAATGCCCGCTCCAGTGGAACCCACTCGGTTCTGGTTCGTTTCTGCTGGGTTCAATGTAATGAGAACTAGCTAGCAGGCTAACGAGAAGTTAGCGCTGTGTTTGTGTCACTCTCGGCGCTTCCTGCGCTCTCTGAGGCGGACTCGGCGCTCCTTTGGGCCTCGGGCCGGGTCCCGGTCCGGTTCTCCGCTGCAGGGGACGGGCAGGGCCCGAGCAGGCCGCTGCAGGTCAGCTGTGTGTCCGCGGGCTCTCGCCGAGCTTCTCTCTAATTTTCTCCGAGCCTCCAGTCGCTCCGTGAGCGGCCATCTTTCCTCAGCGACCGCTCCACTATCGCGAGAGTGTGTGTGTGTGTGTGAGAGAGAGAACGCGCGAGTTTTTATTAGTCTTTGTCTTTGTGGGGACCCATTGAGTTTTTATGGCTCTTTGTCTTTGTGGGGACCCATTGAAACGGGGACATTCGACGTTGAGAGGACCTTTGGCTGACAGGAGTTGTGTTGCTGTTTTAGGTCTTTATGGGGACCCAGGACACAAGGGCATTTGATTGATGGCGTATGTTAAAGTCTTGTTTGGGACCCTAGGGTTTTCAAGTAACGGAAAAACAGAAATTAAGGAATGAGTAAATAAAATAAATAAATAAAGATTCATTTTTCAAAGTTTGCTCCTTGGTGGACCAAATCTGAAACCTTTTGGACGACTACTGACGTGCAGACTGACCAATTAGATGTTTACATAGGAGGTTATCGACCAATAACGGTAGCTCTACAGTCAGACCGTCCAATCAGAAGATTTTAGGCTACTTCACCACGCCCCCTTCTCACTCAAGCGAACCAATCGGAGTAGGCGAGGGCGGGACTAGTTTGTGAACGAAACTTCTCGAAGTTCTATGTAAGCTCTAGAAAAACAAAATCCCGGACGTTTGTGAAATTCTGCCCGGACATTTTTTTAAGTCTAAAAAAGAGGACATGTCCGGGTAAAAGAGGACGTCTGGTCACCCTAGTCAAAGTAAATTAACCAAATTCAGTTTACCAGATGAAAAAGTTAAGTACATGCAAACACAGATAGTATATGTTTGTGTACTTTGCTATAAATAAGTATTTGGTAAATAGTTTCTGGATGTAGGCAGAGAAGGTTAATAATATTAGCATCTAAGCTAACATCTACAGAAAGTGTATTTCCACCACATTTTCACTCATCAGAGGAAAATACAACAACAGCACACAACAGTAAATGCTATAAGCCAAAAGTTACTATAGTTAGTGAATAAAATAATGTGGTATAAAGTTTACAGATTTAGGCACGGTTATCATTATGTTATATTAATTTCTGTTGATTCATGTTTAGGTCACTTCCTGTCTTTGAATGTGGAAAAACACCTCTAAAACCGTGAAGATAAAAATAAAATCAAATGAGATGACGTGGAGCAACTGCACACAAGGTTAAGTTCACAACCCCCAATACCATGTGTCAGCTAGAGGGGTCTAAATCCCACAGGATTGATATGTAAAGCAGGTAAACTGTGTTCTCTTGAGAGATGGACCTTCAGAATCTTTGGGATGAGTTGGAGTAGTGTTTGTGACCCAGAAGTAACCACACAACATCAGTTCTACACCTCAGTATCTGAATGCCTTCACATCCTCACAGAAATGATTCAACATTTAGCCTAAAAGCATTCTCAGTCGCTAGAAGCTGTTGTGGTGGGTCAAAATAATTTACTGTGTATTTAAAAATAAAAAAAAATGTTCGTTTTATAAATATAGCCTACAAAGCAAGCTCTCATAGATAGATAGACAGATACATAAATAGATAAAGACAGACAGAAAAAAATTCAAGACACTTTCTTGACATATTATGATAAGAATTTATATTTTTAATTCATCTTAATAATTTAATCTCTATGAGTCACCCACCCAAAAATATAAATTCCTGCTTGTTCAAAAACAAAATAACAAAAACAAAAACAAAAACAAAAGAAAACCCCAAAACATATAAATAAATGCATTGTTGTCAATAGCATTGAATAAACTAAATGATGAAATGAGAATAGCAATCAGAATCATTATTACATTAATAATAATTATAATTCAATAATCAGAATATCAACATTCATAACAAATCCATAAACATTAGCAACACACTCCAAAGTATCACTCTTTCCATTAATATATACAAAACAAAAGTAAATTCCCAAATGTCTGCCCTTTTGAAAAAACATAATTTTAGGGGTGGGGCTTATGGCTTGTCAAGGAGCATGGATATGGTTTGCTTATGGCTGGCAAAGGTCAAATGAATATTTATTAGAAGGAGGCACATTATGGGAACTCCATCCATTTCCAAGGATAAATAAATGGTTCATTGCATGGAAGATTTGCTTGGCAAGAAAAAAAAAAAAAAACATGTCAGGTATATAAAACATTAATAATACTAAAATGGGACAGAGTTTGGTAAATTTAAGGGGTTGATCTTATAAATGACTCAGTCTGAAACTCAACCCCAGCCTACACACACCATTGCAATGAAATATAGGAGCACTGAAACGGAAAGCAACTAGAGTAATACAAGCTGGAAGGATAAATAGCCGTGAAGATGAAAGATAACTGGAAATATTATATTCCATATATAGATCATATAGATATATACAAACATTGCTTCGTCACCTAGAAACTATTACAAAATGCCTCAGTAAGTGAGAAAATGAGTGCAAGCTCGAGGTTGGCGAAGTGTGTGGCAGCTTAAGGGTAATGCATCATAGGTATCAGACTCTGTGTGTTAAGTCTGTGCAAAAAAGTGCTTCCAAAGACACCTGCCTTCGAAGTTGCCTATGTAAATCTCTTCATTTTCCAAAAAAAGTTCTGTTGTGTGGTTCCTCTCACACATATTCTCCAAGAAAACAAAAAAAAAAGGGAGAGGGGAACAAGGAGGCAGAGAAAAAAAATACATTCTGTACAATGCATATACAAACAAATTGTATGTACACGTCCATATAATGTATACTCATACATCCAGTATATACACAAAGACTGTACACACACTGTATATACACACATTCACCCACTACACAACATTATTCGATCTGGAATACATATCTCTCAATATAGGTTTTTGTCTTGTGGCGAACCGAAAACAATGAAAGGAAGCAGGTAAAATGTCCAGGCCGCTTGGCAATGGAGTCCGAAAAAAAGGAAACGAATTGAAATTTAAAACAGAAACTCTACTTTGGGTTTCTGTGTGAAAACCCTCCATCCAATAACCTCGCGACTGTTAAACTATTAAATAAGAGACAAGATTTCCTTATTCAGAGAATAAGATCGTCCACAATCTGAGCCCTCCAAGGCGACCGTCCTCAAAGAAAGCGACAGAGGGAAACACTTTTAATTCCTTTCATAGAAACCGAGTCACAGCAACATGCAAAGAGTTGAAGGGGGAGCAGGTAAAATGTTTGGGGTGTGGTTTCTCCTTTTTTTTTATTTCTCAGACGATTGTTTCAAATGATTGTCACAAAAATTAAATGAGAAAAAAACAATGTTCAGTTCATAAAATTACCAGTGTGTAAGTAAGTTCCAGCTGAAGAAAAGTGGCATAATGAGTAACAAAGTTCCGACAATTCAAGCCTCCATGTTTCTGAAATCAGTCCATTTAAGTGTCTCTTGAATGAAAGGCAATGCATATTTAGTTACCTCAAATTCAGAGACCCAAACTCAAGCCTGACAGAGTAAGCTGGGGGCCATGGTAACCATGACAAAGGACATGGAGAAATTTCTAAACATGGTCAATGTCTTTTTCTTTTAGAAGACACAGTAAAAGAACAGCACCTTTGAAATGTATCTTACCCACAGAACCTCTCCTTCTCTGCGTGATGTCCGCTATCTCGGATGCTGTTATTTTTTTTTAAAGCATTGTCCATTGCTCAAAAGTTCAGACAACGAAAGACGTTGTCACTGTGCATGCACAGCCCAAAAGCCATTGGGTGGCACTGAGGCGCTAGAAGTAAACACTCTAAAGACAGCATCGCACAGCAGAGATAACTGACAAAGGGCACTAGAAAAGGAGGGCACTTATGTTCTCTTTGGGTCACCTGTGGCTCTGGAACCTACTAGAAACTTTCAGACCTTTTCAGAGCCTCAGTTCCCCCTCTGTCAACCAACAGAGTCACGGGACATTGCCCTCGCATTAAAGCCGTGCCATCCTGAGGACTGTCCTAGCTGAGGCATCCAATTAGGTTCCAGATTGTCCTCCACGATGCTGTGTGATTGGCTGGAGAGAGAGAGATGGGATACAAAGAGAGTTGGGGGAAATAGTGGGGAAGTGCTTGATGAGCGGCTAACCAATCACTGCTACGTCTTTTAGAGAAGAGATGGACTAACTCCCATACACAGCTGTTATTTACTGCTGTTGGATTTGCTTTAAGCTATGAGGCAAGTGATTGTTTACCTGAGTCTCTCCTTTTCTACATCTGAGGTATATTCATGGCGCTGCACATTGACCATCCAAAGACCCTGTAAGCCCATGTCCCTCAACCAATCCTAGGATGCAACATGTTGCCTGTGTTTATTACTGAATGGGAAAAAGTCACTTGTAATATAGCCCTCTAGACTCTTAAAAAAGAAAAAGGAAAAGAAAAAAACACAAAATGGCAATCAGTCCATTCTCTTCTCTAGTCTCTGAATATCATCCTGAACAACAGAAGCTCAGTTTCTCTTTATTGTGCAGTCTTTGAATCCTTGCTCTCCTCTCAGCCTGTTCTGTCTGTCTGGTTATTTCTCATTTTGCGTGCGTTACAAACGTAACGAAAGAGTCATATAAGGCCTTTACTCATGTCAGCATGTTATGAGTATGATCATGCGATGAATCGGTTTTAAAAGAGACATTTCAAAGTCTGCTGTATTGGCTGAGCCTTGTGTCAGTCTAAGGACAATGCATCAGGTCATGCGAGGAGTTTGTAAAATGGAAATGGAAATGTCTGTGATAACAAAGGACTCGACGGTCAGTCCCAGACAGCGGTGACACATGGCATGTTTCGATACAGTACGTAAGATTCATGTGCAGATTATCTATCAAGGTCATTTAGTATCTTCAAAACAGTTGGGCACTATTTTTATAGCTGAAAGAAAGGACTGAGCTACTTTGTCATGTCAAATTACACACTGAGAGCCTAAAGAGAACTATAGGCTACAAATATAATCAAGGTGTTCCCTGTATCAAACCCTGTACCTGTGAGATTAGTTCTTTAGTTGAGCTGGAAAGAAACAAACTGTCACAAAGCAACACTCACAGATGGCTTGTTTGAAAGGTACTGACGGTAAAAACCAAAACTTATACGATCCTCTGTCACAGGCCTACTGTCATATTTTGGTTTAGGACAAAAAAAAAAACATTTCTTCTGACAGAGACCACCTCACGTTCCATATGGTTTATGAAAACATACAGATGCATTAGACCGTACAGACAGAGATGGCGTAACAGAAACCAGTCTGTGGAGACGTGACAAATGGACGACCAAGGTAGTGGAAGAATGGGAGGCAGTGCTATGACACGTAGATTTGTTTCTGAAATGGCACTGTTTTTTGTTTTATCTATAGCACCAGTTAATTACACATAGGTTCTGAGATTGAGAAGAGAAAAACATTGCACGAGTCCAGTCTAGTGAGGCAAGTTCCTCAGTTACAATTTGAAGACCACCAGCAGTTCTCGTCTACAAAAAAAAAAAAACAAGTTAAGATTCCACAGTCTAAACTTTCCCCCATTCCACTGAGGCATGATCACGCATCAGTCGGTTTATACAGGCCACTTTGACATAAACAATGAAGCGATTACGCAAACTGCTTGGTTGGGGTATCATTATTCTGCCGCTTGTTCTGAAAAACCCTGTTGAAAGATACAGAAAAGGCACTAAGGAAGCCAGACAACACAACAGTACAGTGTATGTCCTTCAGAAAATCCTTGAAGCTGGCATTTTCTGAACAGGTTTAGACCTTTACCCACTTTTAATTATGGTGCGTGATGGTTTCAGAGAGAACTTAGCAGGTCAGCCACCCAGAAAAAAAAAAAGGATCAGGAGATTCAGACACGAATCAATAAAGACCCAAGCTTGGTTCCCAAATCAAGAACTCCAGAGATAACAATAACACGTCAGACCAAAGAAATATCATGAACGATAATCAAATTAAAAAGTCCACCATTCAGCCCTTATTTTGTTTCGTGTTGATGATGTAAGGATGTGTCCCATATTACGTCTAATGCACAAAAACCAAGAAAAAGGATGCCGTGCATTATCGTCACGGTTACAGATGAAAAGAGGGCAGGAGAGTGGGACTTTATGTCTTTGTGGATGTAAAGAGGCTGTGGTTTCAGTATGATCTGGGCAGCTCTGTTAGCGACCTGCTCCCCCTCCTTCTACACCAGTTCCCATGCCAATGCTCGATGTTGCTGTGGTCCCAGTTGCCATAGAGGCTCGGACTGGAGCTGCTTTTTGGTTGCCGCGAAGCTCTCCGTTCTGGCCGTGGTGAGCGTGAGGAGGGGAGTGAGGACGGGGGGCTACGTAGGGGACCAGGGCTCCGTTCTCGGGTGGGTTGTCGGAGGAGAGGTCCAAGGAAGAGACTCCAAAGCCAGGAGCGGTGGTCTTTTCTCCTCCGTCAACACTCAGACCGCGGTCTGGAGAACCCAGGGAGGGAAGCTGCTCTTCCTAGCAAGACAGAAAAAAGGGGAGGGGAGAGGAGAGACAGAAAAGGAAGAGGAGGAGAGTGGGGACGTGGAAGAGGGAGCATTGAGGGACAGGGGACAGGAAGAAAGATTGTAGAAGAGCATGGCGTGAGAGGAGAAAGAGGAAGAGGAACAACGAAGAAGACAGGGCATGCCGGGGGAAGTTTGCAGGGAGGCCAGTATTGAAGAGATCAAGCGAATCAATAAAGACGTTCAGAATAAAGATATCAAAGCAGAGGGAATATCGTAAGGTCACGAAGGTGATGGGAGAGTGTTGGACAGGGAGAAAAGAGCAGCATGAGTCACACAGCCGTGGTATGGGAAACATCCATAGCAAAGCTCGAGGGACAAACAGGGAGGGGGCACAGAGCGAGAGAGAGGAAAAGAGAAAGAGAGAGAAAGAGAAAGAGGAGGAGAGAAAGAGAGGGATGGAGGGATTAAAAATCTGGGGTTGATACACAAGGTCAGTCCAGTGGTTCCACTCCCCTCCTCTCCTGATGCTGCACTGAAGAAAGCTACTGTTCGGACGGCTGTCAATAGTCAAGCTTTCTGTATCAAACGTTAAGAGACAGGTGGAGGTCAGAGCTGGACGATACGGCCAATATTTACATCACAATACATTTCTTAATATCAGTCAATACGATATAATTCCGATATCTATAAGAACGATACAAAAGCCAGAGAAAAAACTGCCAAGAACTGAAAGCAACATGACATCACCATCAAACAACAACCTCTTGGCTTTGTCAATATTAATATTTTTATCTTTTAACTTTAAAACTGATGGCAGCACCCTGTAATGACCGAGTCAGTGACGGATGCTGTAAATTGATATTGAAATATTGAAAATGAGTATAAAAATCATAGTTATTGAAACATATTATATTGTGATATATATTGATATTGAATTACTGTCCGGCCCTAAGTGGAGGTGTTCATATAACTACACGCTCACAGCATCAAGCTGAAACCAGTTTAAACATCACAGCTGTTTTCTGTGTGAGTGCTAGCAAAACACAGAAAAGCTAATGTGGACAAAACTACTAACACACTCACAAAGAGGCGTCATACCATCCACATTTCAGTTGTGCCATAGGTGAGAGATTACAGTTTAAAACACAAACACTTTCAGGTCAAAGCAGATTCATTCAGGAGTTTCCTTTGTGGAATGTAATACTATTGTAGATGTTCATATATACCTCCTGATTGCAGCATAGTTGCGTCTCTGCAGTTGTTGCCGCTGGTTACATTGAATGATTCTACATGCTACAAACGAAGCAATACTGTTACACTGCTGTAGTGAACGTGTTTAGTCTTACATTCGCATTCTTATTATAGGGTTCTGAGACCTTAAATACGATTCCTTTTTAAAGATTAGACTCCCTCTTAAGAATTTGATTCAGAAAATCATAAACAAACACTTTTACTTGAGACGGTAGAAAAATGACCTGAATAAGAGAATGGTCAACCTCATGATAAATGTCTGAAGTGTGAACTGATGAAACAAAATAGGAAACAAAACAAGGTATTCCTGGAGCACAATAGGAGCATTTGAAGCGAAGAACACAATGCCAATCCTTTAGCGTGGAGCTGGATCTTTTCTGAGTGGGGGTTGTGTGGTAACCAGAGGCATGGGAAAGTGGAAGGAAATATATTTAAACTAAATATCAATAAATCCATAAGCAAAGGAACTAAAGAGGGTTTGATTGTGATTTAATGTAAACCTCAAAGTCACTTTTACGTTGTCTGTTTAAAAAGATTTAAGCAAATCTATTGGACGTCATTCATACCGTTCATACGAGAAGCAATGTTTCTGAGCTTGATTCTGGAAAACAGCAAAACTGTGAACATTTAATTTGAAGAAAGAAATCGTAATTTCTTAAGTAGTTTAATAATCGTAAGTAGTTTGTACAACACCAATGTTACCTTGAGACTTTCTGAAACACAACTTGACCAGGGATGCCCAAAAACTCCACGTGAGTTTTTCTGAATTTGTACTTTAAATTAGATTTGTTTTGGTAATATTTTTAATTATTTCTGTAATTTTAAGAAATTGTTGAGTTAATTTTTTGTTACCATTTATTACATTCCTTAAAAACGTTCAAATATTCTCTTGTTGATTTTATTAATAATAACGATGATACACTATGTGAATAAACATTAATGAAACTATCAGTAATCTCCCTAATGAGGCCACAAGATGAAAGTGATGAAAGTGAGTTCCTATTTATTTAGATGCATGCTAAAATCATTGGATCACGTGATGTGTCACAGTGTCAAAAACACACACCCAAGAAGATCCAAGCCTTTATCTTACATACATGAATAAAAACGTTTTTTTTTTTACATAGTTTGAACAATATTTGACATAAAAATGGCTGGGCTGGCATTTCATAAACAGCGGATGAGGCAAAGTTTTCTTTGGCCTTATCCTCTATTCTTACCTACAGGGACGAAGGCCTTGTCAAAGCCCAAACCAGAGCTCATTTTATAAATAAATCAACGTCAGTGAGTTTGTCGTCAAGTTCAGTCCTTTTCAGTGACGTCTGTATTAAGGCAGTAAGGGAGGAAACAACTGAGTTAATAAAGTTGAAGGACATAAACAATATTGCGACTATCTTTACTCTCAAAAAAAACCTAAGCATTCTTTCTAGCAAAGTGGATAAACATGTTATAAGCATGAACATATCGCATGGTAAAGAGAATGGTTCACACACATACTTATTCATGTTTATCTAATGGTGAAAATGACTTACTGGTAATCCATCTTGTGTTTCAGTGGCAGGTCACATGTGTGTGTGTGTGAGTGACTGTGTGTTTATAAGATACCTACAGTAAAGTGTAAAAAAGTCAGAGATCACCCTTTATTTATTTCATTTCCAGGTAAAATAGCAATTAAATGCAACATATTTCAGCTTCAGAAATGTACAAAAAATGTTAACGACTGTCTAAATGATACTCACCATTGATCACTGTATTTCATGTGTCCACAACCTTTGTTTATTAAAGCTCCCTGATGATTTCCTTTTTCAAAATAATCCACAGGAATCTTTTTCTACATTTACAAAGCTTAGCCAGGACTCTGTGAACACCAGCAGCATTTTCTTTTTTTTTTGTCTATGTCTGATTTTTTATTTTTGATTGCTTCCCAGACACTTGATTCCATCTCAGACACTTAGCACTGACATGTATCGTAACAATGGAAGGTAAGCTTTGTATCCGATTTGAAGAAAGATTGGAGCTTGATTTTCTCCTAAAATTTAACTATTTAATTTAATTTTGGTGTTTTGTTAGGTCTCCGCTTTTGGAAATGACTGCCCTTTCACTTCTTCGTCTGGAGGATAATCAGATTTCTAACCACTACAGGGATATTTTGTCTAACTTGGATAAATGAAGGGTGGTCTCTGTCTTTTGCACAGTACTGCACACTGTCATATATTCATATGTAAAAGATCAGTCTTTAAAAAAAAGACTTAAAATGCCCAACTTCATGACATGACTTTGGAATCCAACTCTTCAAAAAATGTCTGATTTCAGACTATTACATTAGCAAGTCTGCTAAGTGTTGCTAACATAAGCTAGCCTGTAATCAGACGACTTTAGAGCCCATGCATTAGTGGAATTTATCATTTCCAAATGACAATGACAAATTTTAAACAATGAATTAATTGTTTTCTCTTCTCAATCAGAACCTTCAACATGGTATTGAAGAATGACAAAAACAAACAAACAAACAAAAAAAACCTGAGTAAATTTCCCCACGACCTTGGCTAGGCACCACTGGCAACAACAAAGAGATGCAGGGCAATGAGGACCACAGGGGTGAATGATGTATCTCTGTCAGAGCTGGATTAAATTTAAATTATGCATCAACTGGGGGACTGACTGTAGTTTGAAGTCCATTAACTTCAGCCCAACAGTTTACAGGTGAGGAAACTGGGAAAGGTACTGGGTTGATCAAGTGAAATCCTGAACAAACTTATTTAAATATATTAAAAAACATATTTTTGCTTCTTAAACCTCAGAGGAACATTAATACAGGAAGCATATATGCTGTATTACATAAGGCATAAACAGTACAATTATTAATAAATAATATACAATCAACACAAACCCTCAGTGCTTTGATTAATTCTACAGATAGCATAGTAAGTTAGTAAACAACACATAAAACAAGTACATAAGTAAACACAGCACACAATCTTGACCATATTAAACCTGAGATCTTCTTAAATCCTCGATAAACAAATGAATAAAAAGAAACTTAACGCAATCAACATCAAGTTCCTCTCCAATTTAAAATCATCACAGTGGAACAGCACTCGATACACAACTTCCACAACACACTGCGTTGCTTAAAGCACTAAACACACTGCACAAGCGATAGAAACACAAACACACACCACACATACACACACACACACACATGCACGCTGATCATCCACCTGGTTGGGGCAGGATTGAGACAGATACGGAGATTTCCCAGCATTCCCATCATCTAGTTCAGACTGCACTGGTGAAGTAGATGACGGAAGTATGAGTGCGGTAATGAAACCATGGACCTTTTCCACCTTGCATCACAGCACATGCCCCATGATTGTGTGTGTGTGTGTGTGTGTGTGTACAACAGTGCTCTAAAAACAGTTTTAGTTACAGAATTGTTTTCCAAAATGGACACCTTGAATATTTCTCAGTCCAGTTTAAGTTCACAGAAAAATCTCTGCTCTTTTGTGTTTACCAGAGGTGGAAAGTACTTGTGTAAATGTGTAAGAATCATCGTTCATTACTAAAATACATATTCATTACACACTTGGCCGAAAAATTAAATAAGAAATATTGTAAACAGTCAATAAATAAAAACAGTTTACATAAAATCAACCTAATAAAATCCACAGAATGTAGCTACAGTAAGAGTCAGAGAAACTGTTCACATCAATTGAGATTTTGGTTTGGTTTTGAATTTATTTGTAATATTTCTAGTAGAATTTATGAGGCATTGTGTTTTCCAATATTATTCATCAGGACATGGAGAAGCACTTGGTTTTCACCTCTTGATACTCAAACAGTTTATACATTTTGAATAATGTCCTTTGTAGAAACTGTTTAACTGTCTTCAAACATTGAATAAATCATTGTGGGTTAATCTCATATCTAAAATAGTATTTTCCCAATTACTTGCCCTTTGTAAACCTCCGATCTGCAATCAGTATTTATACTTGGAAAGTTAAAATGAACAGGTATTTTTTAATTTTATTGTCTTAGAAATATAACTGAGGATATGATTGCATTAATACTTGTGTAGGACAAAACTTTCTTAGTTACATAGTAATGAGCAGAGGCGATTGCTCTAAGACTGCAAGGGAAGCTCAGCTTTCCCTAAAATGTAAAAAAATAAGTGATCAAATATATACTGTTGTGTGTACATGTCATTGAATAAATATGCACTACAACGCGCTCAACTTTTGTTCAGATTCTGCTTCTTATCACTGGTAAAGACGCGGCTTTCCTCTCAATCGTTCCCGCAGCTTCACAGTGCTTTAAACAGTGAGGACGCTGAGCGTCCACAGAGTTCAATAGCGAAGCAGCGAAACGAGACGAGTGATTGGATAAATGCTGGGCTTGGTCCCGCTCATCGGACGCTCAGCGTCTCTGGGGGTCTATGGGGCAGTGGGCGGGCCTTGGCTGGCCCTGACGCTCAGCTTCTGCATGATGATTGGATAATCTGTCTGAGGCTGAATCCCTTTTTGATTGACAGCGAAATGAGCGAATCAGCGATCCTTTGGTTTAAAGATCCGTGGGAGCACAGGTGGACACACTTCACATGGGCCTAGCTCTGCTGGCCATTGAGAGGACACTAGTCAAGTCCCTGGAAAAGACGCCTTGTTGGTACGACAGGGTCACAGATCATTTTCTTAAAAAGGAACGGAGGGTAGAATTCACGTATAAATAAACTGAGACATTTTATGATGTAGGTTACTGCAGTATGTTCCACCCCTGGCACATTTATCTGAGCAATTTTGAAAGTAATGTGCAGTTTTCTTGTGGCTTGTTTTATCGATCCTATAAATAAAGGTGTAATTTACGTTGCATTTACCCTGATAAAATTAGCCACAATTTCAATTAACCACAAGTACAAAGTCTAAAGACTAATAGTGCACTGGACTGCGTAAGTACTCTCACTTAAGTCTTAAGTTATTCAGCCTTATTTACTAGATTTTCTCAGGATTCAAAATATATTCTTTGACTTAAATGCTGTTTCCACCACTGATGTGTGTGTGTGTGTGTGTGTGTGTGTGTACAGAGTGTGTGTAGGCAATAATAAACTGCATGCCATTGAGACAAAGATGGCAGAAATGCACCCCACAAATGAAAGAAACATTTACAGCAATAGTGTTCAGCACTGACAGCTGAATGGAGTGAAATGGGAAACGCTTGTTCAGCAATGTTCAGCATTTGGAAGTTTTAAAAAGTGCTGCTACTGAAAAAATAAGTGCCATACATTTCTTGTTGTCTGTTGTCACTTGAGATAGGCTTATGAAAACAAATCTGATCCCTATATGCGGTAAATGGAAATAACAAAAAGACATTTACCATTTCAACTCTGAATTCTCAGCACTATACAGTAAAGTAGTAAACTCTTTCAGCTGCACTGTAGAAAGTTGCCAAAAAAAAGGATAACGGGATACAAACTTTCAGTTGTGTGCAAAGGTTTGTACTCCTCTGACCAATGCTTATTTTCTAAATAGGTACATATTGTTATTTTTGTAAAAATAAATGATAAAAACATAAAATGTGACCTTTGTGAAAATGAACACAGTAAATTCTCCAGTGTTAAATCGACACGATTAGTGTTAACACTGAGAGTGTTTAATTATTACACTAACAGTGTTGAGAATTAGCTGTGAAGGTACATTAGATACTTTATGTTCGACTTGTTTCCAAAACGTTAACCCCAGTGAATAAATAAACAGGGTGTTTGAACCGGGCGGCACGGTGGCGCAGCAGGTAGTGTCGCAGTCACACAGCTCCAGGGGCCTGGAGGTTGTGGGTTCGATTCCCGCTCCGGGTGACTGTCTGTGAGGAGTTGGTGTGTTCTCCCCGTGTCCGCGTGGGTTTCCTCCGGGTGCTCCGGTTTCCTCCCACAGTCCAAAAAACACACGTTGCAGGTGGATTGGCGACTCGAAAGTGTCCGTAGGTGTGAGTGTGTGAGTGAATGTGTGTGTGTGTCTGTGTTGCCCTGTGAAGGACTGGCGTCCCCTCCAGGGTGTATTCCTGCCTTGCGCCCGATGATTCCAGGTAGGCTCTGGACCCCCCGCGACCCTAAATTGGATAAGCGGTTACAGATAATGGATGGATGGTGTTTGAACCTAATAACACTTGGAAAACAACAAAATATTTTATCACTTGATCAGCGGTGTACAAACGTCTGCAAAAAAAAAAAAATGGATATTAAATTCATTTTTTTTAAATTGTTTTTTACTGAAATAAAGGATATAATTTGACACCAAATCCCATGTACCAGATCTAACCGTAAAAGAACATAAAGTGAATAGTAAACATAGCTATGAAATTATCAGCTGAAAATTAATGGTGAAATTTGAAATTTGGAGTGCATATTCTTTGTGTATTTGATGTCATGGCTGTGAGAACAGGTGACGGATGTGGAGCGCACACACGGGTGAGGTGAGGTGAGGCAAGGCGTGTGGAGGGTGGGGATGGGTGGGGTTACAGTCAGGTGCTTCATTACCTGTGCATTCGAGGAGGAACAGGCGCGAGACGGGGCTGCACTAGGATGGATTGCCGCCTCCCCTAAGAGAAATCACCGTATCTTATCAACACAAGGAGAGGTGAGAAAGAGAGAGCGAGAGAGGGAACAGGGGCAGGAAAGAGGTGTGTGTGTGTGTGTGTGTGTAAAAGGGACAGATTAATAAATGCTGGACCACTGGGCACAAGCCACTGCTTTCCCCTGTTATACATTGTAAATGAACAGCCATCATTTATAGCTCCACCCCCAACCCGCAAATACACAGTCCATTTTCCTTTGCTAAATGCTCTTATAGCGTGACTTTTAATTTTAATCTCGTTACAAAGGCAGGCAAATGTAGCCTTAAGAGTTTTGCCTCCATTGGTAAAGCATAGGGTGGCTGCCTGAACGGGGAATAGAACCAGAGGTGGCAAAAGTAAAAAACTGTAAAAATACAGGATATCCTTCCAATTGTGTCAGGTGTCAGGGCAATTGAACAAACTTTAGGAAGGAGTTGCCACCTCTGCTGAACCCCAGCCTGTCATGGAGAGGGCAGCACATCATGCTCCATATGACTAGGATCTGCATTGTTCTAGCATTAGTGGCCAAAGTTACATTTTGGTTATTGACAATCTACCAATGTTTACAATTATCCATTAATTTGGTCAACTATTAACTCTTAGAAGACACGGTTATCATCATTTCTTTGTATTTTATTTGTCATTTATTTAACAAAATACTACTGTATTTCATTGCCCTGTGAAGGACTGGCGCCCCCTCCAGGGTGTATTCCCACCTTGCGCCCAATGATTCCAGGTAGGCTCTGGACCCACCGCGACCCTGAACTGGATAAGGGTTACAGTAATGAATGAATGAACTACTCTATTTCATTGTTACAGGGGGCAATGTGGTTTCGAATGGAAATGTTCTTGGCTGTCATGGCCTGGTACAGATTATTAATACCTTTTCTGTGTTAAAGGTGACGACGTTCATGATTTTAATCAAAAATCACTTTTTATAATATTCTGATGAGGTTCCCTCACCATGTGCTAGTTTTCCAGTCTGTTTGCGAGCTGGAAACAAGTCTAACGTGTTTTATGCAGCCAGCCACGGTGCTTGTAAATGGGTTAAAAAACTTTTTTTTTTTGGTCTTGGTCAGATGTGCTAGGCTTAATGTTAGGTAGACCTTCTAACGTTAAAAGCATGAACCAAGGTGAGGATATTGCTCTATTCCTGCTCCAAATGTGGGTAACATTGACTTATTTCCGCTGTTTCGGATTATTTAAGGTGGGACTGGAACCAAATTTGGGCACGTGAAAGTAAACACAGACCTAAAATGCTCCAAAACTAAACAAAAGTCGTTAAAAATTGGTTTCTGTGGTAATTCAAACAGTGCATAAAAATGTACAGACTCGTTCCACCTTAAAAGACTTGGATCTTCTGAACGTAAACAACCCAGAGGGAACAGCACTTCCCCAGAATCGCTGACGTTGCCTTTAAATGTCTTGTAGTAACATTTCCTGTTTGGTCATTTCTGAGTACAAAGCTAACAAACATGTTCCATGTTGTTGGCGTATTCCCAGTCAAACCTTTCTATATTTTAGTAGCTGAAATAGTGGCAGTGCCTCTCAAACAGCAACACAATGATTTGATTTGGGACTTGAGTAGGTTCTCTGCAACTTAAAAAAAGATATTATTGTAAAGACAAACTTTTTATAAATCTATTCTAGTTGAGCGTCCACAGTGGCCAGAGCCTGTGAGATACCCAGCAGCCCAGTTATTAATAATCAATCCTTCGGTCTGTCTGTGGGATTGGGTTTTGATGTGTTCCTCCAAGTGAAGAAAACAGGGCTCATTTGTGTTTTGAGGAGAAGGAGGGGTTGACACAGGCACACACACTTACAACACACATATACAAACATATACACACAGACAAAACATACATAGAAATACATTTCAACACACAATACAACACAAAATATCTGCAGGAAAAAAAAAACATTGAATTTTCTTAGTCGTTCATTACAATACGGCAAAATAAAGAGGGCTTGTTTATTCTGTGGTACAGTATCTAACGGCATGCTGAGAAATCTAACTGAAAATGTAGTGTCGTAGGTGGCTAATCATCACACCACAGTCATGCTACTGGACATGCAGTCAAACCAGCGGACCATACATCATAAAAATGCTGATGGCAAAGAAACATATGTATAGTACATTCCTAAAAACCTAGCCAGGAAAACCGGTTCTATCTCAGTGATACTAGAATAGCGGGAACTATGGTAATTTACACTGATAAATGATGTGGAGAACAGGAGATGTTAATGGAGAAGCTGATTCTGTTGTGTGCATAAGTCATAGGCACCTTGTTTAAATCCAAATGGCCTTCCCCCTCATCGCTCAGCAAGATGGCATCCAATGAGGCTGTATTTAGGTAACAGAACAGAACTGGGAACGTTTAGTGAATTTTAAGCAGATAAACTCTTACTGCCCTGACGGATATGTAGATTTTAAATATAATTTTCTCAGGTGACTAACACTTGCACATTATTAAAGCAAGATCTAGAGAAACACACAAACAAACACATAAAAATAAAATTCAAATCCAGTGTAGAATTCAGTTGTGAGTTTACTTTCACACCAAATATGTAAAGATAAGTCTAATAATAATTGGAGTATAGATATGGAACATTTTGATAATGTTTATATGTAAGAAACAATGGAAATACGATGGAAATGCGGTCGGTTACATTGTGGCGGCCAAAACGTGGACATTTCATATAAATATCATGTCAAATCTTACTCCTCCAGCTGAGAATCCAAGTAGGTGACCAATATGAAAAATCTTAATAGCGTATACACAGCAGGCTGCTTTCACAATAAAATGTGCTGTTTGATGGCACAAGTTTCGCTGGGGGCGTGATTCCATTTAGACCGCAATCATTATCAGGTTGATTAGGTAGCGACATGGGTTGCCGGCATATGCTTATTTCCACCATGTGGGACATTACAAGCGCTAGTGCTAGAATTACTGTTACATGATAACTAAAAAGCAGGAGATCAGAGAAAATGTCATAAAAACCAAATTATTCCTGCATTTGTATCTTGTTTTGGGTGGAAATTATGTCTAGACGAGTCCATGAAGAATGTTTGGCTAAATCTGAACACGATGAACACACTGAATGCCTCAGGCCTTATTATTTTCCCATAGCCCCAAAGGAAAACAAGGGCAGTGTGGGCTTTATTGTGTAGCTCCTTCATTACGACCTAGGCACCGTTCTCTTCAAAATACTACGGAGAAAAAATTCCGCATCCCTAGTCTTCTGACTGAGCTCTACGCAATGCTTCACTGCATGCGTCTTCTTCTTTTCAAGTTTTGATAAGCCTCTGCTGCGGCTAATCTCTGCCTCTCGGGGGAAAGATCTCTGCTGAATAGTAAAATAGCAGGGGTGCCTGACTGCGTCACTGCCTGCTTGGGGATGCGTGTAAAGTACGAGACCTTGTCCATTCACCCAAGGTTTGCTTCTAATAGAAGTCACCGAAGGTATGCCTTTGAGGCTGGTGATAGGTCCTATACATAATAGAGTAACATGCACTAGACTGGGTGTTATCTTGTCCTGTGAGAGAATGTACATGTTTCTCTACATTCAAGATGCATTTTTAATATCTAATGTGCATTTCCACTCAAGGGAGGGTTTAAAATACTGAGGAAATAGGTATCTACTTTTCAGTGGTACTGAAACTACTGGAATATGAACCTGCGAGTGCAGACTAGGGTGTACACCGTGTGTAGCTAACTGAGAAAATCGGACTTTTTTTTTAAAGATCATGAACAATTTGTTGGTAGCAGCAGGACAATCAAGAAAGGGTAATCAGTGATTAAAAAAAAGCTGTACGAGATTTCCACCTTTATCATGTTATAAAAATTCAGAAAGTTTATGGTTTCTGAAGCGTATTGTGCTCTCTTTCAAGTTAGTCCTGAAACTTTTTTGTTCATCTGAAAGTTCTGGAATCTCAATGGAAATCTGTTCTACCATCAGGGCTGATCATCTCTACTCTTCGATGGTTCAAAGGGAAATCCACACTTTGCAGATTTGGCTTGATTAAAATGATCCCCAATGTACATCAAATTATCACTGAAGCCAAATTACTGCACAGTTCTGAAAGTTCTGTGAATAAAACCCTAATCACCAATGGAATTTTAGCCACTGAACGGTACTTGCAATACTCTACTTGACTCTAATTGACGTTTTTGCTTTTTCATTAGGTAAATTTGTACCTGGTACTTGCTTTAGTACGGACTAAACGTGGCATGTAAACCTTGCAGAGAGCGGACTGACCAGAAAGAATCGTAAACTTAGGCGCCATATAGCAGACATCCAGCAAACTTACAATTTGTAAACTCTTGAAGCTACAGCAGAAATTTGTTTTTACTCAACTCACAACGACACCTTGTAAAATTAATCTGTTGTCTCTTGAAAACCTACAAACATTCCTTGGATCGATGACCAACAAAACAAGCCCACAAGAGCTGGACAGTGCAACAAGCAATGAAAATACTCAACAACTAAACAATAACAACTCGCAAATACACAGTGAATAAACAACGTTTAACTTTACCACTGTTTTGTCACCAGCTACATTTCAGGAAGAGCTGTGGTAACAGAAACATAAACAGGTAAAGAGTAGCCAAAAGCAAGTAGAGTCGAGTAGAGTGCCACAAATGTACATCACGGATTCAACCTGGTCAGATACGCCTCTTTTTTGCCTTCACTCGATGATCCCTAAACGCAACATTAAATTCCTTTCCTGATTTTGACATGATGATTTGATCACAGTTAACTGTTCATTACAAGGTTTTTCCCCAGGTGACACTCCTCTGATCTTGGAAGCAAAAGTTAATCTGTAACTGTGAGGTATGAGGATGACAGACAATAATGACTTGTCACAGTGTTTGAAAAGGCAGGCATGAGGCTTTTGGTGAGAAAACGGCTTGATGGGATCAGATATGGTTTGCCAGCTAAGAGAAGAATGTGAGTGGTGACATGGTGTAGGACATAGGGGCATTCACTTAGTGTCACAGACAACTGGCACTCTCTGCACAAAGCAAGTATATTTACCCTTGGGATGAATACAGCACATTGAAGGGTTCGTTCAATCAAAACAGCAGTTAACAATGTGGCTGATAGTGTCACGATTGTACCTTCCTCTTCCATCAGATATTAGATAATGTAACACTACTCCAAGCTTCCATCAGCTTCCTATCTCCACTTGTTTCATTTGATTCGGGCAAAATCTCACCCAGTAAACATTTAGCCGTTGATTCAACGTTGAAATAACGTAATGACTGCCGTCTAATCAACGTTCTCTTAAGGTTGAAAATGAAAGTTGAGAAGACGTCCAAACACAGACATTGAAAAGACGACTAATAGACGTATTTTGGACGTCCATTGACGTTATTATTCGTCCCGAAATAAATTACTTGTATAAAACGCGTTTTGGACGTCCACTGACGTTATCGATTGGTCAACACTTAACTAACTTATTAAGATGGATTTTGGACGTCCATTGACATTTAAAATATGTCCTTGACGGACAGACTTCTTTTAGACCTATTTTGAACGTCCAGGGACGTTCCTTGTTTACTGGGCAGTGTATTTGAAACTCAACCGCTAGACCTCACCTCTAACTCTAATTTCCAATCAGTTTCACTGGCTCCCCCTCCTCATGAGCATTACCAACTTTCCCGTATTACGTTTGAAATTTGCAAGTTTAGATGGTGCTTGATCCCAGCACTCAAGTCGTTTGTACCGGACTACTGGCGGTCTTTCAGGACTTGAATTTGTTGTTAGAATATTCATTTCCATTGAACCCACAAACATTGAAAACTTCTAGAGTGCCTCTCACTTTGTTCAAACTGCAGAGTATCTCGGATATGTTTTCACATATGTTTATTTGAAAGTGTCTATCTTGTAAGTTGCGACACCCTAGATGAAGACTGTCACACTGAGTGTGTTCCAAGATCCAGCGTTAATCAGATTCGTAACCACCTACAAGTATGGCTTAAAATTGTTTGGAAAATATCTACATAATTCCTGTAGTCTTTGACCTTGACACTATATAAATCAAACTTGTTCTAATTAGTGCTAGATGGCAGTAGTTGCTAGAGTTCACTGTTAGCCACGTTAACGTTGTTTGGATGGACTCTCCCTGTAAGCCACCACAGCCACGCTGCCTTCGAGCTTGAAATGATCCAAAAGCAAGTCACATCACTGGCGGAGTGTTTGAATGCAAATACATGATTTCAACATTTTTCGCATCAAACCCAGTTGTAACCCAACCCAGAAAAGTTTAAATGGAAGAAGAAAGGGTTTCTGCTGCCAAAAAGGACTGATAAGAATGCAAAATCGCTCGGTTTTATAGCGTTTGAACGAGCAAATGAACCGACAAGCAAGGCAAACCAACACAGAGACATTCCAACGCCGACAGATGTACTGACATACAAACGATAGACCAAATTGGACACAGCAGATATAATATTTATAGAAAGAACAGTCATACAGAACAAGGGGTAGGGTGGAGATAGATAGAGATAGAGAGACAGACAGAGAGAGAGAGAGAGAGAGAGAGAGAGAGAGAGAGAGAGAGCACAGACCTGATCTGCAAAAATCCTGGCTTTGTGCTCAGATACTGCCCCTGCCCTCAGCTCATCCTCCACTGCCATGAGTCTTCATAAGAGACACAGAGAGGGAGAGAGAAAATGAGAGAGAAAGAAAGAGAGTTCCAATTAGTTCCACGCAATTGATATTTGACCGTAACGAATGGGATGTGAAACTGCACTCATGTATATCCGACATGTAAAAAAATAAAGCCTCCTATCCTCATTCAATTTTCAGTTTCTCTGTAGTCTACTTGTTTGATATAACCATGCGCCAGGGCCCAACAGCCAATTTCCCCCCGTTTTTCTCCCCGCCTTATGAAGTCTGGGCCATCCTCTGAGAGCACGCTCAGCTGTTCATGTGTGATTATAGTATTTTAGTGATCATGGAGAGCACATGAAATATATATTTACATCCTCCCTGGGGAATAACTTAAGTGATGAAACAGGCCCATACGACCTTCTAGCAAGCTTCTAAAAGCCTTCATCTTTCTCAACTTCACAACTACATGGTGGAATCAGACTTCAGTATAACACTGTGTTATAAAGTAGACCATTCAGACCTCGAGGCGCATGTGATTTTAGGGCATTGACAATGGCTTTGGGAAAAATTTCCTTGGAGGATTCCATGCAATTTAACCAGCCACATTCATTTATAATTTTAGAATCAAGGCAGGCAGAGAACACACCACTTTTTTTAGTTCCATTCCAGAAAATAAGATTAGGATTCACTGTATATAAACACAGATATATACGTTAAATCCTATAAATAGTCTTTGATATTGTAAGGTATTGAAAGGAACCTTTACAAGAAAAGGGTTCTGTAGAGGTCCCAAAAGGTTCATATATTGTGAATGTACTCCCAAAGGTGTTGCATGGTCTTTGAGTCTGGACCCTGTTCCTTAAATCAGTTTGAAGGTAGCACATACACTTTTTTTTTTTAAAGTGCATGTTTGTATTTTGTATTCAATATTTTAAATACAAATAAAAAAAAAAGAAAATCAGTGACTATATGGAATCAATGAAAAATAATCACAGTGGAATATGGTTCAGTTATTTTCCCGATATAAAAAAAACACAATAGACATTCCCTTGAAAGTGCCAGTGTTTGTTTACTGCAAGGTACAATGTTATATTTTGATCCATGATCCTTGAAATTATTTGAAGCAACAAAATAAAAGATGGCTTGTAAAGGAGACAACACAAGACATGAGTGATGCCTATGGAAAATGAGAGGTGTAAGCATTATGCAGACAATATGCCGTACATCAGCAGGTGGCATTTATTTTGTTTATGTGCATATACCCAGCTCAGACGGGGAAATAATACGCTCAACACGCTCAAACTAATTAAACTTTGATATAAACAAATAATGAAAATTCAAACAATGGCATTGAATGTTTTATTCCATTAATAAGGTACAGTTTTGTGTTGATTTACAAAACAGTAAAGAGAGAATGAAATATAAATAAATAATAACAGACAAAACAATTAAAGTTGAAAAGTACTTAGACAGTGAGTAGGTTTTTTTTTGTTTGTTTGTTTTGTTTTGGGTTTTTTTCCCCCAGAAGATTCTAAGTGCTTTGTTTGGTCATCAAAGGAGAAAAAAGAGACATAATTTGCTTTTCAAGTAGTTTAGTCTAAGGCCTTCTTCCATGCAGTCATAACAAAGTAACTACAAAACAGAAGGTCTAAAAACTTGAACAGGAAATCTAACTTCACAGGAACAGGTCAGAATCTGGTATAAATCCTATTTACATTAACAACTACTACTGTGTTTATTTTCCGCTACATAAAGCAATGCATATTTATTGGACAATGTAATATTTAATAGGCAATATTGCACTCTGTCACAACCTGGCCCAATCCTGTTTGTTTTCCCAGCCATGTGCTCTCTCAGCACATGGCCCTGTCTGTTATTGTCCATGTCTCCGCCTTAGTCCCGCCTTTGTTCCGCCTCCTCGTCTGTGTCTCATTTGTTACCCTGCCCTTTCATTATCTGTCTCAGGTGCGTCTCGTCTGTGTTTAGTATTTAAGTCCCCTTTTGTCACTTCCTGGGATCGGTCATTTGTATGGTTTGCTATGTTCCAAGTCGTGTTGTTTCGTGTGGTTCCAATTGCAAGTCGTGTTGTTTTGTTTTGTGTTTTCGTTCCCATCTCTAATCATGTTGTTTCTCATTTGTTTTTCGCTTCGTGTTTGACTTCAAGTTCGTTTCTGTTTGTTTTGTTATATTCTTTCATTATTAAAATATCTATGTTGTAGCGTGTGCGTCCGCCTCCGTCAGTCCGCCCTTTTTTGCGTTTCCCTGACACACTCCAAGGTCAAACAGCTTATATTAATCTTTTATCTATAGAAATGTACCAAGTTTATATCGTTTTATCTGAATAAAGATGTGAAAAATATACAAAGAATTCCCACATTCTTTTTCTTCTTGAGTAAAGTCAATCAACAACTTTCACCATAAAATAGTTTTATATACAATCCACAGAAAAATATCTATTCCTATCATTCATTCAGTGCTACATCAAAATCCAACACATATATACAGCTCGGTCTATAATCCAGTCCTATTTATTTCACAAACTACACCAAACACAGTTAATTCAAGAAACAGAAGCTTTGGCATCTCTGGGTCGTCTCTGATATTGCACTGTGTTGTATTTGTTGAATGTAAACTACCATATGTGTATCTGTATACTGAAGGAAGCCCTCCAATTAGTTTAGGCCCTTTCCAGTGTTATATTGAGACACAATGTTTGGAGTTATTGCATATTTCAAATGTGTTTGCAAATGGAATTCTAAAGTGATGGCAAAAATTGAAGCAACAGTTCAACAGGTATAAGATATTACAGACACACATATATCCATAGCGAGAGATGGCAACCATTCATATCATAGTATGACTGGAGAAAAGCAGGAGAGGTATGTTGTCAAAGCACAGTTTGGACAGAGAGGGAGTATGCAGCTGCTCCTGAGATGAAACATAAAAACAGTAAGTCCTCTACATACAAACCTTCAACTTGCAAAATTTCAAAGATGTGAACGTCAGTGTCCATTTGTTTAAATTTTGTTTAAAAAAAGTGCCGTCGTTACTGTGTCATCTATGAGGAAATAAAGAGAGCCACTACCCAGTCATCACTAGATCAGAGGAAGGATAAACATAAGCCTTGCCATTAAGCTGAACCAGTGCCATCGACATCAGGTGTCTCCTGTTACTGGCGATCCATCTCCACCATCCCCCACTAGCTGGATGCATAGGCTACTTTTGGTCTTGCAAATGAACCCTTGGAAAAGAACTCATTCGTTTGTAGAGGACTAACTGTACATGGTAGAACATAAATAACAGAAAGATGAAATATTCTGTTGAATAAGACATAATAGCATTCACAAAAGATATTCCAAAACATGGAAAAAATGGAAGACAAGCATAGGATGCTATTGAAAAAATGTCTATTCTCTGTTATAATTGCACACCGTAGTCCATTTTTGAAAATCCGTTCTTTCTGGAAACTCTCGATTATTACCCAAAAGCTACTTTTGCCCAAAATCCTAAGACACATTGTAATATTCCTGTGGTTCCATTAAAGGTTCAGTTGTGTCCAGCTGAGCTTTTGTAGCTGCTCATTTAGAAATGAGATCTTGCCATGGTTATTACAGCATTTATGGATTCACAGAACAATCACATTTCCAGTCCCAATTTACAGCTGTACAAAACGGCACACTGTGTTTGAATTAATACTGTACACAGTATCCTTCCATAACACACTCGATCTTTTTATCATGTCAATCTAAGCCAAGCTAGGAACAACTCTCCATATTGTAGATCCCTAGGGAATAAGCAGATTGGGCTCACTTCCTCAGGAGTAAACCCAACTTTAGTTTGACGTCCTTCACTGAAGGCAAGAGGTCGTCTGATTGTCTTCACTCCACATCTTCGTTCCTGGAAATGGATTGAAACAGCAAGGTGCTCTGAGTAGCTTAGAGCCTCTGGAGTAGTGCTATTTCCCCTCATCTTTTGGTATTAAAACATGGCAATTAGTTTAATAACCCAGCGTTTTATTACTATACACTTCTATACACTTAATAGGATCTCTAATGCACTTAAAATAAGTGATTCCTCACTATACATCATTTCCAGGTTCATGGTGGGTCTTACCCATTATCACTGAGCACAAGGTGGGAACACACCCTGGGGGGGTCCTCAGTCTGTCACAGGTTGACACACACTCACACACCTACGGACACTTTTGGGTCTCCAATCCACCTACCAACGTGTCTTTTTGGACTCTGGAAGGAAACCGGAGCACCTGGAGGAAACCCATGCAGACACAGGGAGAACACACCACACTCCTCACAAACAGTCATCCGGAGGAAACCCATGCAGACACAGGGAGAACACACCACACTCCTCACAGACAGTCACCCGGAGGAACACACGCAGACAGAGGGGGAACACACCACACTCCTCACAGACAGTCACCTGGAGGAAACCCATGCAGACACAGGGAGAACACACCACACTCCTCACAAACAGTCATCCGGAGGAAACCCATGCAGACACAGGGAGAACACACCACACTCCTCACAGTCACCCCAGAGGAAACCCACGCAGACACAGGGAGAACACAGCACACTCCTCACAAACAGTCACCCGGAGGAAACCCATGCAGACACAGGGAGAACACACCACACTCCTCACAAACAGTCACCCGGAGGAAACCCATGCAGACACAGGGAGAACACACCACACTCCTCACAGACAGTCACCCGGAGGAAACCCATGCAGACACAGGGAGAACACACCACACTCCTCACAGACAGTCACCCGGAGGAAACCCACGCAGACACAGGGAGAACACACCACACTTCTCACAGACAGTCACCCGGAGGAAACCCACGCAGACACAGGGAGAACACACCACACTCCTCACAAACAGTCACCCGGAGGAAACCCACGCAGAGACAGGGAGAACACACCACACTCCTCACAGACAGTCACCCGGAGGAAACTCACGCAGACACAGGGAGAACACACCACACTCCTCACAGACAGTCACCCCAGAGGAAACCCACGCAGACACAGGGAGAACACAGCACACTCCTCACAAACAGTCACCCGGAGGAAACCCATGCAGACACAGGGAGAACACACCACACTCCTCACAAACAGTCACCCGGAGGAAACCCATGCAGACACAGGGAGAACACACCACACTCCTCACAGACAGTCACCCGGAGGAAACCCATGCAGACACAGGGAGAACACACCACACTCCTCACAGACAGTCACCCGGAGGAAACCCACGCAGACACAGGGAGAACACACCACACTTCTCACAGACAGTCACCCGGAGGAAACCCACGCAGACACAGGGAGAACACACCACACTCCTCACAAACAGTCACCCGGAGGAAACCCACGCAGAGACAGGGAGAACACACCACACTCCTCACAGACAGTCACCCGGAGGAAACTCACGCAGACACAGGGAGAACACACCACACTCCTCACAAACAGTCACCCGGAGGAAACCAATATAGACACAGAGAGAACACACCACACTCCTCACAGACAGTCACCCGGAGGAAACCCACCCAGACACAGAGAGAACACACCACACTCCTCACAAACAGTCACCCGGAAGAAACCCACACAGACACAGAGAGAACACACCACACTCCTCACAAACAGTCACCCGGAGGAAACCCACACAGACACAGAGAGAACACACCACACTCCTCACAAACAGTCACCCGGAGGAAACCCACCCAGACACAGAGAGAACACACCACACTCCTCACAAACAGTCACCCGGAGGAAACCCACCCAGACACAGAGAGAACACACCACACTCCTCACAAACAGTCACCCGGAAGAAACCCACACAGACACAGAGAGAACACACCACACTCCTCACAAACAGTCACCCGGAGGAAACCCACACAGACACAGAGAGAACACACCACACTCCTCACAAACAGTCACCCGGAGGAAACCCACACAGACACAGAGAGAACACACCACACTCCTCACAAACAGTCACCCGGAGGAAACCCACACAGACACAGAGAGAACACACCACACTCCTCACAGACAGTCATCCGGTGCGGGAATCGAACCCAGAACCTCCAGGTCCCTTATCATCTCTCTCTCCAGGACTCTTATCATATACTACAGCTTAGATATATATCATATATTATATTTTGACTTTGACTGTGTTAAAATAATATATTTTATTGTTGTAGAATAAGGTAAACTGTGTTATTTTATTTTTTCAGTGTAGTCTGAATACGTAAATTATACAATGACTTAAATTAGTTTAGCAACACAGAAATATACTACCACTAAACTAAAATGTATAAAGTGCCCAGATAGTGTCAAGTTTATTAATATTTGTAAGCAGTGTGTCTTGAGAGTGTATGGCCTCTTTTCCACAGAAGACCTTTTACCTTAGACTGGTGTTTTGACCTCATGATGGTAATCTGTGATCTGCAATGGTGCTAATTCATATGGAAGCTCATTAACTCCATAGCTGTGTGAGGAACTTCCACGTCTAAGTAAATGCACATGCACCTTCGTACTGCTGGAATCAATGAGCGTGCTCAAGCCCAGCTCTGTTCGGAGCAGTCCCATGCAATTCCAAGACCTTCTGAACCCTCTGTGTTTATTACCTGTCAATTATTCCTTTAATTTGCGAGTCCTTCTCCAGCTGCTGCTGCCGGAGCCTCCTCTCACTGTCCTCCAGACGGCTCTGATACTGCAGCAGGATCTTGTTGGTCTGCTGCTCCTGAGAAAGAAGCCTCCTCTCATACTCCTCCAACTTACGATGGGACATAATCAGCCGCTCCTTCAGGGAGTGGATCTCCTCCTCGTACTCCCGCACCTGGATTCGCAGCAGCAGAGAAAGCCACAGGGAAAGGATTGTCAAAGAAAAAGTTCAAAGTTCAAAGTTCATTGACACACAGAGAAATATGTTTAAAATTGCAGTTTCTAAAACATTCTTAGATGCAGTATCTAATCGTACGGTGATCATAATGAAATAAAATAAAATAAAATCATTTTTTTTAATGCTTTTACACCTTATTTTGGGGATATGGAGCCTACCGAACTACACTGAGGTGATGAGACGATTACTATTATATTTAATTACTGTCCCCAGAGGAAGATCTCCATTTTGTCTATTTTTCGTTTACTACATCATTTAATTAAGTACAGCAGCTGTCCTTCACACTGTGCGAAGATTTCATGATGAATGAACCAATAGAAATCCATCCATCCATTATCTGTAACCCTTATCCAGTTCAGGGTCACGGTGGGTCCAGAGCCTACCTGGAATCATTGGGCGCAAGGTGGGAACACACCCTGGAGGGGGCGCCAGTCCTTCACAGGGCAACACACACTCACACATTCACTCACACACTCACACCTACGGACACTTTTGAGTCTCTAATCCACCTACGAACATGTGTTTTTGGACTGTGGGAGGAAACCGGAGCACCCGGAGGAAACCCACGCAGACACAGGGAGAACACACCACACTCCTCACAGACAGTCACCCGGAGGAAACCCACGCAGACACAGGGAAAACACACCACACTCCTCACAGACAGTCACCCGGAGCGAGAATCTAACCCACAACCCCTAGGTCCCTGGAGCTGTGTGACTGCGACACTACCTTCTCCGCCACCGTGCCGCCCCCAATAGAAATCCAAATCCAAAATTACTGGAAATAACATCTTTTTACACTGACTTCCATTGAAAGTTAAGTAGGTTTTTTTTCTTCTCCTGCAAAACAGCTATTTTGGAGATACATGATTTTCTTTGGACAGCGATGACTCGAATGACGCTTATGACACCAGATGTCTAAGGGTTAAGATCCATGTTTTTATTACGCCATGCTATCACAACTTTAAATGTCGTTTCTGATGCTTCAATATTCTTGTTTTGATTGGATGACTGTCATCTCTATCTCTTTATGCTGTTACATTAATACAGTACACTCCAGCACAGTTAGAATGTGGGTGAAGGACACACACCTGCGACAAAGCAAAGTAGCATTATACACTTCTCAAGTTTATTTACTTCAAGTGACTGTTCAAGTTCATTTCCTTCACCTGTCATTTAAATAATTCATAGAAGAGTCCAGAGCACCATCTGTTGCAGAGGTGACGGACATGACTTGCATCTCCTTGACACCTGCGGCATGAATTGAGGAGCGGCTAGAGGACGGACAGTATTCGATTATTGTGGATTTACGCTGTAGAGCTTGGGAAACTATGAGCTGAAAAGGCCTATCATAGTACCTTTGTATAAAACATGTTGTGTGCTCTTTTATACTCATTAATTCGTTTTTAACTCAGCAGCTCTGTTGACAAATGTTTCTGAAGAACTAAACTAAACACAGGGCAGAGCTGCAATATTTCGTTTCTACTGTTTATTTGAGTAAAAGGATATATGGGGGATTTATGAAAGTGACAATTATATTTCTCTTAACGCACTATTTTACTACAATTAAAATCTGATATATTTTATTTAATATAACCCTAAAAAATTATATCAGACTTCGCAGTCCTTCAAAATTAGTAACAGGCAAAAAAATAGGTGCCTTTTTAAGAACAATTCAAAATGATTATTTTCAAAATGACAATAAGATCAGACAATACACACAATACAGAAACATTCATTCATTCATTCATTATCTGTAACCCTTATCCAATTCAGGGTCGAGGTGGGTCCAGAGCCTACCTGGAATCGTTGGGCGCAAGGCAGGAATACACCCTGGAGGGGGTGCCAGTCCTTCACAGGGCAACACAGACACAGTCGCCAATCCACCTACCAACGTGTGTTTTTGGACTGTGCGGGGAAACCGGAGCACCCGGAGGAAACCCACACAGACACAGGGAGAACACACCACACTCCTCACAGACAGTCACCCGGAGGAAACCCACACAGACACAGAGAGAACACACCAACTCCTCACAGACAGTCACCCGGAGCGGGAATCAAACCCACAACCTCCATGTCCCTGGAGCTGTGTGACTGCGACACCTACCTGCTGCACCACCGTGCCGCCCAATACAGAAACAAATAGACCATAAAAACAGACCACTGGTCTCTCACTCGGCCTTGTTTGACTCACATACATAAGAGTAAACGTCTACCTAAAAAAGAAGTAGTGGCTGACTTAGACTGTTCAGCGACCAGATGAGGTGCATGGCGTCTAATAACACAGATACGTCTCGTGCATTGAGTGGTAAAGTGATACAAACCCCATTTCCAAAAAAGTTGGGACACTTTCTAAGAATGCAACAAATTTGTTAAAATGCGTGAACGTTTATTCACCTGATAAAAGTCCCCCAAAAAAACTCAACAAAACATAACAACATTGCTCAGTGCCGAAGTCTGGTATAAAAATGTGTCCTTTTGTCTCTTAAATAAAGGTTGTATATCTTTACACAGTCTTACAAAACAAAAAAAAAGTTAGTGAAATGGCCTCTGCTGCTATTTTAATGCCCACACACACTTTTTAATCCAGACAATAGAAAGTGTGCATTAATCAAAGCATGCTTTTAAGGAAATTGGAAAAGTTGAGGACATTAAACGTCCAAATCCAACGTTTCTACTGAAATGAAGGGTATTGACTTGTGTGTCTTTCCACTTTGTTCTAGTTATAGTTTCTACCTAATTCTAGACGTTGGAACCTTTCTGTGTGAATTTGACAAAATTTAGACACGAAAACCTAAATGATGGTGTCAGGTGATACTCCTACTCATCCTAAGGCACTGGATGGTGCTACATTTTTGTGGAACATAGCTTCACATTGCTTTATACCCTCCTAGGGCACGCTGTGAAGGTAAAATATGTCATCGCCAAACGTCTGTACATACAGCTTATGGATAAACAGCAACACAGCATTTAAAGCTTGTTCTAATAAGAAGAGAGTAACCCACCCTGTCCAAACGTGACTCGTCCATGCTCTTGGAATACTCCTTCAGCTTATATTCTTCTCTGTCTATGCGGGAGCTCTCGATGTCAGCAGAAAGGTGCGGCATGTTGGACACCCAGGCAACCGTCCTCTCTGAGGCAGGTGTGGGGGGGTTCAAGGTATTGGGAGATGAGCCCTTAAAGAGTAAAGATATTGCAGAATAACAATAAAGCAGACTTGACTGAGTCATCGGTTTACATTTCTGCTCTGCACCAATATCTCTGATATGAAGGCTATAAGTGCAAATAGATTTTCAGTGAAGAGTTGACCTACTGTGAAAACAAAAAAATGACTTTTCAGGTTTCGGTTCGAGGAACCAACCCTTAGAGACAGCAGCATGCCTTGTCAATATCAAGGCATGGGGGGGGGGGGGGGGGGCAAAACTGCACAATTTACCCATTAATCCAAGTCTAGACCTGAATAGACATGTTTCCTTTCTTAAGTTTGCTTCTTTAGTTGTGTAGTTGAGCTTAACTATATCCTATAGAACTATAGAAACTTAACTATATCCAAAGCAGATCCTGACGACTGGAGCAAGGCTTTCAGTTCCAGCCAAGTTCAGAAATCTGTAGAATAATGTTAATTTTTCTTAGCACTGCAAAGGGATTTGGTGTAGTATGTTAACACTGAAGAGTCTGTCATAAGAGTCTTTTATCTTATGTATCTAGGACTTCCACAAACTGATTCCACCCATTGGCTTTAGCTATCCTGATATCATGGGGAGAAAAAATCCCAGCTGGATTTTCTGTTAGATATTATAAGATTTTAACTCTTTTGTTGTTTGTTTATACCAAGTTTTGCCGAATATTCTGCCTAATATTTATACGTCTCCAATTCCACCCTCTCAGTGAATCTCTCCCTATCATACACAGTGCAAGCAGCCTCAGGTGTGTAAGGACGCTAGCCTTCCACTTCTTTTCAAAATTTCACTAATGACTAAACAGTTTAGCGTATTGGAGGAGAATGCAAACTGTCCAGATCTGTCAGATGAGATAACGGACAGTCATGCCAGCTAGCACTATGGCCACTACGGTGCAGTCTAGGAACTCCCGGCCTTGAAGAGTTGAGACATCACCTATATCAGACCCTGTGCTCTCCACATGATAGGGCCGGCGCTTGGAGCACTGCACTACAGTGAAAGAAGTGTATTATTCAAACACTTGCAGGCCTTCTTAAATCCAAGGAATCATTGAGCCTTCTCGGTTTTAGTAGCGTCCCATAATTGTGACAATTTTTACAGCTACTAAAACAGCAAATATCTTGGCTACACTTTGGGTAAGGAGCACACCCTGCAATTTAATTTATTTTTTTTTATTATTACATTAAGCCCTTGGTGACTGTCATCAATCGTCACAGGTGTCACTTCACCCAGAACTGTACACAACACAAATCCAATTTCACTCATGCAGGCTTCCTATTACTATTATAATCACATGGAAACTTGTAAGCACATGTCCACTCTCTGGATAAAGAGAAAAGCCTATTTCTGAGGCAGCATGTCTACAAACATTGGGCACCTGTTTGCTGATGGAAGGCTTGAGTAAGTGTTGCTGTGAGTGCTGCCGCTCCTGGTGGGACTTTGACTGTTGCGTTGATTGAGGAGTGCCCCCCTGAGAGCCCTGCGATCCCTGGCTCTCTCTGGTGGAGCTCTGCTGATGAGGCAGGCCGGGGGCAGTGTTGTCTTTGACAGACAGCTGTTGACGAGGCCCCTGCTGCCGGCCACCAAAGCCAGACTCTGGCGACTGGAGCAGGTTTCCGCTCTGGGGCCGTGTCTTGCTCGGAGGTGTGGCCCCAGCCACAGAGCTCACGGAAAGCTGGTGGGAGGTTTGCGACTTCATCCTCTGCGTGGGAGGTGGAGCCATGGAGCTTTGACGGACGGGTTGGACGGTGGAAGGAGGCGAGGCAAGGGAGGAATGAGAGGTGCCCGTTTGGGAGGCCATGCCCATCATTTGCTGTTGCTGGAGGTTGTCCTGACATGGACAAATTTGAATGAATTTACTTTGTGATGTCACAACTTTAAGCTTGTTTACATAGCCACTTTTACAAAGCGACGTTTTTACAGAACAATTAAGTCTTTCCATTCTTGCAACAAAACAAAAACTTTACTATTTAACTACTTAATAACTTTGTACTAACACATCAACATACCTGCATGTGCATGGGGATTTGCCGCCGGACGTAGTCGCCCTGGTTGTGGCGTGTATAGTCGTCGCTGTAACTGTGTGAGTGGATGATACTGGGCTGGCCCAAGTGTGGGCCGGGTCGTAATGTGGAGAGGTCTTCACTGCGGGAGAAGCCGCCTCGGGCGAACTGCGGCAGGTACGCGGGGTGAGAGGGGTCGGGTTCCGGTGCCAGCAGCAGGGGCGCACTGGGCTGGGCTCGGCTGTGCTGGTGGTGGAGTTGAGGCCCGTCGGTGGCCATGTGGAACAGCGGGTTCTGGAAGGAGAGTGGGTAGCGGAGGGCGGCTGCCTGTTGCTGCTGCTGCTGGGACAGCGAGTCGGTAGTGGTCCCCATCTGGCTCAGCTGGCTCAGCCTCAGGCCGCCGGACATGCTGGAGCCGCCCGAGCCGGCCGACATCCGTCCTCCCCCGGCGCGCAGCTGACCCCCGAGGCCTCCCCCTAAACCACCGAGCCCTGCACCGAAGCTGCCGAGCCCGGCAAGCGAGGCCTGGGAAGAGTTGAGCATGTCCCCCACAGACTGCAGGTTAGAGACGCTGTTCATTCTTGAGTCCTGGAGGTCCATCATAGAAATACTTTCATTAACGGTCAGAATGTAAGGGGAGAAGGCTTGCAGTCATGTGCCCTTTGTTAGTAAGCCAGCTACTTATAGTAAAATCTATAAATTGTACACAAGTACACAAACCAGCACAGATTAATGTATTAATATTTATTTATTTATATATATTTATATTATTGTTTTTCCATAAAATCCAAAAATACACCACAATCACTTTCATATATATTAACAGCACCCACATCATCCTGTTGCCCTCTTTCGCCATGCTTGGGTGGTATTTTGAACCATGCAGTAAGCAGGCCTGTAGCGCAGCATCTTCCAACTGGATCAAAGGGAAGCCAAAGTCCCTCAGCAAAGATGGGGGGGAACGTGCTGAGGAGCAAGCTGCCATTCAAATGGACATTTTGAACCAAACAGTGCTTTCACCACAAGAAAAGCATTTCTTATTGACATGGGCCATTATCTCATGACTTGCCTTTCCCCCCCTCCCATACATTCCAGGTATATTTACCTTGCAAGCTTACCTTTGGGTCAGGATCAGTAATATCAGAACTGCTAGTACAATAGGCAGGGCTGGAGCGGGCCAGTGGGGGGCGGGTAACATAGAAAACGTCTTTAGAAGAGGCTCGATGAGGGTGATCCCGATCTGCGTAACCCCCCATTCCGGCTCGCGACGGAGGAACCCCGCCACTGGACATAGCAGAGGTCGGGGAAGGCAAGCGAGTGATATCTATGGAACTGCAGTGGGGTTAACACAAAATGAAATCGTTTACTGAGCTATGGTGCTCACAAATTCAAAATTTCGTAGAACTTTTATTGCAGACTTGCAAGATACAGGAACTTTTCAAACAGGTCAAGAGTTATGCAGTCTAGTAGGTTTAAGCTCTACTAATCCAGGTTGTTTCATTAGACCTGTAACATATCGACATTCTGTCACTTAAAGGAACACTATGTAGAATTTCTACTTCAAAATTACAGCTTCGAAATCATCGTGATGCTTCACTGTTTTGTAATAGGGAGAAGAGCCTCTGTACAGAGGCTCTGCATTGCAGAAACTGCACTGTATAACTTTGGTAGGAGGGTAGGTAACTTTACATAAATCTTACCTAGTGTTCCTTTAATAAGAAGTATGAAGAAAAAGACAGAACTAACCATGTTCTCTTGTGTATCAAGCTGTTAAAAGTTACATATAGGCACTGATCCACTACCTGTTGAGGTCCCTCATCATGACATTCTGGAACTCAGAGGAGATGCCTCTGTTGAAACTGGGTCGGGACAGCAGTCTGTCAGTCTGTCTCTCTGGAGGCTGTCTGTCTGTCTGGTGACTGGGCTGCCTTTGGAGATGAGGGTTGCGAAGGGCCATGCTGATGTCATTGAGAAGGCGGGGTAATGGTCCAAGTTTAATGATGGCATCCTTCATCAAAATAAATGAACGTGTAAGAGATAAAAGACAAGGTAATATTAATAATCGCAATAATGAGAAACAGCAAAACCAAACTTATTTTGGTGTTCTCCAAATGCTGACAAGTTGGACCTACCTTACTGAGCTGGGCCATCACTTCCCACAAAAGGCTGTGCAAGATAGAAAGCTCTCTTCCCAGGTCAATGTAGCCCTCAAAAGCACCTGCATTGCTTACACTGTCTAGGTTGGAGATCTCATACAGGAACTGCTGCATGGAACCCCACTCCATCTCTAAAAACTCATTCATGAAGCACATGTACTCCTCCTTAATGCCAAACCTAGAACAGCAGGACCAAGGCAAAAGGAAATATTTATATTTATTTATATTTACTTGGCTGTCAACCCATAATCCATACATGGCTAGGAAGAGACCACTATAGGACCATGGCTTGGACTTGTAAGCACTTCAGCATCATCTCTATGGCTGCTGTGTTAAGAACTGTCCATGGTGGTCCCGTATCTGCTCACAGTGGTCATATAGTGGTCCCTTTCCGTTGATCCATGGGGCTGAAAAATTGAGTAGCAACTATACCTATACAGTAGGTTTATCTAATGAACAGGACAAGGCTGGGTACAAAACCACTGTTGATCTGTTGTAGTTGGAGGTTTGACTATCATGTACATATCCAAACCTATCTTTCACATATCAATTTGTTTGCGAAGCTAAAAACAAACTACACAAAAAGCCATTAAAGCCAAATCATCCCACTAACTTGGAGAAGTTTGCGAGGTTCTGCAATACTTTGGCTATGAGGGTGAGTGTGCGTGACGTCTGCTCATCCGGGTATTCCTGGGTGAGGTTGAACAAGGAAGGGGACATGACGGCTGGACAGAGAAAGCGCAGGAAGAGGGAGCCGCTGATCAGACGGTCGGCGATGTCCTCCCTCCCTCTCTCAGCACACCGGACTCGCCAGGAGGCAAAGACCTCCTTCAGCTCTCGTGGAAACACACTGGTAGACACAGAGGAATGACATACAAGTATCCGTTAGATCAAGCCTTACATATGAACAGGTTAAGGCAGGGGTACTTGACTTTCACGTCTCGCATTAACATGCATCTGTGTTGAGGACGATTTGTAATTCGACCGCATTCAGAGGTGGTCAGAGACTCATCTGACCACATTATTCTTGTAGTGTGAAAACGCCTTGATGCATCTCCGACAGCAGCAAACACAACTGCATCAACCACGTCACTACACCAACCAGGGTTTTTTGACTAAATGATCAAGTTTCAAGCCATACATACTGTGTGTGTGTGTGTGTGTGTGTGTGTGAGAGAGAGAGAGAGAGAGGGGGGGGGGGGGGGGGAAGAGAGAGAGAGAAAGAGAGGGAAAGAGAAATATATATATAGAGAGAGAGAGAGAGAGGGAGAGAGAGGGGGAGAGAGAGAGAGAGAGAGAAAGAGAGGGAAAGAGAGAGAGAGAAAGAGAGGTAAAGAGAGAGAGAGAGAGGGGGGAGAGAAAGAGAGGTAAAGAGAGAGAGAGAGAGAGAGAGAGAGAGAGAGAGGGAAAGAGAGAGAGGGGGGGGAGAGAGAGAGAGAAAGAGAGGGAAAGAGATATAGATAGAGAGAGAGAGAGAGAGAGAGAGAGGGAAAGAGAGAGAGAGAGAGAGAGAGAGATAGAGGGAGAGAAAGAGAGGTAAAGAGAGAGAGAGAGAGAGAGAGAGAGAGGGGGGGGGGGGGAGAAAGAGAGGTAGAGAGAGAGAAAGAGAGGGGGGGAGAGAGAGAAAGAGAGGGAAAGAGAGAAAGAGAAACTTGCCTTTTGTTACTTGTGTCTCTCACAATTATCTAAAAATATATTTATCCAACCTAGGGCTGGGCAATTTATCGAAATCGACACTTTCTAATGGAGAATTCTAATGAATCGAGAATTTCTAATGGACATAATCTTGTCTATATCGATTACATCAATTAATTTTAACTTATGTTCAATTCTGTTATGTCCCCACTGTGTCTTCATGTACTTTCCCTTTAAAACCACGCTACCAAGCTGTAGTCATGTGATTCTGCCCCTATCTGCGACACGGAAGCTACCTAAACGCAAACGCAGACCAATCTTCTGTGGTTTGGATGTGATGTTTCTTGACTATAGTTAAGGCAACACTGTAAAAAAAAGTCAAATGTAAACGTTGAGCAAAAAGAGTTTCAGCGACCAAAGCTCAATCACACACCAAAAAACCAGAGAGGAACAAGCTCCCAGCAACATTAGAGAAAATATCCCAGCTTTAACACTGGAGCTTTATTTACAGTACAAGCCTCATCACTGAACTAAGAGGGTCAAAAATACAAAAACAAAATAATCAATCATTAATCGTAATCGTGGTAAAATGTACAATTAATCGTGATATTGACTTGCACTCATATCGATCAGCACTAGATCAACCGGTATAGATTTAAAAGGTAGATGTCCAAGGTTACCGGGGTGTACGCTTAATATGTTTCTAGGACAATAACTTGCAAAGTTATTCATCTTTTTGAGAGACTTCTCCGCTCTTCCAGTGGGAATAATTTGGGAAATCCCATCACCAGCAGCCACAGGAGACACATATTAATGCCAGGTGTGAATAGGGCCAATGTTAATGTGAGCCTAATAAGATCATGCAAATGGAGATCTTCCTAACTTACTAGCTATGTTTCAGTTATTAGCACTGTTAGCATGCCTTATACGTCATGGCCTGTATATTAATAGTCTTTAGAATCACAGGCAGAAAAATAACAGCAGAACTTTGTTGTAATCTTTGATGAGATATCCACCCCCTCCCCAAGTCAAAACCAACCAACCAATGAGAGTTGACGATTTTGCAGAGGGCAAGTTCACAGCACATGCGGAGGTTTGCCTGATGGTCGGCTAGAACAGACGGCGGCGTCCTCATGGGATCAACCTCGCAGTTCTCCTCTGACTCATACAGGGCACGGATGAAATCACCTGCAGGCAAACAAACAGCAGCTTACAGCAACACTGCATCAGTACAAGACTAAAGCAAGTCCAGTGGATTCCTTGCTAAAATACCAGGCACATCCGTCGAATTTCTATAGTTAGTTTGTCCTGAAAAGAAGTATCACCTAAAGCATCCTTGAGGTACTTATGTCCAATGAGTTTGAGGTACTCTTCTATGGCTTTGGTGGCCAGGGTGTTCTCTCTGAAGATAAGGTGCTCGCGATCAATAAATCTGTCTACCTCACACATCGCCATGTCGGAAAGAAAGTCCTTTAACAGAAGAAAAGGCAAAGGGAAAATCAGAACACAAACAGTTTGTCTTAAAAGAACTGGTGTATAACGGCAGGAATGATGCAGAACCATGTACCTTTGCTTTCCCTGTACTTTGTAGAATGTGCACCAGTGCACAAGCCACCTCCTCTTTGCTTTTAACGCTCAGCAGTGGCTCTAAAACTGCACACAGCGTCCGGTAGTTGTTGGTGACATACTCTGCAAACTCCTTGTAAAGCTCCATTGGCAGAATACTCATGGTCTGGTAGCGAGACTTGAGGCGCAAAGAGGCGTTGATGATTTTGCCCCCTCCTACTCCCCCTCCCTTGGCCAAGACACTGGGCTGAATCACAGGATACCATTGCTCTACAAACTGCCGTCCGGTGATACTGGATATGGGGATGCTGACCAATCCTAGATATGTGCTCTTCTCCTGTTAAGAAGGCAGAGAGAGAGGCACAGGTGGGGATTAAACGACACTGGAATGGCATAATGCTAACTGCTAAAGGCTCGATTATTCTCCTTTGGTCTGTAAATATTATATGTCTGATGTAACTGTCACAGCCCACATACTTCCATGCATGCTTCACGTTGCCATGGATGTTAAGCAATATATCCATGAGGACACCCAGAGTCAAATAACAAACATGGAGATGGCAGTGGTCTATGAAGTCATTAAATACTTTGAGAAGCAGACGGCACTTCATTTTGGCAACTGATTGTTGATCTGATTATAGTTTTAGCATTTTGACTAAAAGGTGGATTAGTTTTAGTCTCATTTTAGTAATTTGAGTAGGTTATTTTTTCATTCATTCATTCATTATCTGTAACCGCTTATCCAAGTCAGGGTCGCGGTGGGTCCAGAGCCTACCTGGAATTATTGGGCGCAAGGCGGGAATACACCCTGGAGGGGGCGCCAGTCCTTCAGAGGGCAACACAGACACACACAGACATACACCTATGGACAATTTGGAGTCGCCAATCCACCTACCAATGCGTGTTTTTGGACTGTGGGAGGAAACCGGAGCACCCGGAGGAAACCCACGCAGACACAGGGAGAACACACCACACTCCTCACAGACAGTCACCCGGAGGAAACCCACGCAGACACAGGGAGAACACACCACACTCCTCACAGACAGTCACCCGGAGGAAACCCACGCAGACACAGGGAGAACACACCACACACCTCACAGACAGTCACCCGGAGGAAACCCACGCAGACACAGGGAGAACACACCACACTCCTCACAGACAGTCACCCAGAGCGGGAATCAAACCCACAACCTCCAGGTTCCTGGAGCTGTGTGACTGCGACACAACCTGCTGCACCACCGTGCCGCCCTAGGTTATTTTTAGTTAACAAAAACAAACAACATTTTTGTATGATTTTAGTCAGTTTTAGTCCATTTAAGTCATATATTTTTAAAGGTTTTACTATTTTAGAGCTATTATATATTTCGAATGTGTTCAGTTATGTTACGTTTAAAAACATTAACATCCAAAGTTATGGAAGAAATATAGACATTTTATTTAATATTTATTTACCATGATCTATTTGAGTTTAAAGCACACTGCAAACTGAAACTGAGTCAATTTCAAGAGTTTCAACTCTATGAATCACTTGCCAACAGTTGCAACTCCTAGATGCTCAAAGGAATGAATCTTTGGGAGACAACTCATCTTCACTGTTCCACCCACTGCCCTGACAACAGTAAACAGACAGAGCATGTTCATATTTAACGTAATATTTCCGATTTCTTGTTTTCAAATCAGAAATAACAAGTCATTTATCAGTCTTTCACATTTTAGGATTTATCGAACATCTCATCATAGATTGTTAATGAAATTATAACTGGTGGGTGGAGGGTTCTGTTCGCTAATACCTCCAATGACGGAAATTAAAGACGAACACCATTTCAGTGATTTCAGACGTGTATAGAGGCGTTCCATAACTTTGTTTCCCAGGTGGACCCCCACATTAAACATGTGAACTTGCACAGAGCTACACTGAACCCCAGATTTTCCACCAGTACTGCTCTGTTTCATCCACATCCGTAAGCTTTCTGAAAATGTGCACACACATGAAGGAAATGAAGCTGAGTTCAGACAGAAGGCACCATCTGGATCCATACACACACTTAGCGTTGAGCATAAATGTGCCTTAAAGCCTTAAATAGGAAAATGTGTATTCTGTAAATGCTCAGCAGTCCTAATTAAATTCCATTTTATTTACACTGCCCCATAAACATGATCTTTCAAAGTTAAAACCTTAATTGGAAAAAAGTAGGTGGTCAAACGGATCTAACTCTCAGTGGACACCTGTGAAATATGGCACATTGCATCAACAGCTTCATGGATCATAACAACAGCGTTTCCGTTTTGTTTTGCTAGAGGCATTTCCTCCTAAGACGTAGTATTAGGTTTAGAATCTGCGGCCATTACTGTTTCCACTCACCTTGCGTCTTTTCTTGTCTGTCTCTTTGTAGAGGTGAAGGCGGAGGTTGCGGACGGCCGGGAGGTTGTTGAACTCAAAGTGCTCACCCCAGAAGACAGTGTCGGTGCGAGGTTTGCTGGTGGTGCGAGCGTACAGCATATCGTCCAGACACAATTCACAGTAGTAGCGCTTTTTGGGCGGCAGCTCTCGGGCCTCGATGATCCATAGCTTCAACACGTTGTCCACCCTCCGACTGTTGTCCTGCATGGGAGCAAGCAGAAAGGGCTGCTGGGTAATCGACAAGTAAAAAATAGAGATCTGGCAAGTAGAAAAGGGTTTGTTGACCGCAACAGGAACTGAATTACAGGTGTTGAATGAGAGGTAAAAACATGGAAAAGAATGAAGGGAGAAGGGGAGTGAGTGGGCATGAAGTTAGCCAGGCTTCAGGAAAGAACAGCACTCTGTGTGATGATTGCAAAAGAGGAAAAAAAAAACTATATTTGAAATCCCCACTGGGAGGGTAAAGTGCTGGGCTGATTGCGGAGGGCTGATGTTTTTCGCGAAGGGTGAGTCATTTAAGCAGATCAAAATGCCATTGGATCACTCTGCCCTGCTCTCACTGCCATATTTAGACACACTATATATACCTGTTTTCAGAAGCAGTCTTGTCTAGAGAACTGAACTGGTGTGCTAGCAAGTAAAAATGTCCGTCATAACTTTGGACACATCTATATATGTGTTCAAGTTTAAATGCTTGCAATCACATTTACTTACTGAGTTTCTACACTAATGTGTATTAAAAATCTCCTTGCTGAAGAAGGGAGAACCTCAACATCTACAACACTGACCACTCTGGATTTTCAGGAACCGTTTTGTTATGGCACTATTCCACTGCATACTACCTCTATTCAGCTCAACTCTACTCTGCCTCTTTGCTTTTCCATTAGGCAGATTTGATGCCTGGTACCTGGAACTGTGTGCTTTTTTTAGTATCTGCTCGCTCATGGTTCCAAGAAAGCAGAGTAGGGAGTAAACCATGACGCGCAAACATTGCAGAGTGCTGTTCAGAGAATTATCAATAATAACGAGATGCCGACGGGTGGCACGGTGGCGCAGCAGGTAGGTGTCGCAGTCGCACAGCTCCAGGGGCCTGGAGGTTGTGGGTTCGACTCCCGCTCCGGGTGACTGTCTGTGAGGAGTTGGTGTGTTCTCCCTGTGTCAGCGTGGGTTTCCTCCGGGTGACTGTCTGTGAGGAGTTGGTGTGTTCTCCCTGTGTCCGCGTGGGTTTCCTCCGGGTGACTGTCTGTGAGGAGTTGGTGTGTTGTCCGTGTGGGTTTCCTCCGGGTGCTCCGGTTTCCTCCCACAGTCCAAAAACACATGTTGCAGGGGGATTAGCGACTCAAAAGTGTCTGTAGATGTCAGTGTGTGAATGTGTGTGTGTGTCTGTGTTGCCCTGTGAAGGACTGGCGCCCCCTCCAGGGTGTATTCCCGCCTTGTGCCCAATGATTCCAGGTAGGCTCTGGACCCCCCGCGACCCTAATTTGGATAAGCGGTTACAGATAATGGATGGATGGATGGATTCCAGGTAGGCTCTGGACCCACCGTGACCCTGAACTGGATAAGCGGTTACAGATAATGAATGAATGAATGAACAAGATGCCGACGTCCAGCAAAAACTAGCCATCGGTAAAATCTCCAGCTACGGCAGAGATCACATTTATTTTGAATCCGAATCACAACGGCAGCTCGTAAAGTTATGCTTTTTGAAGAGGTTTAAATGCTCCTTGAGTCAGTGGATAAGGAACAAAAAACTTTGAACTGAGCTCTGAACTCTTTCCTCCCACAATCCAAAATCAGACAATGGTAGGCAGATTGTCTGTGTGAATGTGTCCACAGCTTTGAGTGTGTGAGGGACAGGGTGAGTGTGTGAAACTGTTCACAGGTGTGAATGATTGGACAAGTGTGTGATCTCCCGAGATGGACTGGCACTCTGCCCTGACCACCAGGACCCTGATGTGGATGAAGATGTTACAGAAGATGAAGGAATTAATTATATATATATTTTTTACTGTTTCTACTGATAGTTCCTAACAAATTGAATCAATTTTATCAAGTGAGCATGGATGGCAAAATGTAATTATTGGGAAAAAATGCAGAGACCATTATTGTTTACTGTGATTGGCTAAATAAATTTAGATATAAATATTTGTTATAAAATTTATTGTAAAGTGTTATCTCATAGTTTTAATCAATGCTACCGTTCTCAAATACGGAAGCTAACTGAAATATCTGCACACATCTGCAGCCCTGTGGCTGTCCCTCAAGCTTCTGTGAGTAAAGTAAATTAATCAGCGCACACCCAAGGCTAATGAGTGCCCTTGCTGTGTCCTCTTATCTTCTCCTGACAATGCGTCTGCTAAGATAAACCCTGAGAGCGCTGATGCGTTCGGGAAGCTCATGTCACATCCTCCTCACATCATAATTCAGTCGGATTCCTGCTGCCTGAGCATCTGGAGTCAAAGCGCACTGGAGTTCTACAGCCTCTAACAACCACTTCCTTCTAAAAACATTCATTCACTTTTAATAAGAGACAATGGAGAGAACTGTGTGACTTCTGAACTATGCAACCTCTCAGATAACTTCCAGCATAGACGAAAACAGAAGAGAGGAAAAAAGTTCTAGCGTACTAAAAATCCCTTTACAACTTTGGGGACATGATGGAGCCCAGATGGAAGAATTAAAACAGGGAATTTAGCTAACAGGTGAGAGCGTTAAAACAAACTGCCAAAGATGGTTCGTCTCTGTTTCGTTTCTAATGACTGAGCAGCAGATGGAAGCTGTTTTATGCTGATGTGATAAAATCACCACAGGGAGGGATGAAGAAATAAAGAGAAGTATCTACTGCAATTGATGCAGGCCAGTGGTTGCCAACCTTCCTCCTGGAGGTCTAGTATCTTATATTCTTTAGCTTCAACCTGCATCTAAACATATTGTCCATGTTTATGTAACTGTGCAGCATCTGGTCCAGACAATTACATGCTTGTGAAAAAGGCGGGAGGCGTTGTGGTTAAAACTACATCTACAATGGCTATCTACGTCCAGGGATTTTCACTACTGATGAAGACTGGTGTAGTCATAGGAAGATGTAATGTGAGATGTAACAATACAATGCTATAGAAATATCACACTGAATAAAGATGTATGTAACTTGATCCAAACGTTGACCCCATCATTGAGAGATCTGTGGTTTGATCTCGGGTCATTTTCATCTAAGGTCGGGAGTCCAAGAGAGCACACTGACCTCGCTCTCTGGGTGGGTATGACCCTCCTTCTCTCTTTATTACAAAGGAAATGCTAGGCAGAAGAGATGTCTGTTAGCTGGCATAGCATATCTGGACAGTTATTGGTCTCCTCCAAGTGTGTTGAGCTGTCCTGTGTCACTATTAGCAGCAGTGTGAAAAGAAGACCAAGTAGGCTACAGATGTCTAGGAGGAAGCAAGTGCTTGTTACCCTCAGAGTGTGGTGGCATTAGGTGTGACTGAGGGGTCTTACATAACATGTGGAATTGCTGGCAACTAAATTAGGGAGAAAACTGAGAAATAACAATGCAACTAGCGTATTAGCATATGACAAGTTTCTTAGCTTGGGGTAATGTTAGCATGTAGCTAGAGAGTCAAAATGAAGTTCAATAACGCCAAAGATGGCACTTCAATGGTTATCAACGCCTCTTCAGATTCCATTTTAAGGCAGTTATTAACCTACTAGTTCTCAGTTTATTTATTCCCAACTGCGAACATTTTATAGCTGATAAACTTTGCTTGATATCAGCTGTACTTTGTTTTTTATAAGGATCTGCGACTCCTTCTGGAAATCTCCAGAAATGTGTGGACTGCTGAAACAGCTTCCCCAGCTGAGTGGAGCCAGTGCTAGTGCAGAGATCATAAACAAAGGCGGTAAAAATGAGGCAGACTACAGGCTAATCTAAGGCTAAACCCACAGTAACCAGTTCCAAGCATTTGCCTTGACAATTGTTGGTCTTTGGTGAACAAAATGGATGAGATGTTCTGAAGTACAAAACAAATAAGGATAATGGGGTGTAATACTATGATTCTGACCAAGATGTAGCTAAACAGCAACTTCCCCAACAGGGTTGTGAAGATGGACGGTCTCAGCATGTTCACAGAGGACAGGTTGGCAGATGACTCTAGTAAGTGCAAGGTGTGAGGTCTGTGCATATACTTAAACAAAAGTGTACGGATTCCACTGGAACTCCACTCTGTCTGATTAAGAGCAGACTCTTTTATTTACTCCCAGAGTTCTCAGGTTTTATTGTCCCTGCAGCCCACTATATCCCCCTGATGCTAATGTCACGTTAGCTATGAGTTAGCTGAGTGCAGCAATCAGCTAGCAACTAATGGTGCACCAAGATGGAGTTTTTATTGTTGCAGGAGACTTTAATCAATCAAGTTTGTGATTTAGGCTTCCAAGGTTTCACCAAAATGTCTCCTGCCCCACTAGAGGAGGAGATATTACCTCATTTTTACATAAACATAGCAGAGGCATACAAGGCCGTCTCTGTCCCCAGTGACCATTTGACCACTTTTCATTTTAACTGCTCATCAAATGTGTGAAAACATTCTACCCTCACCCACCTGGATAACAAGAACAATAACACCTGTAACTCAAAGCTGCTCCTTGTATTCTCACCACTGTAATCCAATCCAGGCTTGTCACCAAGGTCAGTGAGTCAGCACCTCCATGTGTCCTTCAGCCTCACATTGAGTACTGGTGTGTTACAGGTCTGTGTACTGTCTGTTTACTGAAGATTGTATGCTTTTGCCTCGATCTATCATCGTTATCTAGTTTGCGGACTACACCACAGTGGTTGGTCACATCGAGGACAATGTATTGCCTACAAGAAGTAGTTCTAGCACCTGGCATCTCAGAACACAGAAGAAGGCTAAAGAGTTGAATTTGAGCTACCAAAAGACCAAAGTCTTTACACACTCTTTCGTGGATGTACAACAACTGTAACTCTTTAAATAGGTGCAGCAGCATCTTCATGTCCTTTGGAGACTAAACAAAGACCATCTCCAGATCCTCACACACTTTTACCGCTGCATCACTGCGAAGGTACTGACCAGCTATGTGATCATGTGCTACAGAAGCTCCACTGTGGATGAAAGGAAGGCCACTTAGTGCATAATTTCTGCCCATGTTCTGTCCATCAGAGGCCTTCAAAAAGGCAATACAGCATCATCAGGTACTACTGTACTTCTACTGCACTTCTGGTAGCTGCCATGTAGTTCAAAACCATTCATTACAAATCTAACGTATTGATTTTGTGAATAATTACACCCCTAGATACCGCCTGTGCCTCTTCATACTTACTTTGTTGGGCTTGACGGCTCTCTGTAGGTTCTCGATCCATTTGTCTCTTTCTGCAGCCGACCGGCAGGCAAAGCACTTTGTCCCTGAAGCAGTCGTTACCTGAGGAACATGATCATGACATTAAATTAAATGATGTAGTAGAAAAATAACATAGGCAATTATCACAATTTGGGGAAACCTGCTTTTAATGTTCTTTCATTGTTTACTAAATGTATGCCTTTCAAACATTCAAAATTATATTTGCAAAAAAAAAAAAAACAACTCTGCTCAATGCTTGCTTCAGAGCTTTAAAATATACCCACAGTATACTAAAAGTATACCCACTGCAATGAAATTACTGCCCAGAGATTCAGAAAATTTTTTACGAACAGGAAACTGTTTGGCTCTCACAAAGCAACAGGTCAAGGCCATGATAATGGAACCTCACCTCAAAGCAGTACTCCTGCCCTAGGATACTGGAGTGAACAGGTTTGATGATGGCGTCCTCGTCCAGCGTGAGGTCCAGCGCCTCAGCTGCGCTACTGGGAGACAGCAAGGATTCATGGGAGTGGGACTCTTTGAAGCTCTGCATCAGACGGGTCCTGTGAGGAGAGAGCAGAAGACATGGTGGAGCATGAGTCCCAGCAGCGCTTCGCTGCCACATCACAAGAAGATATAATTGGCTGAAAGTCCAGATTTTTCTTCATCCAACATCCCAATCTCATCAGATATCTACACAGCAGCACATGCCACTGGAAAACTTCAGAAGAAAAGTTTTTTAGTCCTTACCTTTTAAAACTATCAGCAGCTGCTCACAAAGCACCGTCACAGGTAATTGGACATTTTGGGATTCAGGTTTTGAGTGAAAAATTAAATTGCTTTTGAATGGAATTCAAATCGAGAGCAGAGCAAGCAGACGACAACATTATCACAGGTTTTCACTGAGAAATATCTGTAAAAAAAGCAACATATACAGACCTAGCTACACCTGCTTCACCTTCTAAAACACAACCACACACTCGGCTGCACATTGCAACAACGCCTTGACAGACCCGGAGCGAAGGATGATGAGGTTCAAGCAGAAGAGTGATAGATTAAGCATGTAGAAATGAGAGAAGGTCTGAAAATCCTCAGATCCCCGCAAGAGCCGGAGCTGTCTCTTCTGTATCCTCTTAGTGTCACTGTTACTGTATACATTCAGCAATAAAATGTGCATCAGGGCGTTAAATACATACAGTGGGGAGAGAGAGAGAGAGAGAGAGAGAGAGGTATAAAAATACACCCAAAGGAATGAGTCAGAACAAAAAAAAAATGAAAGAGAGGTGGGGGAATATAGTGAGAGACAGAATGAAAGAAAAGGACAGAGAGAGAGAGAGAGTGAGAGAGAGAGAGGGAGAGAGAGAGAAAGAAACTCTCAAAGGAAATCAAGGAGTTATGTAAGCTGTGGGATCCAAGAACAGGGCGGGCACAGAGTGTGGGAGAGATAGAAAGAGACAGAGAGAGGGAGAGAGACAGAGAGAGAGAGAGAGAGAGAGAGAGAGAGAGAGAGAGAGAGAAACAAGACCAAGGCTGACAGGTGAACCGAACCACTAGGTGCACCTCATCAAATACAAGCCCCCCACATTTACATTTCTGACTCTTATAGAGAGCTATAACAGTTACAGAGGATGTCTAATGTACTGTTAGGAGTCTAGCCCATGCTGAGAGTCAAACCCCATTCTGGCATGTGGAGGGAAGTGGTGTTACCCACTGTGCTGACCCAGCCACTGTTCAATTATTTAAGTGTATGGAGATTTTGGAAATCATCAAACATAGGACCACAGGGCTCTGGTATTATAATGAAGTATGTCTGAAAAAAATAATCTAAAACTTTTCCAGCATTAATCCTATGTCAATATGGCAGAAAATGTAACAAAATAATGTAAATGAATTACTAAATTAAAATACATGAATGCACATTGTGTTCAAAACATGTTCACAGAAAATTTTAAAGGAACCCTATGTAATATTTTTACTTTAAATTACAGCTGCTAAATTGTTGTGATGTTTTACTGTGCTGTAATAGGGAGAATATAGCTTCTGTCATTGCCACTCTGAGCTCAGAACTGCAGGAACCGCACTATGTAACTTTTAAAAAAGGGGTAGGAACTGTGAACTGTGTGCACTGTGAGCTACTGTATAACCCCAGACAAATTCCTTGCACAAAGTAAAGTCAATAAACCCTGATTTTATGCTGTAGAGTGATAGTAAGTGATTCTAAACAACTGGTAGCGTATCACAGCAATTTCAACAACAAATAGAAAGTAAAATGCAGGTAAATGATTAACAATTAATATCTGTTGTTATACAGTGAAAGGAAAAATGAAAATGTATTTTCATAAATTCTCATTATATTTTAACTGTGGTTTTAAAGATGGTGTGAGTGAATGTGTGTGTCGCCCTGTGAAGGACTGGCGCCCCCTCCAGGGTGTGCTCCTGCCTTGCGCCCAATGTCTCTGGTAGGGCTGTGCCAAATCTTATCATTCCCAAAAATATCGAATAATTTGTAATACAATAAAAAAAATCAACATTGTGATATTAGTGAATTGATATTATCTGACTTGTTTACGTAATGATGTCATGCAGTTACCAATAATACGGCATACATTCTTTACATGAGTCAGTTAACCACAGTGAAGTATGGTGGAAAGTGGCTAAATGTGGAGTGGCTTGTGGAGGTGGTTTGGTTATAAAATATCAGATGTACAATAAACCATGGTATTACGGAAAGAAGCCTTTAATATGATTAATATATATTAAATATGTATTTAGGTATAATATGTGTATTAAATAGCCCTGTGAGGGACTGGCGCCCCCTCCAGGGTGTATTCTCACCTTGCGCCCAATGATTCCAGGTAGGCTCTGGACCCACCGCGACCCTAAATACCCTGAAATATTGTGATATTATTTCAGGGCCATATCACCCACCCCTAGGCTCTGGACCCACCTCGACCCTGAACTGGATAAGTGATTACAGATGATGAATGAATGAATGAACTTTTATAATTAATGCCATCTATCTACAAATAATCCCACAGAAGTGAACTGCTGCCCCAAGTAAAGAAACCCATCCATGACCTACAATAAGCCACACTGGTGTCCAGTGTGTGGAGGCTTATCTTAACGCTGTGGCACCTGATTTATCTTTGTTCTGAAGCCTCAAAGCTCAGACCCTGTGGCCAAACAGCACAGCACATTTGGAAAATCCTTGACCTGCTTTTTTACACAAATGCTCAGAGCGGCCAAGGGTGAAATTTGCTCCGCGCTGAGGGTAAATGAAAGAATGAATAAGTCATGACAGAAGGACTGCAGCACCTGGCCAAAGAAAGTTCGAGACTGACAAGCTCCACTGATGAGATGCTATAATGACTTTCCAGATTGAGTTTCGCTAAATCAGAATCATGCTGGCCATCTGCAACATGGACTCACCCTGGTACAAGGTCATTCTCAGGTCCGATTAGGTGGGTATCATGAAATGCACTGAAGAGCTGAATCGCTTGTGCTTGAACAAGGGCAACACAGAACTACGCTGGACTAGTGCCCCTGTGGAAGAAGCTGAACACAAGCAGCACGGAACTGAAAGGAAAAGAAGGTACCTGTCTTGGTCAGCGCTGCGAAAACGTGGGAGGATCATGTGGCGGAAGCTGCTTGTGCGGTCCAGCTTGGGCTGGCTCTTCGCACGCTTTATGGACCCCTTTAGTCTTCTACTGAGGAAACTCTAGAGCGGGAACACAACAATACAACATAAGCACACCTGAGAATAACACACAACAAATCAGTCTGAGGGAATCTGGAAACTCCAAACCATGCTTTCACAAAAAAGGGTGTTTTTATATTCTTCTGCAGAAGCTACGTAATCTATAACTTTATTATATTTTATACATCTGATTATCAGTGTATTCCTACTGTACCCTACAGCGTATGACATAACGTTCACATACTCCTGCACTATCCCTGGATAACCTATAGTGGGGGGTGTTGTTCCAGAAATAATCTCACTCAGAACTATGTTAGATACAAAAATAACTATTTCAGCATCAAACGGTTGTAAAAGACCTCAGATCTCAGGATCTCACTGGCCCGATTTCAATTCAGAAAAATCAAACCTTCCTTTAGATGCCCTAAATATCTTCCCCTGGAATAGAGCAGCTCAGTTTTCTGTGTGACATCATGCAATGCCTACTGTCTTCACACCATGACTTAGCGTATTCACTTAATATATTTAATTCCTTGTCTACATTTTAAAAAAATGTGGCTCAGAAGGTTCAAACAGGACTTCACAGTGCTGAGTAAAGCCTGTCTCCATGTATTAGTTTAAATCCTTAATACATGTCCCAGCTGCTTCAAGGTGCGCCTATTGTGGGCAGAAATGTTCAGCAATGTACACACAGCCTGTACATTCTCTCTTAAAAAAAAGCATGACATGCACAAGGCCCCTGCACACACTCTCAGCTTTAAAGCACTGGAACCACATTATCCAGAGTGCTGGAGTTCAATACAATATTTTGGGGTCATATGGAGTGGCCTTTGTGATCCAGAAGTAATTATCCACCATCAGTATCTGACCTTGCTAATGCTCTTTGTGTCTGAATGCCATCAAATCCAACAACTAATATTACGAAGTGCACAGAGTGTTAATGCAGCAAAGGGACACACTCTCTATTGGTAGCCTTCATTTCAGATAACGCTATTGTGCTCTGCTTGTACCTGACATATAAGGCACTGCCTTGGGAAAAAAACACACACAGCCATAACCACACAATTATTAAATCATTAATAAAAAAGTGGAGAATGATTCCAGAGTCCGGAGATCAAACTGCTAACACACAAGTCCGGCCAGCGTGATAAAGCAACACATCACGTTTGAAAGACTGACTAAGGTTTTGGCTCTGGTGAACATGCTAGTTTCCTGGGTGAGTAAGAGTGTTTGTCTGGCACCTCAGAGCCACACGCAGGCATTTTCTCTAAAGCTGGAGTCTGGGACGGCCAGCGCCACATGGCTCCTTGCACTTCCAGGTAGACATGGGATAAACTTTTATCTAAATGTATTTTCAAATACTCTTCAATACTGTAATCAGAGCAGACATTGTTTGCTGTTGTCTTTCGTCAGTGCCACAAATGCAAAAAGTGTTGTCGCTTCTTTCTTATCGTAATTAAAGGAGCAATCTGTAATATATTGATCATAAAAGGACCAGGATGTGTCATCAGAGATTGAGGAAATACGTTACGTTGAAGCACCGGCGTTCTCTCTGAGAAGAGTCTGTTCTGGAGCGGAACTCTGTTTGTGTTTTGGCTTGAGATCCTGACCACTGAGCAATCCCCAGTACAGCTTCCACACCTCAGGTTGCCAGGTATGAAACACAATAAACATCATGCTGCAGACCATATGAGCGAGCGAATGAACAGAGATACCTACAGATTTTACCAGACTTAAAAAGCCTCAGCATCCTTCTAAAAAAATTCTCCACAACACTCCAGACAGAGTAAAACTAGAGGAAATACTGATGAAGCATTTGAAGGATGGAGGCAGCTTAGAGCTCAGCAGGGCTGTAAGACAGACCTCAAGTTGGCCAAATTTGTCCTGAAGAGGTCAGCAAATAATTTCTAGGTCGAATGGAAAATTCAAATAAGAAGCTGGTGAATAACGCTAACATTAGACTTGTAAAATGACCTATTTAAGATGGAACTAAAATGGCTTTTAAGGTGGAAGGGAAAACAGCAGCTTCGTCTAGCGAGGTGGAAATGGAAAGTCAAATACGAAGCTGGTAAATGCAGGAAAAATTGTAGCTCGTTACTTTTTTACCTTTCGCTAAAGTAGGTAGATATTTTAGTAAAAATCTGCGTAAATACACTGATTAAGGAATATTTTGGCTATGAATGTTCAAAGTTCTTGAACTCATCTTGCGCACATTTGTGTAGGTTCCAGGTCCTCAACCTGGCAACCCACATGAGCTTCGTATCTGGGGAGAAGTGGAAGGATGCAGAAAATTGTCTTCGGTGTTTTGAATTTGGAATGCGGTAACCATTTTACACACTAGCTGTCATTATCACAGATTGCGCCTTTAAGGTTACGTCTGGTTTGTGCTGTAGCTAGTGAATGGGTAGAAGTCTTCTTCACCCATATCCAGCAAATAAAAGACACACACTCCCACTATTAACTCCGTTCATATCACGAACATCACCTTGTGCCTGATTGAGGCTTAATAATTATTGATATACGATTTATATAACGCTTTATTATTTCTTCACCCAGGCCTCGATTCAGGATCACATACCTCGACTGAGGGCAGAGGCGCAACCTTCCAGTCCCCTGGACGAATGGTAGAGGAGGGGGGGAGCGAGGGAGGAAGAGTTAGCGAGAAAGTCGGGGACAGAGGTAGAGAAAGAGGAAGCGGCAGAGTGGTGAGGCTTCTTTTGGGGTTGGAGGACCAGGGAAGAGGGGTTATGGTGGAAGGAGAGAGGGAAGGAGGGAGAGAGAGGGGGAGAGAGAGGGGTGGGGTGCCCGCCATCTTTCGGCAGACTCGCCGGGGGGCAGGCGGGGAACTGGAGTGAGGGAGGGAGAGAGAGAGGGATGGGGGGAGTGAGCGAGGACGGGACGGAGGAGGGGTACTCACGGACTGTCGGAAGGGTTGAGGGGGGGCAATGGGAGGGGTCTCCATGCTGGGCTGCCGGCCGGTGGCAATGCTCTTCCTCCTGAGACGGGCGTGGTCTGGGGAAGAGAGAGAAAGGGGGAGAGATAGAGAGCAAAAGAGAAGAAGTCAGGAGAGAGAGAGAGAGAGAGAGAGAGAGAGAGAGAGAGAGAGAGAGAGGAAGAAGGGGGCCAAATCGTGAACACATTCCTTGCAGCAAATATCCCAAGTTTCATATCAGCAGCAACAATCAGGGGTGGTCCTTTCCTGTACATAGCTGTTGTGTCAATGTCCCTTTGGGCCATTTGATCTTCATTTTGAAAAGGGAAAATAGAATATGAGAAACTACACCTAAAGCTACACCTAAACAGTGTTAGCTTTCACAAATTTCCCGCTGCCCTCTCTGTTGTTTTCCAGCAGGACAGCTCTACAAGCACACAGCAAAATGATGTCTCCGCAGTGCCTGCCGCTGTGTCACAGAATTATGGGGAAGCATAAGGGATGTCCTTTAGGAGTGTGGGGAGGTGTTGCTTTAAAATGGCATGTGTCGACACTCTCATCTTAAAAACACTCTTGCTTCTTCAGTCATACATCATGGGGCAGATACAGCCAAGTATTCACAGTGAGAGCAGCAGAATACAGTCAAAGTAAAAAGCAACAGTGGAGTCGACTCCCAAAGATCTGATTCACTGAGCATCTGAAACTGAAATTCTCGTAGTCGACTCAGTCTCAGTTTGCGACTGTCATAAGAAGTTACCGTGGCTGCAGTCTCGACTGGAGATGCTCCGCCCACAAGTTGACGGAGAGTGATCTCTCTTTTAGTGAGCACACTGTCGGGAATTGGCCAGCTGCATTCTGACTGCCTATCTGCCTCCTTCTACATGTCATGCCGAATTAGCAGACTTGTGATTGGTCCTTTCGTGTGTCAGTCAAATTTCCTTTCCTATCCTTGCCTTTCCTTTCTCTAGAAAGGAGAATCTGGCCATGCGAGACTATGGTGGCTGTAGTATTGGTAGTTGTTTGCATGCATATTATTAAACATACATAGGTTTTTCCAGGTGTTTCTGTCTTATAGGTTGTCCACCCCTAGCCTAGATGCAGCATGTTGGTACTAGTTCATATAGATAAAGCTAAACATCCTTTTAAAATGACTCTCTCAAGATGTACACTGGTGCTGGTCATGCCCTTCACAATGCAGTTGCTGTCACGGAACTATGAGAATGACTCCTTTTGAGAACATTAAGGTAGCATTTATGGTGTCTGAGGAATGGGCTAATATCATTCCTCAAAGAAAAATGCTCATACGGAACTCTGAGACACTGCTTCTCTAGTGGTTGCTCCTGAGGTCTCTGCTGAGATCCCCATGGCAAAGGTCTCTGTGACTTGATCCCAAGTCCCTTTAGGTGCCAGCTTTTGAGTTACTTGTGCCATAAGCCTAGACTTTTCCATTCTGATGGACCTCTAGTATTCGTCACCAAAACAAGTACCTACTACAAAAGAGCAGCACAGTGTGTGCCGGGCAAACAAGCCCTGACACTTCACGAAAATGCTTTCTGTGAATGTCATTACATAACATTTGTGAACTAAGCTACATGTTGCTTTGTTTTTCTTAGTTACGTTTTTAACCAGTGGGTCCAAAAGAAAGTGGTCCTGTTGTATTTTGACAGTCTGAGAAAGAAAAGGTAACATGATAAACATCCTTTAATTGTCATTGTACAATGTGCAACCAAATGTTTCCTTGTGATTTAAAGCAACAGTAAGTAATATTGCTATCTTAAACTTACAGCTTCAAAATCACTGTGATGATTCATTAAGCTGTAATAGGCAGATTAGAGCCTCTGTCATTGTTACTCTGGACTCTGCACTAAAGAAACTACATTATGTAACGTCTGGAGGGGGGCAGGAAACAAATCCCATCCCCCCACATTTCTCCCTTAAATTGCTGCAAAATTGAGTTACACTCTGCAACTGTAGGGGGAGCCCAGTGACAAAAATACCAAATCTTACCTAGTGTTGCTTTAACCCATTTAGCTGTGGTCCCCACAAGGATGACCAGTTCATGCAATTTGACAGCCAGAAATCATTTGGGGTTAGGTTTTTTTCCTCAAGGGCAATTGAGCCAGGGATGTTGAGGGAGGAGACAGTGCTGTTCATTCACTCCAACCGCCACATTTTTCCTTCCGGTCATCGGATTGACACGGCAAACTTCCAATCCCAAGTCTGCTTCGCTAAATATTACAGTGGTACAGTGGACGTCTGAGATTTTGGGGAATCTCTGGTTTGTTTATGTTCAGAAGCTCAGTGTCTTTTAAGGTGGAACAGTGTGTTGGATGGAAAAAAAATGATGTTGTATGTACGTGGCAAAAGTTAAACTTGTCTGTGAATTTGCATTCACTGTTTGAATTACCACAGAAACCTGTTTGTAACTCGAGTTTAGGGAACTTTCGGTAATGCGGATAGCTGTCTCCAGAGTTTGGAGACATACCACCTTAAATAATCTGAAACAACAAAAATAAGTCAATATTACCCACTTATCTTGGCTAGTGCTTTTCAGAGACCGAGAAAGCCTAGACACAGAGGCTTCGTAAACACCTTACACCAGTTTCGAGCTCAAAATTAGACCGTAGAGCTAGCCAAAGGTGAGGAAACAGCCTCAGAATTTTGTCAATATCAAAATCAAAAAGTGTTTTTTGATTGAACTTGTGAAGGTCGCCTTTAAGTCATGATCCTTAAAAAGACCACCCTTTCAATTTTGCCCCACCGCTTTTGGAGGAGTGGTGTCAGCCCTGCCCACATCTATAATGTCCTGTAAAGAGATTCTATCCTGGTTTGCGTGATGACTCTGAATGTGACTTGCCTCCTATCCTACCACAAGTCACTTGTGTTGCTGGAGTGTCAGCTTCTATTTCTGCCTCCACTGATACACCTGCTGAACCTACTCCCATCTGTCAAGCTCGGCTTCTGCTCCTCTTACTCCGTTGAAGCCTCTCAGATCTCTGAACCATCTTCAGTCTGTGGAATGCCACCTTATGTGCCTTATTTGGTACATTCCACCATGCATTTGCCTTTCTTTGTCTTGCATTTCTTCTAGTCGGGGTATGATTATAACGTTGCTCTTTGTCTTTCGGCAATGTCTTGCGTGTAATTTTGACTAGACAACTATTTGTGGACTTTTTGTGTTCAGTGTCATCCATCTTTTCCCTGTTCTTACATTCACGTCGCTAGGTGGCAGCGTCGCAAAAACATAGGGTCCTGAAACTGCCGCCTCTTCTTCTGCAGTTATACTCTTCTTGCAAAACTAACCAGCTGAACAGAATGAGTGAATTTTACTTCTTTGCAGAACTGCTCTTTAAATAGTGTGAATATGCACATGATAGGAGCTACAAGAACCAAACATGCTGACCCTTTGAATCCTAATAAGGAACAAGCAGCCTGACCGCAGTCACCAGAGGCCTCGCTGGCAAACAAACCTCTTGCTGACCGGTGTCCTTGAGCCTGTGTCTGCTTGCAGAGGCGTAGCTGTATGCTGTGTTCCCTATACATGATGGATGTGAATACCGAGATCTGCTTGTTGCTCAGGAGCATGCATTAAAAGCATTAGGTCTGGAGCAACAGAAACAAATGAATGGGCAGTGTAATGAATGCAGAGGCGTCAGGGGTTGGGTGAGCTCCAGCAGCAAGCTGACTCTTCCACCGGGCTGAAGCATGAGCGAAGAGACTCAGCCCACCGGCGCTGTGCTTTTCCTTCTCCATTCTTTTCCACTGGCAGATCAATGCAAACCCTTACATAAATCAGCCTGTAAATACACACTGTCTCTCCAGCTATCACTCTCTTTCTCTCTCTTGCACTCTTCCTCTACATATTTTTCCTCCTCTCTCTCTCTCTCTTCACCCCACTCTCCCTCTCTCTCTGTTTCTGACTCTCTCTGCCACCCTCTGCCTCTCTCACACACACATACAGTTTGTTCATTTTCACCCACGCACCTCTTTTACATAATTCAAATAGTGTATTTATCCATCTCTCCTCTACAGCCTCTTCTCTGTCTCTCCCTCTCTCTCTCTCTCTCTCTCTCTCTACACCTCTCGCGTTTTAATGTGAGCTGGTCTTTTCTTTTCTTTCCACGTTTCCATTCTCACACAAGCCTCTCTACATTTTTTCACTCCCTTTGTTAGCAGTTCTCTTTCCCTCTGTTCTCCACCTCAAACAGAACAGCCCACCTCAAAAACCAAACCTTTTTGTATTTCGCCGTGTAGGAGCGAGTGATACAGCCATGCAGTCAAGCAAGCCGACAATGTGTCAAACCGGAATATGTTTAACAAAGACACTCACTCAAGGCTACTGGTTTTACTGCAGGTTAACACATGGTGAATCAGCATTAGACACACAGCGGCTGAAGACTAAACCCCAGAATAAGACGCAAATCAGTTTGGAGGAAACCCACACGGACACTGGGAAAACACACAAAGCTCCTCAGACAATGACTTGCAGCAGGGATTGAACCTACAATCCCAGGACCCTAACGCACCACCATGCCACCCAGAATTGTATTTAGTTTCACATAATTATATTACGCAAACATCTGATCAAAAAACATACCAGACAAGTTGATGTTATCACAAGAGTTGTTGTGCTGAACTTCAGCTACATTAACCTCCTTCGGCTACAGTTTGCAGGTTGAAGGTTTCATTCTTTCTGAGTTTGAATTTGGTATCCGATTTGCCAGCTTCTTATTCAGATTTACCGCACCACCGTCCGAGGCGCAGCCTGAAGCACCAGAACGGAACCTCTGCACCATTTAAGATGGAATGAAAAACTGGAATTCAACATCAGCAACGTTCATGCTCCCTACTCAGCTCTTGTCAAAATTAGCATGTGTGCAAGAGCCTTGAACACGACCAGCAAACAAAGCGAGGAGGTTGTACAGGTAAGCAGTGAACCCTCACCGGCCCATCATTCAGTCAGAGATATAAAATTTAAAAAAAATGACTTTCACTCAACATTTTATATTCTCTTGGGGGATGCCAAATGAAATGCCCATTCGGACAGTTTCTGGTTCCTGTTTCTGGACTTAATGAGTTCTTTTCCTCTTTCCAGAAGAGTCTGCTCAGGTATAGCAGTCTCCCAGCAAGCGCTCTGCAATAGATCCTTCCTAAGTCCTTACTGCTTGTCTGCTGCCTGACTGCTTATCCCTGTCGTTCACCTACCGGCTTACACTGGGTGTCATCAGCCTTGTGCAGCGTTAGGCATCAGAAGTGCTTTGTGCTTCATCTTTCATCGGCTGACGTAGTAGATCACCAGCCTAAAAAGTCACAAGTGAAGGAGGAGAATGACACTGTTTTCTGCACGTTATTGCCCTGAATTACACAGAACTGCTGCAAATACACAGCAAAAATGAACAATTTGTCTGGAACTGAGCTGCAGTATGTGGATCAGGGCCATAAACCGAAACCTCCTGGAGGTGTTGGATGCATGAAGTTAGGTCTGATTTTGTGTGAACATTCAGTATCATTTCTAATGATGTACATGTTGTAATCTAGATGATCCTATCCAGTTTTTACTCATGTTGAAGATGTAGGCGATACTATACACACCGCTACAAACATGTCTAATGGTAAAGAGTAGAGCTAATGAGCTCTCCACCCAAATTGCACGAGCTGCTGCAAAGACTGCAGACATGCTGGACTGATAGCAAAGACACTATGGATCAAAACCCATCTGCACAGAAACTGAATCCATTCTGGTGGAGTAGCATCATTGCTGCGCTCTCCAAATTGGGTGTTAAAGTGGGCTTCAGCTAGCTCAGTCCTCGGGCTTAGCTGATTGATGACCTGCTTAGATGAGCTTATGACACAGTGTGGCTGCAGCGCTGGAAGCTCACTCTCTGTGTGCTCAGCGCCACCTGAGAGAACTGCCTGAGACCTTTATGGCCAGAATGATGGCACTGGGTTTGCTGAAAGGCAGACTATGGAAACAGAGCACGGTGACTCAAAGCCTGCTGGGCCTGAATCCACTCTCGCTGCAGAACATCATTCCTCTATCATTATTATAACACTGGTCTTATTCAATACTGACACCTGAGAGCATAATATGCAAATAAATTTCCAATCAGTCACTGAATTCACTGAACTTCATTACAAGCTTTGAGCATGTGGACTAAACACAGGTGTTCTTGTAGTGGTCAGAGTCAAAATAAGGTTCACACGGTCCAATTGTTATCTAAAGTGCTGCCTAGAGCATCCCGCAGGTCTGATTCGAGCTACAGTGTCTTTTGATATGATGCTTGTGACTGAATTCTCAGAAAACTCAAGACTCAACATGGTCTTAGCCTACAACTGTAGTGGGATTAAACTCAGAGTCGCTTTGAATATTCTGCCAAATACAATAAAACAAAATGTCTGTTGTTATATATAGCAACAGTTAAACAGGATACAGCAGCCATGTGAGTCTTATGGGATTTACTGTTTACTGCCATCTACAAATAATAATAAATAGGCAATTCACCTGCACTGATCAAAGAACAGCAATGGATAGGAATAGAAAGCTAAGCAAATACATAATCATTATAAGGCCCCGTCCATGGCGGCCATAGTACCTCCTAAAAAGAGACGCAGAGAAACACTGAGGTTTAATCCCGAATCACTCCATAATCCCTATGTAGTGCACTATGCAAATCATGGAATAATATATTTCTAATAAGACACTTATATTTATTTTTATGTGGGAATCTGAAATCTAGTGCTATATGAATGCATACATTGTACAGTGTACAGTGTAGTACTAATTCACTATAGGGGGTGAAGGGCTATTTGAATTCCAGCCAGAAACAGGCATGCTGTTTGATGTCTGCATTTTCAAAAAGCTTAGTTTTGCGCATAAACATGACACCACTGACAATGGATTTTCAGCGACTCCACACGACAATGTGTATATGGGGCCTAAGCACTCGGATTACTGATGCTGAATCATTCATTCATTCATTATCTGTAAGTGCTTATCCAGTTCAGGGTCGCGGTGGGTCCAGAGCCTACCTGGAATCATTGGGTGCAAGGCAGGAATACACCCTGGAGGGGGCGCCAGTCCTTCACAGGGCAACACAGACACATTCACTCACACCTACGGACACTTTTGTGTCGCCAATCCACCTACCAACGTGTGTTTTTGGACTGTGGGAGCACCCGGAGGAAACCCACGCGGACACAGGGAGAACACACCACACTCCTCACAGACAGTCACCCGGAGGAAACCCACGCAGACACAGAGAGAACACACCAACTCCTTACAGACAGTCACCCGGAGGAAACCCACGCAGACACAGGGAGAACACACCAACTCCTCACAGACAGTCACCCAGAGCGGGAATCGAACCCAGGTCCCTGGAGCTGTGTGACTGCGACACTACCTGCTGCGCCACCGTGCCGCCCATGCTGAATCATAAAGAAAATTAAACTCACAGGTAACTGAACAGCCAGTCAAGCTTTTAACCTTCTTTTCTAAGCGCATTCTGGCTTACAGTTTGTATACAAATCTGTATATATTGTGATGGTAAGCTAAACAAGCATACGATTTCATGCCCCTTTAATGCCACTGCACTTAGGATGACTAAATTGCTCCTAATGGACACTGAAGTGGACACTAAAGTGTAAGCTATATTACGCTGTCCATCAGCCACGGTCGGTTTCTGACAATCAAGTCCTGATGCTATTCAAATTCACCCAATACTTACACATCGATTCAGAACAATTAAGGGGAACTCTCAAGAGGATTGGAGTGTTTTTATTGGCGGGAAATCCAATCCATTGTATAATAAACTGAAAGAATCATTACACCCCACAGTAATGATGACACTGTGCCACTGATCATTAACGGAACTGACTTTGATAAATACGCTGCGAAGTGAAATGGTGGCAGTTGAGTTTCTTCCTGCCGGTGCCTAATCTTTCACATCTCTCTTAATTAATGGGATCCTTCATCATTAAAGACACTGGCTCTGAACTCAGTAGCAAGTGGGTCACAAGCTGCAACCTGTTTAAATATGAACATTAGGTGATAGGAAAATTAGGTGACTTCTGTAAACACAAGCATCAGAATCACTATCCTTCCAGAATCCTTAATAAGAGGAAATGCTATTGGAAATGGACAACAGGGCGGCACGGTGGTGCAGCAGGTAGGTGTCGCAGTCACACAGCTCCAGGGGCCTGGAGGTTGTGGGTTCGATTCCCGCTCCGGGTGACTGTCTGTGAGGAGTTGGTGTGTTCTCCTGTGTCTGTGTGGGTTTCCTCCGGGTGCTCCGGTTTCCTCCCACAGTCCAAAAAAACAAACGTTGGTAGGTGGATTGGTGACTCAAAAGTGTCCATAGGTGTGAATGTGTGTGTGTGTGTGTGTGTGTGTGTTGCCCTGTGAAGGACTGGCGCCCCCTCCAGGGTGTATTCCCGCCTTGCGCCCCATGATTCCAGGTAGGCTCTGGACCCACTGTGACCCTGAATTGGATAAGTGGTTACAGATAATGGATGAATGAATGAAATGGACAACATGTTTATGAGAATACATCACACCTAAATAAGCCCTTCATAACAACTGACAAAGATTTGCATAAATCTTTTATAAATATTTCTTCCAGTAGGTGTCAGATGTCATCTAAGTTTCTGTTACGTTGACATCAACACTACATCGCTACTCATACTTGGTTTGTACAGTAGCTTCAGGTCACCATGCTCAATGCCAATCAGGCTAAATGGGTGAGGTATGGAGCTGTGAAGCGGTGATTTCTCTGTAGTAATGTGGCTCTATTCAGTACCTCTGGGATGAGTTGAAGTGGCTTTCGTGATCCAGAACATCAAACATCAGTACATTGGACGAGCAGGTGCTCACAAACTTTTGGTCACGTAGTGTACATTAAAGAGTTACGGAGTGAGGTATACACTGAAGACATTGACCCCCTAGGATGACCTGGAACCACACAATTGCCGCTCACAGAACTGTCAAACTCGAAGGTTTCGTCCCCACAATACGCCACCATTTAATAATCCATTTAATTATGTCAAAAACAGCAGAGGGAAAATGAGCTCAATGCATTCATTTATTTCAATTTCTCACTCAGTCCCTTTTGATATCAATCCAGGCTCTGTATTTGGTTGCCATGGCAACGTTTCCCGGTACCTTACATTTGACTTGCGGAGACATATAATAGAAGGAAGGGAGAGAAGGCGGATGGGGATGACAGGCGAACCTTTTACCGTCCATCCCAGCGGCCAACACGTCGCAGCGGGGCTAAAGGCAGCTAACGAAAGTCTGCTCAAACACACACACACAAACACACACACACCAGAGCATTAAAGCCACATCATTATCTCTGAGTGCAGCTGGAAGTGGCACCATGTCGTCCTAATGTCGGTGGACGTGATTATCAAATAAGCCGTTTCACATGCTCCACCACTGCAATGACATATCCGTTTCATTAGCACAAAGGACGTAGCGCTAAGTAGGATAATGCTACAAAACAAGGTTGGAGGGAAGATGAAGCCATTGAATGCCTTAAAGTGGGTAATACAGGGACTGCACACCAATAATAAGACTACTATCAGATTTATTCCAATATTAAAAGGGACATATTATGAAAAAAAACACTTGTTCAGTGCATGTGAGCTTTCATTTGGGAATCTGCAGCTTCTACCAACCCACACACAGTGAAGTAAAATAACCCCGTCTGTTTTCCGTGAGCAGCCCAAGCCAGAAAACACGGGGTAAAAATGAGTTGTTCTGATATTTTACTGCATCTTGCATAGAATGCAAAGACTTCACAACTGTCCCGCCTCCTCGTCTGAGTGTCTCCAATCACAGCACTCGACCCACGTTTATGTGAGAGCGCAGATGAGAGATATGATAGAAAAAATAAAAATAAAAAAAGAACCAGAGCTTCTGCTCCTCACTCCTGTGCACTCGGGGTTGGGGTGAACAGCGACTGGCTCATTATCATTTAAAGGAACAGGCGCTGAAAGTGGCTGTCCTGAACAGGGCTCTATAGACAAGGAGAAAGCTGCTGTGGTGTTTTAATCCTTGTGGTGCTTTGGCCAAAGCAGGTCATGGATATTTTTTAAGAGCTCAGAACTGTGTTCGCTTGTGGAACAATGGTGTAATATTTGCCATTTTTAACCCTTTTCTGGATAAGGAACCCTGGACCTTAGCTCAGTAAAGCCTTTTCCAGCACATGTCTACCCTTACTCTGATTTCTTTCATTTTATTACAACTGCACACCACATGGAACAGTAAAGGCAAGGTTCTCAGGAAACAGTAAACACTAAACGGTAAAGTGGTGACAAACTACACAGTTCTGTGCAAACGGATTCATAAAGATACTCTACGTTAAATAAGAAATGTGCGCCAAGACATTTGAATCTCAGATCACGTGCTGCGCCGAGAGGAGTCTGTGAGTTGCTAAGCAATGGATAAAATAAACCGGATTACCAAGTGACTCATGTAGACTCGTTTTTCGCATGATCAGATTACTGAAGTGCTTGTAAACTTGTTAAACAGATAGCTATCCAAATCAGATTTTTGGAAGTTATCAGATTATTGTGTGCATCTACGTGCACTCAGTGCTGGTTGAGGAGTAAGTGCAAATGTGTGTGTGTGTGTGTGTGTGTGTGTGCGTGTGTGTTTGTGTGCACACATTTGTACTTGTGTTTCAGAGGAGTGGGAGGGAGTGTGTGTGTGTGTGTGTGTGAGAGACAGTGTGTGTGCTTTTTCATTCTCAATGTAAATCTGATGTCAAGCTGCAAGCTGAAGCTCAAGTGTGTGGGTGGAAACGGCTCCCAGCTTACTCCCTTTGAGAGAGAGTGAGCGGGCAGGCGGGAGAGAAAGAGAGAGCGTGAGAGAGAGAGAGAAAAGACAGAAGGAAAGACAGAGAATGCAGAGATGGAGTGCTCTTGCTTTGCTGATTATATTAAGGAGATTATATTACAGGTATTGTGTTTTCAAAAGGAAGGTGCAGAACATTAGGCTCTTGATCATCCACATCATTTTAATTTGCCAGTGAAATTACAAAACAATTGGAATAAATTCTACATTTCTATATTCATACTTTGCTCAAAGATGTATGTGCGATTTTTCAAATGTTTCCACTCAGCGAAGACCTAAAAAAAATGCAAATCCACTAAGAGTGAACCTGTCCTCCAGTGGTGATTTCTTTTCAGTGCTTCCACCTGCTGTTATCCTCAGGGATTGTTCTCTCAGCTGTGGATGGTGCTACTAACAGTAACCCACACCACCATTTTAGCAAGAACACACTGTGAACAAACCCTGGCATGTGGAAATATCTGATGTTGAATCTACAGACTATACTTTACTCAGTGTGCGATTGGTAGAATATTGTAAACTGGATGCTTTGTGCTTATTTTGAGTTACTTGATGCGTCAAAATGATGTTATACGTCACTGATTTTTGAAAATAAGGGCATGAAAGTACCCAGCCCTGTTTAGTTATGATCTTAAGGTCCATCTGTGAGCCTTGAATAAACAGGTTTTATAGTAGATAATTTAAAAATCAGTCTAGGCAGTGTGTATGAAATCAATGTAACTTAAAATCTACAGCTGCAATAGAATATAGCTCAATTACTGTATGCTCCCTAACTAGGGAGATTGAAGATCCTTGAGGGGACTATCCCAATGACAGCTCAGTACCTATTAGTACTGAGAAGTAGCTGGCAATTTGGCTAGTTTCAAGACATAAAGACATGAGTGACCCCCTGGTTTCTAGCATTTCTGCCAAAACAAATACCAGTCATCAACAGTTGCACTAGATACACTGAGGTAAAATATAAAAAAATGTCTAGAAATAAGTTAATGTTTAATATAAGGCCATTAGAAATACTGACTTTGATTTTTAAAGGGTGTCACCTCATCAGTATGCAGAACGTGTGATGCTAAGAAAGGATTGCCTATGATAACTGTAAAGTTTTGCACACAGCAATAGCACTATCCCACTGTTAGATACCTTCAATGGAAATTTAATTCTGTCATCAGTAGATATTAATTTTGTGCAATATTACTGTTGTTTTAACTAAAATTGTTGGACCACTTGCATCGGACAACTGTGTGGGTTCTACTCCAAGCGTGTTGAGCTGTTTAATGTTGTTGTTTTGGCAGCTGTAATGTCTCTGAAGAAGCATCCGCTAGCCTTTAACCTCCCTGCTTGGTAGCATCAAGAACCTGGGGTATGACCAAGTGAATGGTGGAACTGAAAATTACAGAGAAACCATCCCATCATATAATCACGCTAAATTCAACTACAGGGTGGGCCATTTATATGGATACACCTTAATTAAATGGGAATGGTTGGTGATATTAACTTCCTGTTTGTGGCACATTAGTATATGGGAGGGGGGAAACTTTTCAAGATGGGTGGTGACCATGGCGGCCATTTTGAAGTCGCCATTTTGGATCCAACTTTTGTTTTTTCAATGGGAAGAGGGTCATGTGACACATCAAACTTATTGGGAATATCACAAGAAAAACAATGGTGTAACTTTATTCTTTCATGAGTTATTTACAAGTTTCTGAACACTTATAAAATGTGTTCAAAGTGTTGCCCATTGTGTTGAATTGTCAATGCAACCCTCTTCTCCCACTCTTCACACACTGATAGCAACACTGCAGGAGAAATGCTAGCACAGGCTTCCAGTATCTTTAGTTTCAGGTGCTGCACATCTTGATGGTATGGTGTGGTATATGGGGTACAAAGATAGTGGGGCCATTCCTCATCAATGGAAACCTCAAGGCCACTGGATATGCGAAATTGCTACATGATGACGTGTTTCCCTCTTTATGAGTTTTTCCAGCAAGATGGTGCACCACCACATTATGGGTGTCAGGTCCGAGCATTCCTAGATGAACAGTTTCCTTGAAAGTGGATTGGTCGTCGTGGGCCACTTGAATGGCCCCCATGGTCTCCTGGTCTGACCCCCTTAGACTTTTATCTTTGGGGTCATCTGAAGTCAATTGTCTATGCTGTGAAGATACGAGATGTGCAGCACCTGAAACTACAGATACTGGACGCCTGTCCTAGCATTTCTCCTGCGGTGTTGCTATCAGTGTGTGAAGAGTGGGAGAAGAGGGTTGCATTGACAATCCAACACAATGGGCAGCACTTTGAACACATTTTATAAGTGGTCAGAAACTTGTAAACAACTCATGAAAGAATAAAGTTACGTTAAAACCAAGCACACCCTTGTTTTTCGTGTGAAATTCCCAATAAGTTTGATGTGTCACATGACCCTCTTCCCATTGAAAAAACAAAAGTTGCATCCAAAATGGCTGACTTCAAAATGGCCGCCATGGTCACCTCCCATCTTGAAAAGTTCCCTCCCTCCCACATACTAATACTAATTCCCATTTTATTAAGGTGCATTCATATAAACGGCCCATACCCTGTACTAAATTCATGTGTACAAAACTTTTTTGGTCAAATAAGTTTGGACCAACGTTTCATCGGAATTTGACAAGAACCAGAAGCCATGTTACTAATCATATCAACTTTGAAAAACGATGACTCAGAACACTGCAATGATGGGCCTGGAATGACACAGTGACAAGTATAAATATTAATGAGGCTTCAGACTCATACCTACAGGAGAAATGGTGCGGATGAAGCTGATACAATTCCTCTGTCTTTGCAAATGAATCCTTCAGGCGTCCTCGGCTGCTGGCTGCTGGACGCATGAGCGGCTTTGAGTGCCCGTGAGTGACACGCTCCTTTCTCACTCTTTACTCCAGGTGACTTGATGTCTTGATTTCGGAGGTGTTCCGAGTTGTTTTAATAGTGTTACATTCCCCTGGTGTGCTTGTGTGCAAGATACAAGAGTCTAACATGGTTGAGAGAGATTATAGAACACTGTTGTGTGTGTGAGTGTGTGAGTGTGCAATGATGAATGAATTATGAAGTGAAGAAGCCATAAATAAATGCGTAAACTTTTTTATCCATTAAGGAGTCCTCGAGCTGCAGTACCTTCATAAATCCAGCTTTAACAGTCCTTAATAAAGAATAATTACAGCGACTCTCACCGATAAACCTGAGACTAAATCATTAAGAGTCCTACATTTACAGAAAGTTTGTACAGCGATGTTATAATAGGGCACTACATTTTAAGGCTATAAGAATTATTGAAACACGACTAGGAAGAATTTGCTAAGACCACTACTGTACGTATATTAATATTAGTATAAAAGAAGCCCAGTTATTGTAGTATGTGTAATATATAAAAATAGTGCACTCATACAGAGTGAACCTGGTTGACCTGGCGGAAGGGGGCGTGGCTCATCGCTCGGCTCCACCCTCCAGCCCTGCCTCCTCCTGGGCACGTGGCCCCGTCCGGCTGTGTCGGCCCCGGGCCCTCGTGGCCTCGGCCATCCCGCTGCCCGCCGCCGGGCCCTCGGCTCCGCTCATGGCTCAGGGGGCGGAGACGTTGAGAGAGGAGAGCCTGATGAACACTTAATCTGTGCGAATGAAAATAAACTTGGCCGCGGTAAACGTGCCAGTGGAATAAGCCAAACTTAGACTGCGCTGCCTGAGATGGGAGGAGGAGGCAAACCAACAGGACAGATCAGCATCACGGTGGAGAGAGAAAGAGAGTGAGAGAGTATAAAAAATGAATGAGAGAGAGAGAGAGAGAGAGAGAGAGAGAGAGAGCAAAACAGTGAACAAAACCCAAGAAAAGATGGAGGGAACAGAGAAAGAAAAGGACAGAAATAAAAGGGACTACAAGAGAATTACAGAGAGAGAGAGAGAGGGAGAGGGAGAGAGAGAGAGAGCGAGAGAGTAAAGAGAACTAGAGGGGGAGGGATGGGAAAAGAGCCAAAGGGAGGACGGAAGAAAGAGAAATACGAAAGAGGAAAGGAGGGAGGAGAAGTCGAGACAGGGAGGAAAAAAGGAGGGCAGATACGGAGGGATCCAGAGCAACAGAGATAAAGGCAAAGATAAAGAGAGAGATACAAGAGCGAGAGAGGAATGAAAGAGGCAGAGAGAGAGACGGAGAGATAAGGAGTGACAGAAAGAGGGCAAAGTAAGAGAGGAAAGAGAAAGGGTGAGATAAGAAAACAAATGTATATACAGAGAGAACAAGAGAAGGGACAGATGAGTGAAAGAAAGGGACAGAAAAGAGGGCAAGAGGAAAGAAGTGAAAGGGAACAGAAATGGAGAGAAAGAGCGAAAGTGAGATAGAAAAGAAAGATGAGAACTGAGCAGAGAGAGAGAGAAGAAGAAGAAATAAAGTAGGTAGAAAGATGAAGAAATATAAAACAGAGAAAAATGGACAGAGAATATATAAGACGGATAACGGACAAAGGGACAGAAAGAAAGGAAGACAGGAGCAAGAAGGAGACAGAAGAAAATGCAGAAAGAGAGAGGGGGAGAGAAATAAGAGACTAGGCAGATAAGGAGTGACAAAACAAAGAGAACAAGAGATGACAGAGTGACAGAAAAAAGCTAAAGGTAAGTAGCGGCAGAGGCAGAAATGCAATGGAGAGAGAGAGAGAGAGAGAGAGAGAGAGAGAGAGAGAGAGAGCACTGCTGTACTGTAATTACAGCATTTAAGGTGGAATCTTCCGCTCCTCCTGTTCCAGCTCTTCCAGAGAAAAACAAACAGTTCACTCCAGGTCTTCAGTAGATGGGACACGCACACACACACCGGACGGACCGAGCTCCGCAGGAAAGTGTCCACACACTCGCACTCACACACGCTGCGACCCCCTGTACAGCAGAACTTAACGAGTCCTTACAGAGAGAGAGAGAGAGAGAGAGAGAGAGAGAGAGAGAGAGAGAGAGAGAGAGGCAGTGAGTGGCAGCGGAGGATGAGTGTGTGAGTGTGTAGTCAGAATTGTCCAAAAATAAAGGCTGTCCAGTTTTGAACGGTTGAAAACGAGCAGCGCTGGTCCTTTCAGCTCCGGTTATTATTTCCCTCTGACTCTCACAGTCTTACTGACAGTGTGCCAGAGCGAGCGAGAGAGAGCGCGGGAGAGAGAGAGAGAGAGAGAGAGAGAGAGAGAGAGAGAGAGGCAAAGAAGCAGACAAGGGGAGGTGGGTGGGGTACAGATGGATGAAGAGTGATGGAGAGTACTTTAGATGAAGCCTGGGGTGACTCTCTCTCTCTCTCTCTCTCTCTCACTCTGATATTCACTTACACAGACACACACCCTCTTTCCACACAATGCAGGCTAGCGCTGGCAGGCATTAGCGGGAGAGGTTCAGAGAGGCAGGTTATGTGTGTGTTGTGTGTGTTGCTGTGTGTGGGAGGATTCGGCGTAGCTGCACAGCGCTGCACACCTCCACCCGCCGAGCACTCCGCCCGCTCTTCAAATGACCGTGAAGATGCGGCTCTTTCAGAACATCCACAAAAGCTGCGCTTATTCCTGCATCTGTCTTAAGACTCGTCCTTATTGTCGTCTCGCACAAAACCTGCCTTTGTGGAAGCCAGCAGGAGCGGTCTGTGCATAAGAGTGGGACGAAACACGTTTTATCCTTCGTTTTAATCAAGAATTTGTGCAAAAGAGCTTGCTTTGAAGTGACCAGCGTTGCCCAGAGAGAGAATGGGGGAGAGAGAGAGAGAGAGAGAGAGAGACTCTGCATCACCATGGCAACGGCAAGCTATGCCCACATGGAGGAAGCAGCGGTGGCAGAGGAGAGCAGTAGTCAGCCTCCGGCTTTTGGACAGATCCTGAGATTCCTGCGCTCAAACATTTTTACAGAAGTTGTAACGCACATATTTACTGCACACAACAATCTGAAACACTGTGGTACACAATTCTTTGCAGCTGCACTCAATTCTAGCCCAATACCCACCCCCATCCCCCCGTAAAATATAGCCATTACAAATTCCACCCACCTGCTGGAGCTCCCGAATTCACAGAATAAAACCAAGCTACAGTGGTGAAGGCTACTACACGCCTTTGTAAAATTGAGACCAAGTACGGCGAGTGCAAAAACAAATTTCATAAGCAGCTAGTAACTGAAACCAAAGCCCAAAATAGCGCAAAACAGAACAGCTCAGAGATCCAATTGTAAAAAAAAAGGGTATGAAAACTGAAACACTAATCTAGGGATAGATTATACCCCTTAACCAGCAGTTAACGGAGATATAGGGTCTTAAAGAAATGTGTGTGATATGATTTGGTCAAAATACCACAAGGATCAAACCCCACAGCAGCGTTCTCCCCCTGTCTAAAGAGCCCTGTTCAGAACAGCAGGTTTCAGTGCCTGTTCCTTTGAATGATAATGAGTCGCTCGCTATTCACCTCCAACTGATAAAGGAGCAGGAGCTCTGTTTTTAGCCGTTTTTGCTCTGTTCTCTTCCTTCTCTGTTTTTAGTTCTTATATTTCCACGCTCATTGTGTTTGCTTCGCTGCATTTAACCTCGTCTTTGCACTCTCACATAAACGCTGGTGCAATGCTGTGATTGGTGAAACTCAAACGAAGAGGCGGGACAAGTCTAAAGTGTAGGCACTCGACATGAGATGCAGCATGAAATCATAACGACTTCTTTATCCTGTGTTTACTCATTTAGGCACCCAACCAAAACTGACTGGGTGGTCTTTTTTTCACAGTGTGTGGGTTGGTAGGAGCTTCAAATACCCAAATTAGAGTGCAAATGCACTGAAAAGGTGGTTTTTTAATAATATGTGCCCTTTTAAATGTCGTTATTACAGATTGACAGTAAAAACTGTGAAGCAAATGGCCTGTAATTGGTCATTGAACCCAGAGTCGCCTCTGTAATAAGGGTGGTACCATTTCAAATCAATATCAAAGTGTCAGTCTTTCTCTGAAACCACAATCATCCTCTCAAAGTGAAGGAGGCAGAGAGTAAGGGGGAGTGACACTATGAAACCTCTCTGAAATGACTGGGGTCTTTTTAGATAGTTGCCAAATTTGCTTTTTAGCCAGTGAGGTAAAATATCTACCATAATGTGGTACAGGTCATGGCACATATATATATATATATATATATATATATATATATATATATATATATATATATATATATATATATACAGTGGAACCTCTACCTACGAACTTGATCCGTTCCGTGACCCGGTTCGCAAGTGGAAAAGTTCGTTTCTCGAGTCAATTTTCCCCATAAAAATAAAATAAAGGAAAAGCAATTAATGTGTTCCAGCCCCCACCCCGAAAGTCACCCTTTTTACACTGATAAATGTTTACAACACTCTCAAATTAGTAAAATAATACATGTAGCGTTACTAAAAATAAAAGAGAAATACAGTGGTAACAGTAATAAAAAATAAATAATAAAGTTTTAAGTGGTTACACATCGCTACCTTGAAGACGTGACGACTGGCTGGAGGAGTAACACAGGCACTGGCTGTATGACGGGAGGTGGGGGGTGGGGGTGGAATAACGGAGAGTAGGTGGTGAATGTGGGGAGACGAAGAGTAGATACGGCTTAACTTAGCACGAACTTCGATATCTGCTATTTACACTAATGCTAAATTGCTAAAGCTACAATTTGCTAATCCTAAAAGCTCACTTAAGTCTGGGTGCTGGGAGACTCGCCTATTGGGGTCAGTGGCCATTTCCAGCCGCCGGAGGCTCAGGTTCGTTTCTAGAGTCATGGTTCGTTGGTGGAGGCAAAAAATATTCAAATGCTCGGTTCGTATCTTGGAAAGTTCGTTAGTAGAGGCGTTCGTTAGTAGAGCTTCCAATGTATATATATATATATATATATATATATATATATATAAATATATATATAATCACTGGGCACACGGTGGGATCACACTTTGAAGGGTGCGCCAGTCCTTCACAGGGCGACACACACTCACACATTCATTCACACCTACGGACACTTTTGAGTCACCAATCCACCTCCCAACGTGTGTTTTTGGACTGTGGGAGGAAACCGGAGCACCAGGAGGAAACCCACGCGGACACGGGGAGAACACACCAAACTCCTCACAGACAGTCACCCGGAGCAGGACTCAAACCCACAACCTCCAGGTCCCTAGAGCTGTGTGACTGCGACACTAACCTGCTATTAATTTATATATAATTTGAGCTAAATAATTAAGCAAGCTTAATAAATAACCTTTATACACATAACGACAGCACCTCAAGCTGATGTTAAACTAGCTAAGGCTAACTGAGGACAAACTCCACTGGCTAGCTTTGATTCAGGGAGTGTGCTTTCTAAACAAGGCCAGAAATCAGGCGTGTGATTGAGTCAACAAACTGCTCTGGAGTTATTGAATTTTTATTCACAGTCAACAGAAAACCCAACAGTGTTAAACTGTGTTAAGCCTAAGTTAGCCTTCTGAGAGTCTGAGAGTCACAAGGCTTCCTCACTCTCTCGCTTCTCCCCAACTCTTCCTCACCCTCTTTCTTCTTGCGTTCGTTCCAACCGTCTGCGTCTGCTCTATAATTATTTCCATGGTTACCGTTAGAGATGTGAGCCTAAGCTGGTGTACAAATGTGTCTTTCCTCTTGCCGCTATTTTTTTTTCTCTCCTTTCCGTTTTTCACTTTCTCCATCTGACTGTGCTTGTTAGCATACAATTACTCACCCACATCTGAGAGAGGCACGCAAACTACAACCTCTTTTCTCTCCCACTCTCTGAACAAGATGGAATTGATTCTTTTACAGCGGCCCGTGTAATGTGGCACGATAGATTAATAAACACAGCCCCGTGATAGCGTCCATGTTTCGTTTGCTACATACGGTCTAATACGACCTAATCATGAAGTCTGTAATGGGAGTTAAGGGAATAATTCACTCAGGAATGCTGATGTAATGGTTAACTAAAGCTTAGGACTGGGTAATATAGAAACTTCATTATAATATCTGCCCCAGAATGAACTGTTCCACCTTAAACAGAGCAGTTACTGGTGCATCATATAAGGTGATGGAGTCAACATCACTTGTTAAAATAGTTACACTGCACAAGCCTGCTGTCATGTTGTTATGGTTACTGTGGTATGACAAGCCATTTTTTTTATATCACCACAAAATATGGAAGCACTTTCCCATAGACAATATCTCTATTAGTTTTTGCCCCACAAGGAATGGACCATTTTTGTGTCTCAAAACATGTCCAACAAACCCCATCTCTGTCAGTAAACACACACACACACACACACACACCTGGAGCAGCAGGCAGCCAACCCAGCACCAAGGTAGCAGTTGGAGATTAGGTGCTTTGCTCAAGGGCACCACAGCCATGGATGCTGAGAGAGGTGAAAGCGCAGTTCCTTCTCTCCCCTTTCCACCAAATCTTCCTGGCAGTTTTGGGGATTGCCCCCTTGACCTTCCTGTCTCTCACAGTCCACAGAGCCGCCTCCGTGTAAGTCATCAGTGAGATCCAAAAAACAGCACCCTATTACTCAGGACTTCTAAAGCGGTAAAGAAATCTGTGGAAAACTACAGACAGCTATAGATCATATTAAGCCTTTATTTATGGTTAGCCACTAATATTTCGTACAATGTTTACCCCCCCATCTGCGTTGTGTGGTGAAGCTTCATTATGAAAGACCCCCGGATTTCTGTCTGTAAAACTAAGACACATCCCAGCCGTAAAGCTTTCTAGAGTCATGCCGTGTCATCCTCCAGCCTTTGTTCGTACTGTCCATGACTAACACATGCAGCTCTTCAGTCTGACAGCCCTGCGGGTCGCCAGCAGCAGCTGTTAAGGGAAACTGGGTATTAGAGAGACGGAATACACACAGCACTCGCACAAGCCGCATTTACAGTCGCCGCACATTTTGCCAGCATTCAAACTGTTACACAGACACATAGGAACTAAGAAGAAAGAAGTAGGGCTGGGTGATTTGGCAAAAACACAGTATGTACTGCACCTCAATATTGAGAAAAGGAAACTGTGATAGAACCACTACTAGGATGGTTAATACAATTTAATTTTTATTTCCAGGTATAAGCCAAATTGCTCTACTTTACATAGTCTCTGAGTGTGCAATAGGGCAAATGGAGAAGGAGAGTAATACAGTGTTGGTAGAGATATAGCCATTTCTCTAAAATTGTATTACATTTTTTTTGAATGCCTCCTAGACTTAATCTTCACCTCAGGTCACTGTCTGGCTCCGGTTCCTCCCACAGTCCAAAAACACATATTGGTAGGTCGACTGACTGTTTGAAATAGCCCACATGCTTGTGTGTGTGTGAGTTTTTTGTGTGTGAGTGTGTGAGACTGTCCCCAGTAGTGAGTGTGTGACCAACTAGGCGAGTGTGTGATGCCTTGTGATTGACAGGCTTCCTGTTGAGGGTGTCATTCACTTACAAAATGTTAAATGTCTCTTACTACCCTACTTTTCCCTATAACTAAAATGTCCTCTGTTTAGAGTGACTCTATTATTCATTCATTCATTATCTGTAAGCGCTTATTCATATCCAGTTCAGGGTTGCGGTGGGTCCGGAGCCTACCCGAAACCACTGGGTGCAAGGCGGGAACACACCCTGGAGGGGGCACCAGTCCCTCACAGGGCGACACACACACTTACACCTTCTGACACTTTTGAGTCAACAATCCATCTACCAATGTGTTTTATTTGGGGGGAGGGGCTGTCAGAGGAAACCCATGCAGACACAGGGAGAACACACCACACTCCTCACAGATAGTCACCCGGAGGAAACCCACGCAGACACAGGGAGAACACACCACACTCCTCACAGACAGTCACCCGGAGGAAACCCACGCAGACACAGGGAGAACACACCACACTCCTCACAGACAGTCATCCAGAAGAAACCCACGCAGACACAGGGAGAACACACCACACTCCTCACAGACAGTCACCCGGAGGAAACACACGCAGACACAGGGAGAACACACCACACTCCTCACAGACAGTCACCTGGAGGAAACCCACGCAGACACAGGGAGAACACACCAAACTCCTCACAGACACCTGACAGGAGCAGGACTCTATCCCACAACCTCCAGGTCCCTGGAGCTGTGTGACACCGTGCTGCCCATGTTGAGTAATAAAATTCATAATACAAAATGTAGCTAAGCTGCCTAAATTTAAGATAACTTCCCTCACTAATACATCAATTTTGCTGCCGCTTTTCAGACAGTAAAAAGGGTCTGAAAAGTGCTCTCACCCCTGGGTTAAAATCTATAGGAACCTGGGTACACGTTTCTAACCTTAAATGACTTCACCCACTGCAGATTTAGAAGATGGAAGTCTACGACTTGCAGCGAGTGATGAATTCCTGACTGGATGCCAAACCAGCTCCTATTCTGACCTTTCTTCAGCCATGAGGAGAGCACATCATTACTTATGACATTTACACACATTAGCGCTGAGGACATCTGTAATGATGGGCTTGGACATGCAACAAGTACACTGGTTTGTAGCTTTATTAGTTTCAAAGCGCCATTACAGACGTTTTTGCCTTCCAGCTCCTAAAAGAAGTGGAGTGATAAGCAATCTCGACCCCTCTAGCTGTCACATTTCCATTAAAAATAACGCCGTCCTTTTTAGGGAACTCCCTGCACAAAACAGAGCACAAATTCCATTGAACCTAGTGATAAATTGTGTATTTAGGAGTCATTAAGTATAAGAATTTAAGGTGCATTCCAGCTTAAAACCAGCATTTAGCATATGCCTCAGTCGCGGTTTGACTGAACTTGTAATTTTACATCATTTTCACATCCTTCATCAATTCTCTCACTACAGTATTCAGCCTGCACACTACAAACACACCCATTGAACTATTGGGAATCCATGTAGTGTCAACAATCCTGAGGGCGAGCCTAGACATTGATCGATAGGTGAATATATACAAAGTTAGCATTAATGTAATTCCTGCCTCGGTCATCAACCACGTTCCAAATGAACTGAAAAACATCTGCAATGTGCAACATAACCAAACATGGAAAGCAGGAAGAGGCCAATTCTAATCTGTTTTACTTGAGGTAACACCCTCACACTGCACACACAAAACCTGGTTTTGATTTCCCGTCTTTGAACAAGACAACTACCATCCGTATCTCTCTGAAAGTGTCCGCTGAGCATGCAAAAGTTCAGTTTGTCACTGTCTTTTTTCCCCAGAACTATACGTTAAACCTAGCAACATAAAGTCCCTGAATAGTAATAATATGTCACATGTCCCTTTCCCAAAAGGATGCCTATTAAAGTAGCACATCTCTCTAATTCTAAGTAGACATATGGTTTACGGTGGATAAGTGCATAATTACAGACCTACAGTCTCAGTAAATGTATTTCACAATGCTATGATTATGAGGAAAATTAGCAATGAAAAGTAAACAGACAGAATTTCGAGGACTCCAAAAAAATCCCAGTGTTAGTCTGAGCGTGGAAGAGGGATGATGGGGAAATGAGGACACACTTGAAACATGGGCAGTGCCACCTGGCTGGGCTGGGTGCCAGGGCTGGAGTGTAAACGGTGAGGTTGGCAGTGTGTCGGTGTTGGCAGTGCCACGCGAGAGCACGTGCCGGCACACACATATGCACACGCTGGGTCCAATGCACACGGACCACACTAATCAAGCTAAAAGGAGAACCAACACATGAACGAATAGGGTACTTATGGTCAAGGTTACTATAGTTGAGCAGGAATTTGCTCCTTAATTTGGGTCTATAGCTACAAAGCTAATGTAGCTAAGTCCTCATAGAAACATAAACCTACGGTTGTGCATTTTTGTACTCTCCACCTCCATTTTGTTTATTGGGTTAAATCATTTCTAATTGACCCTTCTGTGCTTCAGTTTTACAACGGTACTGTTTTAAGCTGCATGACCTACCCAAGTCATTCATGTTTTGTAATTTCCAAGAACTACGGCACTTTTCCACTACACGGGACCTATGCTACTCAACTTGAATCTAATCAGCATTTTTTAGTACCTGCCCTTTCATGGTTCCCAGTGACCCGAGTAGGGACTAAAACTTTCACACATCCAGCACAAACTAGCCATTTGTGAAACCTCCAAGCCACAGTAGTGATCACATTTGTACAGAGACCTCTACCGTCCTCCGTACAAATGAGATCCAATGGTATGTTTTATAAACTGAGAGTACGGATTACTACATTTGTAACCTGTACCCTCAATTAAACAAAACCATACCCTCAGATTTGTAAGTTGTACCCTCAATGTAGAGCATTTAGCATTTACCATGCAGTGGAAAAGCACCAACAGGTCAAGCATAAGACTAGACGGCATCATTGCCATTTGACTGCACCAATTTATTCCATGTCTAGGACTAATCTACATCCAGGAAATGGACCCCAATAATTTTTAGCTGTTTTTACATCAGGTTTCATAGCTCAATTCTGCATAAGAGTTGGGTTTTATGTGACAGTATATATTTTCATTTGGAGATATAGTGAATCTGATCCCAGTGCAGACTGAACACAATACGTTATCATATCGTCGTTGTCCAATTCACGTCTCCATTTTGTCAATTTTTTAAACACAGCAGCTGTCCTTAATATTGTGTGAACAGTTCCTGATGAATGGACCAATAGACATTTTACTTGGAATAAAATCAGTTTACATTGACTTCCATTGAACGTTTCCTTCTCCTGTAAAGTTACTATTTTGGGAGATACATGGTTTTAATTGGTTAGTGATGATATAATATGAAAGACATGTAAAATGTGTGTAATTTACAGATGCACTGTTTACAACGCTAGTGCTGATGTCCATTTTTGCAATAGCTCCAAAACAAAATGAATTTCCAAACGTATCAAGGCTGACTGGCAGCGACTGGGATGAGTCACTGTGTGACTGATTTTGACCACACTATGCCTTTAAGAAGTAACCTGTATTGGCATTCAGTGAGTTGCTCTCTATCTCCAGTAAAAGGCATGTCTTTCTCAGCCCTGTGCACATCCTGTGTGAGTGGCGAGGAAGGAAAGAGATCAGCGTCAAGCCTTAGCCTGACAACCCTTCCGTCCCTGTCCCCTCTGAGAGGATACGCACCACTGGGAGGCTGCCGTGCAGTTTGCACATATTCAATTAGAGGAGCACAACTACAGCCACTGCAATACAGGCCCAAGACAAGCCAGGGGAGACTGAGACCTGCTGATAACACACTCTTACATCGGCCTGCTGTTAAAGAGACACTGCAGGAATGCTAAGCAGGCAGTGGTCATTCTACACACACTGCACTGTCAAACAGCACTCCTGCATGCTGATGTTTACTTAAGATGCACAGCAAGATCAGCAAAATAACACCAGCGATGAATAATCACTAAACAAAACACATTTCTGTAGAAAAAAAGTACTGGTTCAATGTTAGGACTTCATTGACTGGCCGATATTTGGTTTCCGAAGGAAAGATGCATTCATTATCCTCCGTTCCAGATGATCGGACATGCTGTGCTGTTCACAGCTTTTTTGTTTTCCACATATTAAACTTCTGACAGACCGGCCGAGCAGTGGGCATGTGTATTTCAATGGGAGAGCAGATAAATCTGTTCTAATTTAGTATATAACCCTCAAATCTCCATAAAAAACAGCATTCTATTAGTACTTACACTGTAAGTTAGTGCCATCTTGTTTGTCATATATGTGTTCTATTTCATCTGTACAGTGAAATGAACCATGCTTTTATCGTCATTGCACAGCATTACAATGAATATGTGCGTCCACATTTAATCCATGTGTAGCAGTGAAAAACACACATACATTAATGCACTAGGGGAAACAAACACACAAAACTGGAGCGGTGGGCAAACATCCCAGCGCCCATGCAGCAGGTGGGGGTTATCTGAAGATAGGGCTGGACGATACGGCCAAAATATGTATCACAATATTTCTTAATGTTGGTCGATACGATATAATTTCGATATCAATATATCGAACAATATCAAATCCACTCAAAAATTCCAAAAACAAATAAGAAACATCACCATCAAACATAAACCTCTTGGCTTTGTCAATATTAATATTTTCACTAACTACTCACACCCATGGACACTCTTGAATGGCCAATCCACATTAACCGGAGTATCTGGAGGAAACCCACGAAGACACAGGGATAACACATCAAGCTTCTAACTGACGGCGATTTATGTGTCGGCTGTGGATGAATGATGAAGCCTTTACAGAAAGGCTTTGAGCCTGCTGCTGGAAAATATAGACAGCACTATGGGTCTCTTTGCTGCAAGAGTCACTGTAAAACTGCTACACTGCAAAACATAAGGTAATATCTTTGTTAGTAGCTTCAAAGAAAACAAATGTTTTTTTTTTATTCAGAAAGAAGTGCATTCAACGCTGTACAAGGTCAATCTATTGCATTGTTCCAGCCAAATTTTGAAAAAATTCTTTCATTTTCTGTAGTCAGCCTGTGAGAAATGATACATATAAAACTACCACGTGCTTTATTTAATTACTAAGGCTTAAGAAATTCACTGAATTCTGACTGATGACACTTCAGAGTGTCTCTGAAATTCACAGTGGACGAAGAAGTATTCTCCAAATTCATGATTGTGTTTTCCCTCTTTGGTGGTGAGTCAAAATGTTCTCCAGGGAGAACTAAGCTCCAGCAGACAGCTCTGGTATCGCATTCGTTTTCAAAGTCTCAGGACAATCCAGGTTTTTGCCAGTGGCTCAGCTCAAGGTTTCTCAGGCACCAACACTGGTGTTAGAGCTGCCCTGTATTTCCTGACCACACTGCACTGACAGACCCCAGCAGACTTTCAAAGCAGAACATTCAGTAACATCTCTACAGAACCAGACAGGACAGGGACAGATGTAACAAACCATTAAAACCAAGAAATAATAGCTTTGCTTCATTTCTGAGTTGAAGTTATTAACTTATTAACAAATTTAGTGTTCATGACCTAAATAACAACCATGAATTGATTAATATTCAAATATTCATACCCTGTATAAGGATAACCATATGGTGCCACACTTAGTTACACAGCTAGCCGTGATTTATAATTAATTTGCTTTTTTTCTATCAACAGTTCACGTCCAGCAAAATGTTCAGACAACGTTACGGTCACAAAGAGTCATAAACACGTCTTTCCTTTCCCCAAAACAAGATCACACACCCAACAACAGCTTTTCTCCACAATCAAAACATAATAAAATATCTCCTCTTGTGGCGAACTAAATATGGAAAAGTAAACAATCGCCAACACAAAGCGAATAATAATAATTGCTCGCGCTGTATCTGCTGGTGCTGCCGTGCCTCATCTTAAGAGATTTTGTTCCAGCCAAGTGGCAAGGGAAGATTAAAAGGGGCAGGTGATAGCTGCCAGAAATTTGATGGCAGTACATGACAGATTAAAGCTCTCCAGGAGCCAGGGTTTGCGTACAGCACTCTGAGTCACTCTCCAGTCTCTTTCTCCCAGGATTCCACACTCCAGACAGACAGAAAAGACCCTCCATCGTTCTCGCAATTTCTCCTCTTTGGCGCTATGTCTTATTTCAGGGGCCACTCTGGATCAGTCTATAACAAACACACTCTTAAGGCACTCAAGGGAAAATATGGGCAGCTAGTGTTCAGCCCTGGATCAGTGGAGATGGACACTTTTACCCAACTTTGCTAAGAGAATCTTACAAATAGATGACAAGTTGTTGAGAAAAAACAACAATGTCCCAAAAGGTTGCGCAGTTGTTAGTTAAGGCCTTTTCACATAGGGTCAAAAAAAACACTTGTCAAGTTTTGAAAACAAACTCGCACAGAGTCAGAAAGTGACGGACTGTGACGCTGCATAAGATCTTAAATTAGAACCTCTTCTATCTTCTGCGTTTTATGGAAGCGTTAAAATTAAGCTGACCAATCAGAGAGCCATAGTCATGGTTACAGACTAGATTAATGAGCAGGAAGACAGCGCCTGAACAGCTTGTCTTGTTTGTACACAAAAGCTTAAAAAATAATCAACATGCTGAGAACTAAAATGCAGCTGTTAAAGGAAATATAATCCTTTTTAAGGAGAGGAACAACGCGCAGAAGCAATGCCTCAAACTCCCCCAGTGACCTTTGGAAACACTGATGAACTCCCGTGTTGTTCTGTAGACTGGGGGGAATTTGGTGTTGTTTGGTTGTAGTGTTTAAAGTAAAATAAATTCATCATTGTTCCTATGCAATAAATTAATTTATTGTACCTCTTCCAGTGTCTTCAGAGTGTTGAGACAAAAAAACGCGTCTCGATTGGTGTAAAGATTCCACTATGCTAAAAATCACATCTGTTTCTTTACGTGCAAATGAGTCGTACTTGGTGTGAAAGAGTTTTCATTTCTAGCTTACTACAATCATCACAGTTTAGTTGATTTAAAGGAACTTTCTGTAGGATATATACTGTAATTCGCCATAAAATGTCCAGGGTGTGTGATCACAGATTAAGGAAACCCAAAGCTAAAACACTGCTGCCTCTCATAGCGTTGCTGAAGCAGTATATTCCTTTTGAGAAGTGTCCAGTCGGGGGTGGAGCTCCTGTGATCCCGCCATTCGAGGTCCTGCCTGTGATCCCGCCCTCTGTCCAATCATTTTACAGTTCACCGTGTGGCCAGGTCTACAAACATAGTGTCTTACAGCCATGAAATGACCAAGTGAACAGAGCTAATGTTATATTTTACCGGACCCAAAAAGCCCCATTGCCCTTCAAAAAATCTCCATGACCAGAGATGGAGTAAAATTAGAGGAAATATTGGCCTGTGTTTGAAAAGTGGAGACAGTTTACCAGAGCCAGAGCTTGCTAAGTTTCTCCTGAACAGGTAACAGCAAATCATTTCTGAAAAAAATATATACAGAAGTAGAGATGCCTATGTATAGATTAAAAGGAGTAAACGCCACATGTTGCGTGTTTCATATAAAGAATGTGAAGCATAGCGACGTTTGAAAGGTCTGTGTTTTGTGTGTTTTATACGAAGAAGGTGAATAACAACATGATTGAAAGGTGTAAAGAAATTCAGGCAGATTCATTAAGGAGTAAGAATTGTGTTTGAAAAGCCTCACATATTTCCCTACTTGGCGGCACGGTGGCGCAGCAGGTAGTGTCGCAGTCACACAGCTCCAGGGGCCTGGAGGTTGTGGGTTCGATTCCCGCTCCGGGTGACTGTCTGTGAGGAGTTGGTGTGTTCTCCCCGTGTCTGCGTGGGTTTCCTCCGGGTGCTCCGGTTTCCTCCCACAGTCCAAAACACACATTGCAGGTGGATTGGCGACTCGAAAGTGTCCATAGGTGTGAATGTGTGTGTGTCTGTGTTGCCCTGTGAAGGACTGGCGTCCCCTCCAGGGTGTATTCCCGCCTTGCGCCCGATGATTCCAGGTAGGCTCTGGACCCCCCGCGACCCTAAATTGGATAAGCGGTTACAGATAATGGATGGATGGATTTCCCTACTTAAGGTGGAATGGAGAAATCAAGCTTGGTAATACACAGCATATATAAGTGTTTCCCCAGAAGGAGGATGTTTTAGTGACATGATGTACACTTGGTGGTGTGTTTTAAATGGATAAAATGGGAAATAAGAAGTGTTTCAAAACGTGTTTTGTTTATAAAACCTAGCTCTAGCTTTAGCTTTGCATAGCTGTTTAATGTGGAAATGAGTATTCAATTAGAAGCTGAAAAATAAAATTCTTAATGGACCCATTTAAGGTGGAACGATGAAGATGGAAAATAAAATCGATACGTAACACCAGCCTATTGCAGATTGCTCCTTTAAGGGTGTAACCAGATAATGTTTTACATTTTAGTCCTGGTATCATTTAAATTCAAACTAAAAATGTATAATTAAAAAAAAAAAGAAAAAGAAAACTAAGCAAGCTTAGTTAGTCGGATGCCAATTGGCCATAAACTCACTGTCATAGAGGTGTTTCTGGCATTTCAAAAACAGGAAAGTCCAAAATACACCCCCTTGTCATTGGAAGGTCTGGAGAAGCCTTGGTGATTCATATCAATGTTTACATGTGGTTTTTATTCTGTGATTGTGTTGTACAGAAAATTTGGAGTGCAGGACTAATACATGCAGAAATGAAAAAAAAGCACAAATTTTTACGTTCCATGGTTCCAACTGGAAACTAATTTTATTTTTTGCAAACCAGTTTATGTCAGTGGAAACTCACTGAACAGTTCCAAATTTAGTTCACAAACTGGAACCATTCCTCGTTGGTGGAGGAGCGCTATGTAAAATATGGCTGAGCTAACAACAGACGATGTAGTAGCGCCACCTTAAATTCTCTCTGTGAAATATTGCTGAACTATCAGTTCCTACTCGCGCATGCATATTTTAACATTAGGAGTCAGTCAGTCAGTAAGCGAAAATGCCTCTTCAAGGCCGGCCCGGTAGGCGGTCCAGCAAAAACTCACATGAGGTATATTTTGTGAGCTAGCCATCAGAACAATGCACCACACTGGGCTTAATGCACTTACTGGGGTTGTGTACACCTTGTAGTATTTTTACCAAATGGAAACACAGCAGGAGACTGTAAAGCATATAAAAGAGTCATTCCTTTACTGCACAAACCAAATAAGTACACTGCTGTTTTTTGAGCACGCTCTGTTCTCCTGCCTTTAGTGTCACATATTGTGACTTCACGTCCTGTGTTGGGGTAATGGCAAGAGCTGGCTAGAGGTGCGTAAACCCCCAGTTTGGGGCTTTGGAGCACCATATTCTCTGGGCCCACAGGGCACAGATCAATACGTCTGGGAAGAGCTGAGGGGACGTTTGTGATCCTGAACTAATCACCCCATGTTAATACTGTTAAATCCTCACAGTGATGTTCCAACATCTAGTGCAAAGCCTTTTCCCGAAGAGCAGAAGCTGTTATTCCAACAAAGAGGGAGCAAACTCTCTACCAATAAGTCTTAACTGCAGAAATGTTGGAAAACCAAGTGTCCACAGAGGTGTCCATTTAGTTTATAGATATGGTTTGCTACGCATACCAGTGTAGCATAGTTAAATGTAGCTGAACTAATAAAATGTCCAAAGAAAACCAGCGCTGATACGAAGGCATTCGTCTCCATCAAAAGAAACCCACTTGCTCTCAGCGGGCTGCGTCCCTTTATGCGCCTGTCCAAAATAATTAAATAAGTAAGTAAAAGCAGCTCCTGGTGGAAGCCAATCTGTATTCAATCTGTCCTCCGAGCCCCAATGATCAGGATGATTCAGCACATCGTTCCCATGACAAAGAACGGCTTCCTGAAGCTCACCCCCCAGAGGCAGGAGCACGGGGCTACAGGCTTTCTTTTATGCAGGGAGTTAATAACCAGCGCCAACAGTGGAGAGAAGAGGATAATGTGATGCCAATGACCCTTACAGCAGTAATGATTCATGATGATGACGATTTTCATTCTAATTGTCAAGACTCTTCAAATCAAAATCACTTCTGGATACTTTTGGATGTATTTCTGAAAACTGTGCAGCATCACAGCCTTAAGGTTCATCATATACATGAATTTGTTCATTCATTCATTCATTCATTTCCTTTAACTACTTCATATTGATCAGGGTCTCTGTGAGTTCGAAGACTACCTGGAATCACCGGGCGCAAGGCAGAAACACACACTGTACAGGGCTTCGGTCCACCACACACTCACCCAGTCACTGGCACAGCCAATCAACGTACCAACATGTGTTTTTGAATTCTGCACTGGAGGAAACCCACGCAGGCACAGGGCGAACACACCAAACTCCTCACATTGACCCAAGGTGCCACCCTCACCGTATAGTGGGTGTATGATTTGTTTTACAGATGACACAATAGCTAAAAATAACACAACATTTTGCATTAATTATTGTGTTTATGAGTGTGTGTACATTTGAGGGACACATTTCCACAGGGGAAGTTGCCGTGGAGGCTACCAAAAGGTTACCTGCCAGGCATTTGAAAATGGGAGGAGGGAGAATAAACAAATGTGAACAGCACATTCTCTTCCTTCACTATCCATGGCTGAACTCCCCTTGCGCAAGGCACCTAACCCTCAACTGCTCCTCAGTAAGTGAGGTTATTGCCTGCCACTCCGGGTGTGAGGGTCCACATTTGGTAGCATGTTTTGCTTCTCACAGTCCAATTCATCCCAAACACATTCAGTGTTTTGAATGGAAGTAAAAAAAAAATGGCATTAAAAATAATAATAATATTCCTGCTGAAAAAGAATGAAAAATTCCAGAATTCCTCCGGAAGATGTTGAATATGAGAATGGGAAGAATATGAAATGTTGCACTATGTAAAAAGGAGGGCTACAATGAAGAAACTGAAACAGAAGAAAGTTTGGACCTGTCATATTTTCACTGCATTATTCATTAAATATTATTCATAGTTTCAACTGCACATCTTCAAACATGCTTGTAAAGCTCTTGGGCATCCAATGGGGTAAAATTCTGTGAGTATCCAAATGTCTGTGGAGAACTGTAGCAGTATTTATGTACAGTATTTATGATGTATACCATATATCTACAGTCTTCCACCAAACTGGGATATCCATACACCCATATATATATATATATATATATGTTTCAATGGAAGTCAGTACAGGGTGAGGCAGATGGTAGTGTCGCAGTCACACATGTCCAGGGTCCTGGAGGTCCAAGTGGGTTCAAGTCCCACTCCGGGTGACTGTCTGTAAGGAGTTTGGTGTGTTCTCCCTGAGTCCACATGGGTTTCCTCCAGGTGCTCTGGTGTCCACCCATGGCCACACCCAAAAACACACGTTGGTAGGTGGACGTTGGTGGTAGGTCCAAAGGTATGAGTGTGTGAGTGAATGTGTGAGTGTGTTCCCACTTTGCCCTCAGTAATTCTGGGTAGGCTCCTGACCCAGTTGGATAAGCAGTTACAGAAAAAAAAAATAATGAATGAATGAATGAATGAATGACCATGGACAGTTTACTATCTCATGTACATAACTATTTAAAGACAGTGCCAGTAAATCTAAGAATGTACATTAACAAATGAATGATTATATAGTGTTATGTGCAGTATCTTTTACCATCTTTCCCAGACTAAGATATTTGTTTAACATAAATAATGTTTTCATGTTTCATTTGAAGAAAAAAAATATCTCCAGAAGGAAAAAGAAAAATGCAACCTATGACCTGGACCTGAGACCTTGGGGAAATTCTGAGATAAATGAGCAGACTTTTCCCAACAGCAAATCATTATCAGCGTATATACAAATCTCTCAAAACGTGTTAGACCTAATAGAAATGTTACGAAGCATTGTTTACAGAGGAAAACTGACTGATTACTGATTGGATAATCCCTCCTGGCACAGACAAGGTGGCTACAACTGGCTAGTTGTTAATAACTTAAAAAAAACTTTATCATTTGGAATGTTACATGTGCCCATATCACACAAATCCCCTGACTCTGGAATAATCTCCCAGTTAATGTTCCAGTAAAGGATCCAGAAACAGTCTCAATCTTATGTATTGTAGCTTTTAGTAATTAAACTTCCCCTCAGATAGAGGGGAAGGAGTTCACTGACATAGGGAGTTGTGGTAAACTGGGATGTTTGTGTTGTGTCCCACCTCTCGCCTGCTATCACTCAGGTTTGATGAGGGTAGAGCGGGGGATGCCAGGGTTTCAGAGGGCTCTCGTGTATGTGTAACCTTCTGGTTCTCTCCTTTTGTTCGTGCTGTTATACTTAGAGATGCCGGAGTTGCTAGCCACACTCTGACCGTAATCATATTCTCTATAATCCATACAGAACTAATGAGATCTCTCTAATCTTTTCACCTGCTGTCCGGTGCGACTCTGATAGAAGACTGACTGTCGGGGTCCCCTGCGCACTTGCTTTAAGACCAGTTATTTGCCCTCTATTCCAGACATCTGCTACACTCCACACTTCCAGTCTATTCCCCACTTGCGAATACATATCTGTGGCATGTGTCATCTCGATAAAGTAACACTGTGTAACACCAGAGAAGGATGGATCCCCCTTGTGAGTCTTGGTTCCTCCCAAGGTTTCTTCCTCCAGTTTCGAGGGAGTTAAAACTAAACTGGGCTTGACGAATCTTCCACTCCAGCCTTGGTCATGGTCTTATCCTAAACGCACAGCAAACTGTAAATGTATGTTGTGACTGCAGCTTTAGAGCTTGTAATAAATCTCCACAGAAGACAACCCTGCTGACTGAAGATCCAAGTCACGAGTCACTGGGAATTTAGGTCATGTTGAGTCATACGTCACTGGGAATCTAGTTCTAGTCTAGTCAGGAATGACTGGGTTATGAACCTGAATATAGTTACGAGTGACTGAGAAGTGAGCTCAAGTTAAGCCTTGAGTCACTGAAATGCAAGTGCAAGCTGATTCATGAGTCATGGCGATGCAACCAGTGTGGAGTCACTGAAATGAAGTATGAGTTGAGTCACAAATCTTATTATCTGAAGTCAAAGTCAAGTTGTAAGTCAATAGATTTGAAGTCCAATCTAAGTCAGGAATCATATAACCTGAAGTCTGAGTCGACTCATAACTAAAAAGACTCACAGGTAATAACATGAGTTTGGTTCAGGAGTTATATGAGTCATATGAAGTCTGAGTCAAGCTGTTAGATAAGATCTAAAGTTGAGATCTAAGTCTTAAAATTTGCAGTTTGAATTGGGTCAGGTGTCATATGATCTGAAGTCTGAGTCAAGTTGTTAAATAAGACCTGAAGTTAAGATCTAAGTCTTAAGATCTGGATTTTGAGTTGGGTCAGGAATCATATGATCTGAAGTCTGAGTTGAGTCATAAAGCATAAAACCGTAGGTTCAATTTGAGTCAAGAGTCATATGATCTGAAGTCTGAGTTGAATCATAAGTCATATGACGTCTAAGTCAAGCTGTTAGATAAGATCTAAAGTTGAGATCTAAGTCTTAAGATCTGGATTTTGAGTTAGGTCAGGAGTCATATGAACTGAAGTCTGAGTTGAGTCATAACGCATAAGACCGTAGGTTCGATTTGAGTCAAGAGTCATATGATCTGAAGTCTGAGTCGAGTTTTGACTCCATAGACCACGAGTTCATGTTAGTTCAGGAGTCATATGATCTGAAGTCTGAGTCGAACTATAAATCATAAGATCTTAAGTCTGAGTTGAGTCATGAGTAGAACATCTTTGAGTTGCAGTATATTAATCTTTCAACATGACCCTGTGCCCCCTCAGCCCAACGACCCTGTCCTTGAGTCCATCATTGTGCCTGAAATAGCCACTCTGTTTGTCCATTCACTAGTCCTTATTTCCCCCATCTCTACACAGAGCTGTGAATGGAGCAGCAGTGACGTAAAAACCCTTTCAGACACTATCGAGGTGCATCTGGTTACTTAGCAACAGGAGGAGTTGTAGAAAGTTTCTATGTTAAATGCGAGGAGCATACACAAGCTGTTCTTACTGCTTGAATTCACACAGCTGGATACAAGGATTTAAGACATGTAAGAAAACTTAAAAGTAAGTGTATACCTACACTTTTGTCAGTGAGTGTATTACAGTGGTTTTAGAGTTCTAAAAACAATTACAATAAATAGATATTATGGGAATCCTAACAACCTTGAAAGACCTAGAAGACCAACAAAAAACACTCTATGGATCTGAAAGGATGTGTAGGAGCCCACAAGATCTTGCGAGAAGCACTTATGTGTGAAAAAGTTGTGACAAAACCCCCATCCCCTTGCAGCCCATTAGTGGACTATTAGCTACCCTTTCTTATGTAAATGAGGAAAAGCAGAGAAGGACACAAGAAAGAGAAAGAGAGATATCTAGCTTCAGGTGTATCCTTTTTATTTCAGTTTGTTAGTTTATATATATGAGAGAGAGAAAGAGAGATTAATCAATATTTATCTAGATCAATTTATTTTTGGCTGTAGTATATCATTTAAATTTTATTCAAATATGAATAAGTAAAACTCACAACGATTGTCTTTATTAATATTTATTAATATTTCTGAGGTAAACACTGTTGCATTTATGAAAGTTTTTATGGTGTTTGGGGTTTTAGTCGGCATGCTTTAGTTTATGTTTAATAATAAAAAAGAAATAAATAAAGCACAGCCTTCATATTCCTTCACACTTCTATATTACTCTGTTTTTTTATTTTTTATAAATATACAGTTTTTTTAATTTCATTCATTCATCTACTGTAAACGATTCAACCCTAATCAAGTTCACGGGACATAAAGCTGTGGCAGGAACATGCCCTGGCATGTTCTTCACAGAGCATTACACACTCACCCAGTCACTAACTCTCTCTCACACACACACACACACACACACGGACAATTTTACACACTCAACCAGTCACAAAAAAGTTGAAATTTTTCCACATCAAAGCAATTTGAATAAAACTGTATGATAACAGAACATAAAGAATAGATTCATTCATTCTCTGTAACCGCTTATCCAGTTCTGGGTCACGGTGGGTACAGAGCCTACCCAGAATAACTGGGCGCAAGGCACAAACACACCCTGGAGGGGGCACCAGTCCTTCAGAGGGCAACACATTCACTCACACGCTCCTACGGACACTTTTGACACAATCCACCTACCAACGTTTTGTACTGTGAGAGGAAACCCATGCGGACTCAGGGAATCCTCACAGACAGTCACCCGGAGCTGGACTTGAACCCACAACCTCCAGGTCCCTGGAGCTTGTGTGACTGCGACACCTACCTGCTGCGCCACAAAGCCACCCATAACGAATGCAATAATTCATATATCCAAAATTTCAATATTTCAAAACAGTGTTTCTAACAAACATTTATATGCATTTAACACATTCCGTCTGAACCATGTTTTTAGACTTTCCCACACAAAGGTCCAAAACTGAGATTTACCAAAACAGTTTATCTGTTTATAAATGCGACGAGCTGGTTATGATTCAAAGCAGCTTTTGACAACAGCATCACTATTGAGTGTCTCTCAAAAAGCCCTGCGAAAACAGCTTCAAAGTCCTTCCCTAAGACTTTAAATACTGGCAGAAGAAGGGTTTCACCTCTCAGATTCACTGGCAGCTCAGTCACTGGTTCTGTACTGAACATTTTCCTCTGACAGGGTGGTGGGTGGCTGAGTGAGGGCCAGGACCCACAAGCTGCTTCACACGTTTCATACTCTGACTGACATACAGTAGAAAATCCTCTATTAGACATTACTCACTTTCCTGAGTCAATAAATATTTCTAGAAATAAATAAAAGAAATAATAATCATATACAGATTCTGGATGCCATTATATTTATTTAACTGGGTAATCAACCTATCCTCTCTGTATTTAAACTAGATTGTATTTTGTATAGTCTTTTTGTCCGTGTCTGAAGTTTAACTGGTCTGTAAGTATTAATTCACTGTTTGAATTAACAAAGGAATACATTTGTAATTCGAGCTGTTTACTTTTGTAGCGGATTTTCCGTCTGTGTTTACTTTCATGCACTTAGAAGTCTCCTGACTTTTCAGTCTGTTCCACTTTCAGTAATTCAAAACCAGCAAAAAAAAAAAAAAGTAAACATTACCCAGCTATGGAGTAGGAATGAAGCAATATCCTCATCTCTTTTCATGGTTTTCAAAGTTTGGGGGCTTATCCGCAGTCTACACTATTTCAGAGAGCGTAAGAGAGAGAGCCTAGCGCATTGGAACGAGACCCTTTGTTTTGTTTTTTAATCCTATTTGACTTTGGAACCACATCAGACCTGTTTCCAGCTGAAAAACAGATTGGTGAGCTAGCAAATAGCGAGTAAACATAATGTGATTATAATTGTGTACCTCACCAGACATGGGGGAGTTGCTGTTGTGTTTGATCTTTGTGGTGTTTTGACCAAAGCATGCAAAAGACGGTGTATTAAGACCCTAGAACTGTGTTAATTTGTGTAAATTGAGCGTATTATGTCACCTTTAAAGCAGTTTACTAACTCGATGCGTCTAGAAACTTTCTGGCATGAAGTGAAAACATCATGAGTCTTCTTTCTTATACTTTACCAGTGAATAAACATAACTGACCTGCCAGTCAGCTTGAGTGTTAATTAACATTATGTCTAACAACATTAGCAACAAGGTAGGAGTATCCTAAGTGACATAAAACACACACATACATACACACACACACACACAGAGCCACATACAGAACCATCTATTACACATACACCCACACAGACTGGAAGATAAACCATTTGTCCATTAGACAACCTTAATAAATTCAGAAATTATTGGGACGTTGAACACATTCATCTGGAATTTACACAGTACAGCGAGCTCTCCTTGGCCAGTGTGCAAAAAATAGCCATGAGCAATGTGTTAAAATGGCATCAATATTCCCTCAGCGTCCTGTTTCAAACCATGAGAAATCCTTTTCAGACTTAAGGTAGGTGCCAAATTAAAAAAGAAATTGACTTAAAGGGTCTTTGTAAGGCGTAAGATCCCCATGAGCATCCAGAACATATGTATTAACTTTGCACATACAAAGTTATGAAGACGGAACAGCAATCTTTCCAATGACATGCCTTCAAATGGTATTCTCAAGCATTCAGACCTCTTCAGACATGCAGTCCGTATCGTTTCTTCTGATGATTAGACAACTGTAACTGCACCATTAAATATCAGTGTAACCATATGATGCTCATTAACATAACTACACTCAAAGGGTAAATAATTGTTCACACAGCTCAAAAAAAAACACAAGTTCTCACAAGAGTTTTTTTTTTTTACATGAACTCGATGACCCAGTCTCAAACCCACAAGCAGCGTCTCTGTGTAAAGAGGCAAATCTCAACGGAACACTGGGCTCAAAAGCAAGCCATAAAAAAACAGGTCAGCATGTCAGAGCACTGAGAACTGGATCCGTGCTCACAGCCGGAGACTCCTCTCTGTGACTGCACACTGTCACATAACACCGGGTCCGTAACGTCGTTTTCTACGCCACAGCCATGTTCTTTATTCTGGCTTGAGTGGCTCTACAGCACTCCTAACCAGTTTTACAGACACTGATTCAGTTCAGTCTCAAACTACTTTTCACTGTGGCTGAGGAGTCTACACCAAAGGTCCTTTGTATTCTAGAGGGAGGGCAAACTTTAGTGCAGGAAAGAGCCCATGAACAATATAAAGCGGTGGCTTGGTCCAATACCAATGGCGCCTTCTTGTGTTGACCCAGGAACGTCTGCTCCAAACATCAACCTTAAACATGCGGTTTGGTGAATGATGAGGTTAATGAAGCCATTAAGTAACAGAAGCTCATTGGAACCTCCACATTAGCATCAAGCCTAAATCGCCAAGCTGCTGCAGCCATAATCTCAAATAAACTCGAATAAACAGGACTAAAATAACATTACGGATAGCAGTTTGGTCATGTCTCCAGTCCGTTTAATATGATCAGTATTAATGCGAATATGAACCCAGTATACTGGATTGGTGTATAACTGCATCTTTGTTTCTATGTAGGGTCTCTGAGAGGTCCATATCCAATGGATTATCCAATAAAAAAGGCCCCTAACTTCCACTGTAAGGTAATGTACCATGCATTAATTCTAAGTCATATTTGACCATGTTTATAGCAGGGATGCACCGATCCGATATTAGGATCGGATATCACTTCCGATATTAACAAATTTAGCTGGATTGGTTATCGGACAAACAGGCCGAATCTATTCAATTTCAATTCAAATTTTCACAATTGTTCATTTTAGTGACAAATACCACTTTAGTGCATTTATATCTGTCTTAATTGTTTATATATTCTTTTAAATATTTATTTTAGTAAAGTTCAAGTCCATCCTTATGCCTTAAGTCTTCCCAAAGATGAGGTATAGTGTATTAATTCGGTGTGGGGTATCGACCAATACCCAAAGTTTATGAATCGTAGCGGTATCAGAACTGAGAAAGTCAGACAGGTCCATCCCTAGTCTACAGGTCCATCATTGTTAAAGATGGACAAACAGTGTGAATGAAAACTGACTGCAATTATGGAAACAAAGAGGCTGCGTTCACATTAGACGCATCATTCAATTCGGATTTTTTTGCTCGGATCGAATTTGGCTGTTTTGACAATTCACATTCATAAATTGTAGTGGCCTGTGTTGTGTGTAAAATTATAAACCATTTATATAACATCAACAAACCTCACATCTCTCTGTCAAACTAGTGCCATGTCGGTGTGTTGTAGATTTATGATTTGTGAAGTGCACTATTTAGGGAGTATAGTGATATTTGGGACGCACTCGAGCCTCTAGTGCACTGTTGTTGCTGCACCGCATGAAATCGGATCTGGCCGTTCACTTTAATGTCGCATGCCCTTGAATCAGATTTGTATCCAATCTACGATCACATTTAAAAGTAACTCAACGCTGATTTGACAGAATGATATTTGACATGCCACAGCCCGGAAAAGATCAGATTTGACTCACTTCAGGTTGGCAATGTGAATGCAGCCAAAAATATGCAAAATTCATGAGTTTATTCTGACAGCCACCGTATTGTTCAGGCTTCAAGATGGATGACATTACTAATGTATCTATTCAGGTAACTGGTAAGGGAAAAGCCTAGAAATGATTTGTTATAACCATTATAAGACACAGACACTGGTCTCAAATCAGTTTAAAAGGGCAACATATTCAGTTAGCACCACCTCGCAGTGAGACTGTCCAGCCGCAGGAGACTCTTGTTGGAGGTGTAAAACCGTGAGATGCCCGGGAGGTGTGTTGGTGGCATGTGGGGCTATTTGTGTGTGTGTGTGTGTGAGAGTGAATCAATGTTTTGATTGCTCTCTCTCACTCACCCATCTCAGGATGGTGGCGTCCCTCCACCGGCACGCTGACCGTTCGTCGCAGCAGCTTGTTTCTCTGTGACTCGGAGCGCCGCTCGCGCATCAACAAAGGATGAACCTGCAGGAGACCACAGCACAAGGGTCAATACATGTTCAACACACAGCCAACACAGCCAATACAGCACTGAGTCACAATGACGACCCTCTAATACTGCATAAGTTACTACCACCGCTGCTAATACAGCCATAGAAACTGCCCATTATGACTATAACCAACTAATACCTGTATAATTCAGCTAATCATGTTGTAAATAATGCAAACTTAACCCCATCCCAAATATAGTCACAACATTGTTTGGTGTGTGAAGTTTGCTAGTGCGGCTAATATATCTAACAAGTTAGGAAGCATATCCCCCATTGATTAGCATTGGCTCTGCATGCCTAATTAATCACACATCTTTCTTAAGCTGTTAAGTTGAGAATGGTCAAACAACTGCAGATAATATTCATGTTTTTAGACTGTGCTACTGCCATTTTTGAACATGTAATCTGCTGTCCTTTTAAATAATGTCATTTCTCAGTGCTGGTGTAGCAGTTATTCATTCATTCGTTGTCTGTAAGCGCTTATCCAATCCATAGTCGTGGTGGGTCCGGAGCCTACCCTGAATCAGTGGGTGCAAGGCAGGAACACACCCTGGAGGAGTCGCTAGTCCTTCGCAGGGCGACACACACTCACACATTCACTCACACACTCACATCTACGGACACTTTTGAGTCGCCAATCCACCTACCAACATGTGTTTTTGGACCGTGGGAGGAAACCAGAGCACCCGGAGGAAACCCACGTAGACACAGGGAGAACACACCACACTCCTCACAGACAGTCACCCGGAGGAAACCCACGCAGACACAGGGAGAACACACCACACTCCTCACAGACAGTCACCCGGAGGAAACCCACGCAGACACAGGGAGAACACACCAAACTCCTCACAGACAGTCACCCGAAGGAAACCCACGCAGACACAGGGAGAACACACCGCACTCCTCACAGACAGTCACCCGGAGGAAACCCACGCAGACACAGGGAGAACACACCGCACTCCTCACAGTCAGTGACCCGGAGGAAACCCACGCAGACACAGGGAGAACACACCACACTTCTCACAGACAGTCACCCGGAGGAAACCCACGCAGACACAGGGAGAACACACCACACTCCTCACAGACAGTCACCCGGAGGAAACCCACGCAGACACAGAGAGAACACACCACACTCCTCACAGACAGTCACCCGGAGGAAACCCACGCAGACACAGAGAGAACACACCACACTCCTCACAGACAGTCACCCGGAGGAAACCCACGCAGACACAGAGAGAACACACCACACTCCTCACAGACAGTCACCCTGAGGAAACCCACGCAGACACAGAGAGAACACACCACACTCCTCACAGACAGTCACCCGGAGCGGGAATCGAACCCACAACCTCCAGGTCCCTGGAGCTGTGTGACTGAGACACTACCTGTTGCGGCACCGTATTTATACATAACGGCACACTCATAGATGAAAGTGCAGGCACTAAATTGGCCGGATGTCTCAGCAATGATATAACAGCTAGGAATTATTGCATATTATGCAAATGCTATGTATGGAAGGTATGAGCATGAGAAATGGAAAAGCCTTTGAGTTTAAAGGGTTAACTAACCAGCCCGCTAATAGAAACCACGTTCCCACGGGTGGTGTGGAATCCTTGAAATAATGAAACACGTGAGTGCGTTTTAGGTGGGAGACGAAGAAAATAATTGTGGGCTTGTGTGTAATATGATGTTTATTTAAGGCTGTGTACGGGGTTGAGTCTCAGGGGAGAGGAGCAGGCCAGAGCCCATCCTGAGAGAGAGAGAGAGAGAGAGAGAGAGAGAGAGAGAGAGAGAGAGAGAGAGAGAGAATAGCCTGATTCATCATACTTCAGCCTCCCATAGCACAAACAATGGGGAAATAAAGCAGCACAGGTTTGGCTTCCAAATTGCCAGGAGGAGGTGTAACAATGTGGGTGGCGCTCCTCTGTTCTGGCTGCTATCTTAAGGCAGATAGGATAGGGTTATAGAGAGTGGAGAGAAAGTGGAGAGTAGGGAAAGAGGTGATAAATGAGGCAGGCAGCAGTGGGTCAAGCGCTTACTCCCAGTGGAGTGGGTTTCAGATGCTCCCTGTCACCCGCACTCACAGCAAGCTGTGTTTCTACAGGGACTTTACTGCCCATGACCACATGACTGAGCTGCCAAAGGCTATAAAGCACCAGGAAAACATACCTAAAGCAGGTGTACACATAAAGGGCATTGAATCTGGTGTACCAAGGGCCAAAAAGACAAAGCAGTATCCATATAAAAACTCAAAGTTAAAAGTACAGTGTCTTATAAAAGGAAATGTATAATAACATCGTAGAGGTAAGGGTTCTTCCAATGTACACGTGAAATTAATGACATCAATACGTAGTTTCACCCGTTTTCCTCCACTGGCAGCGTCTACTCTTCTAAAAGGGCTTTTACACTTGATGCATCTGAACATTTCTGTGAGGATTTGATGGCATTCAAGCACAGGAGCATTAGTGAGGTCAGGTACTGGATCACAAGCGCCACTCTAATTTCTCCCAGGGGCATTGGACGAAGCTTCATATGAGTGTAATACAGCACCAGGGAGGGTCTCGGAGTCTTTTCTCGTAAGTGCTGGGATGGTAAGGTGAAACATCATATTATTGATTAACATTATTTTTGTCCGGCTGTGGGGTGGTGGCAAAACTCGTTTGATCACGTATCACAGGAAAGAGTTTAGTCTTCGGTGGTTGTTTAGCTATTTGAAAGTTTGAAAGCCTGTTGTGCCGAGGGTTGACCTTGACCACAGGTTTCTGACAAAGCATTTGACTGCTTCTAAACGGCAATATTTCCTTCTCCTTTAAAGTTGTCATTCTGCAGATATTAGAATCTGTTCTTACAGCAACAATATATTTTAAGGTAGTTACATTTTACATGGATGTTGCATTTAATAAGAATGTAGAGGCATTTTATAATAACTATATATATATATAAATTAAACTGCACACAATGAGGGCGGCATGGTGGTGCAGCAGGTAGTGTCGCAGTTACACAGCTCCAGGCCTGGAGGTTGTGGGTTCAATTCCCGCTCCGGGTGACTGTCTGCGAGGAGTGTGGTGTGTTCTCCCTGTGTCTGCATGGGTTTCCTCCGGGTGACTGTCTGCGAGGAGTGTGATGTGTTCTCCCTGTGTCTGCGTGGGTTTCCTCCAGGTGACTGTCTGTGAGGAGTGTGGTGTGTTCTCCCTGTGTCTGCGTGGGTTTCCCCCGGGTGACTGTCTGTGAGGAGTGTGGTGTCTTCTCCCCGTGTCTTTGTGGGTTTCCTCCGGGTGACTGTCTGTGAGGAGTGTGGTGTGTTCTCCCTGTGTCTGTGTGGGTTTCCTCTGGGTGACTGTCTATGAGGAGTGTGGTGTGTTCTCCCTGTGTCTGCGTGGGTTTCCTCCAGGTGACTGTCTATGAGGAGTGTGGTGTGTTCTCCCTGTGTCTGCGTGGGTTTCCTCCGGGTGACTGTCTATGAGGAGTGTGGTGTGTTCTCCCTGTGTCTGCGTGGGTTTCCTCTGGGTGACTGTCTGTGAGGAGTTTGGTGTGTTCTCCCTGTGTCTGCGTGGGTTTCCCCTGGGTGACTGTCTATGAGGAGTGTGGTGTGTTCTCCCTGTGTCTGTGTGGGTTTCCTCCGGGTGACTGTCTGTGAGGAGTGTGGTGTGTTCTCTCTGTGTCTGTGTGGATTTCCTCCAGGTGACTGTCTATGAGGAGTGTGGTGTGTTCTCCCTGTGTCTGCGTGGGTTTCCTCCGGGTGACTGTCTATGAGGAGTGTGGTGTGTTCTCCCTGTGTCTGCGTGGGATACCTCCGGGTGACTGTCTGTGAGGAGTTTGGTGTGTTCTCCCTGTGTCTGCGTGGGTTTCCCCTGGGTGACTGTCTATGAGGAGTGTGGTGTGTTCTCCCTGTGTCTGTGTGGGTTTCCTCCGGGTGACTGTCTGTGAAGAGTGTGGTGTGTTCTCCCTGTGTCTGCGTGGGTTTCCTCCGGGTGCTCCGGTTTCCTCCCTCAGTCCAAAAACACATGTTGGTAGGTGGATTGGCGACTCAAAAGTGTCCGTAGGTGTGAGTGTGTGTGTGTGTGTGTGTGTCTGTGTTGCCCTGTGAAGGACTGGCGCCCCCTCCAGGATGTATTCCCACCTTTCGCCCAATGATTCCAGGTAGGCTCTGGACTGGACCCTGAACTGGATAAGCGGTTACAGATAATGAATGAATAAATGCACACAATGAATCCTTCATGAATCATGAGCATGAATAACCCATGTTCCCTCATCAGCTGAACATTGTCCTTTTATAGGAATGCGTATCATCTGAAACAGTGAAGATGATTTTAATGTCTGTTTATAAGGTTATCTTCTTGTATAAAGTAGGATTTAATTATCTTGCAACTAATCTGGCTTTGGATAAACTGAATCCAGGCAACATCACAGAGATGCCAAGTTACTATAATACAGTCACTTAAATACTGCTGGCCAAGACACATTCCACAGAGGAGGGAAGCAACTCTAATTTATTGTCTTTTTCGTTGTAATACCATATGTAGGTGGTCTGCAAATCTGTGCAGTGATGAGTAGGACATAAAACAGTTAGCCATCTTAAAGGGGACACAGTGTAGCCCTTTTCCACAAGTTACTTAAGTCTTAATGAAAGATGTGACGTGTTTTTCTGTCAAAATATCACAAGGATCAAACAACACAGTACTGTTCGCAATGTGTCTAACAACGACTGGTTAAATGAGAGTGAGCCTTGAGTCTAACATATATTCCTGTGCTTTTCCGGCTTAGATTATGTTATTTAGAAGAATAAAAATAATAAATATAGGTGCAATTAAAAAAATACTTAATAAGTGGAGTATATAGAATGCTCGTTCCCTACAAATAAGTTAAAACTGCGTGACTTGTGGTACGATTCTTCCATTTAGGCTGGCTGTGCCTAATGTGAACCGCTGTTGAAACATCTGCACTATGACAGTTAATTGCCTGTTTCTCAGCCTTTTGTCTTAAATGGCTCTCAGTTTCTATGGCATTCCAGATTCGGAGAGATTCTAGTTTCTTTAAATCGCTCCAAGCTCTAGCCACAGCAAAGTGGCACTTGTTAATTTTCAGTTATGGCTGAAAGCTTGACCTTCATTTCATAAATTATTTATAGACTGTCTGGTTCTTTCTTTGCTAAACTGAGTGAATTTTTATCGTTTGATTCTCCCTAATGTTCTTGAATTACGGAATGACGTGCTCCCTGTATTTATAGCCCTCACCCAGCTATAACCGCTGATAAATGTGAATTACATAACATAACAGCTTAGGTTTTACACCTACAACAGACTTTGAAATGACAGTCATGAAAATGTCTCCATGAAAATATGAAATGCGTTAAATACATTACATCACTTTCCAATGATTGTTTACTACATTTGAATAAATGATGCACTTAACGTGAAAATTTCGTAATGAACAAACCAATAGAAATGCTCCAAAATGACTAGGAATAACATCTTTTTTACATCGACTTCCACTGAAATATAAAAAGGTTTTATCGCCCTACGATGAAGTTACTATTTTGGAGATACATGTTTTTCTTTGCACAGTTTACAGGGGACATATTCTATCTCTTTTCCAAAAGTGAACACAGTTCTGTGGTCGTAATGAAACGTCTGTGACATGTTTCTGTCAAAATACCGCAAGGGTCAAACTCCACAGCAGCCATGTTCAGAACAGCAGGTTTCAGCTCCTGTTCCTTTAAATGAGAATGAGCCACAGCTCAGTTCAGCTCAGTCCTAACTCAGGAGTGAGAAGTGAGAAGCAGTAGTTATGGATTTTAGTCGGTTTCACTCTGTTCTCTTTCTTCTCCATTTTTATTCAGTGCTATTATTTCTCTGTGATTGTTGTCTGTTTTGTTTAGTTTATCCTTGCCTTTGTGCACTCACATAAATGTAGGTAAAGCACTGTGATTGGAGAGACTCAAGACAAGGGGGCAGTGCTGTAGAGTGCTGTATTAAGTGTAGTATGCGGCAATTGTTTTATCCCATGTTTTTTTACTTAGGCAGCCCATGTATTTCACAGTTTATGGGTTGGTAGGCTCCAGATCCCCAAATGAGTATATACATAAAGTGACTTATAGGGCGGCACGGTGGTGCAGCAGGTAGGTGTCGCAGTCACACAGCTCCTGGAGGTTGTGGGTTCGATTCCCACTCCGGGTGACTGTCTGTGAGGAGTTGGTGTGTTCTCCTTGTGTCCGCGTAGGTTTCCTCCGGGTGACTGTCTGTGAGGAGTTGGTGTGTTCTCCCTGTGTCTGCGTGGGTTTCCTCCGGGTGCTCCGGTTTCCTCCCACAGTCCAAAAACACACGTTGGTAGGTGGATTGGCGACTCAAATGTGTCCGTAGGTGTGAATGTGTGTGTGTCTGTGTTGCCCTGTGAAGGACTGGCGCCCCTTCCAGGGTGTATTCCCACCTTGCGCCCAATGATTCCAGGTAGGCTCTGGACCCAGCGCGACCCTGAATTGGATAAGGGTTACAGATAATGAATGAATGAATGAATGAATGAATGAATAAGGATGTTCAGGTTGAACCCGAATATTTGACTGTAAATGTAGGCAGTTGATAAAGGTGAACTGCAAAACGTTGAAATCTTTCGGGATTTTAAAGTGGATGGGGGTCAGATGCCAATGCCCTAGCCCTAGTTCTTACACGCGTGAATTCCCAGGTTCCAGTCTTTTCAGTTTTCTTAAATCCTTAAATTTACTGTTATTCTAGTCTTTGAAAGATTTGTTCTAATCGAAAAGCCACATCTGGACTACATGATGCCCAAATTTCACGGGAAGTGGCTCATCATAATAGGGATTGGTCTCTCTCTCATTTTGTGTTTTTTTTTTTTCTTTTTACAGATGCTTTCAGAACAAGTGAATACCACCTCTTTCAGATTAGAGAATTTAAGATGTCTGTCTGCAAACAAGTGTTTTCTTACACAAATCATTCCTCAGGTTGCCAGTATTTCAAAAGGTAGAGACTTCGTCTGCTGAACTAAATTAAATCCCTAAATCTCCCCATTTCATTGTGTCCTTCTAGGATTTGTTCCAAATCAGAAGCCAGAACTGCACCATAGGCTTTCACACCGAGTAGTGTTCTGAGTGGTGGCATCTTCATAATGAGGGGTGCCAATCCCTCATGTTTATGTCATATATTCTTTATGGATTGCATCAGGACAGGAATGGCACATTTATCCAGTATATTCAATTATGGCCTCTCTTGAATGACCTTTTTTAAAAGTTGGAGACTTTTAAAAAAAGTTGGAGTCTTCTCAGCTTTATTAAGTCCTACTTGGATTTGTTTCAGTCCGAAAGCCATAGAAATAGCCCTCAGTCTCTCAGGTTGACTTTGTTCATTACAGCTGAAGCTACAGTTAGACACGGACGCGGCTGGGAAATATGTCGTCTTGGGTGTATTAAATCTGGGTTGAAGTTCCTTTCTGATCTAGAATCCCAATTCTATTGGATACCTTTTGAAAAACCATTCAAGGCCACCCTGAATTAAACTCACCATGTCATAGCCTCTTAAATAGCCGGGACCTGTTTGCTTGTGCATGTTTTTATTACATACTCAGAATAACTGAAGTATAAGCCATTGCATGGCACTCGGTGTAGATTGTGAAGAGTAAGCTTTAGGATATAGGCCTTACACTTTGTGCAAAAGCAGCGGAAGACCTCTCCCCCTGAGTGTGTGGGTCAGTGTGTGTGGGACCAGAGGACTCACGACATCTGGGTCAAAACATTTGCCTCCAGACCAGCACAGATGGCCTCTTCTGGATAGAGGAGTTACAAACGAACGTCTAAATATTTCTGATGTATTATGCAGGTTCTGGAACCTCCTCAGCTCAGTCATAATAGAGCCAAGTGTTCCAACTGTGCAAATTTATATTGGTTTTCACAAAGCCAACAAGAAATATTCCTTTCCGGCATATTTCATCATAGTCGTGCCAAACTAGGCAGCCGATGCCTTAATTTTACTTGGAGAGAAAGGTTGGAGATTGAGATGCTTTCGTACTGATGGTTCATTTCTGTCTCATTTGTGTAGCTTTCGTGGAGGAACAGGCAGGATTTTAACGAAGTGGACAATGACCCTCCTTCAAAAAATGACCTTAGAAGCAGCAACACAGAGTTCATGCGGCATAAAAATAGTTCATGCTGAATCGCTGAAGGAAATGGTTTTTTTTTCAGCTGTAAGATGAAAAACAACAATGGATTTCAATGTGTCATACATATTCAACCTACAGTACACCTTTGGGAATATAGGGAGCATTCATTCATTATCTGTAAGCACTTATCCAATTCAGGGTCGCGGTGGGTCCAGAGCCTACATGGAATCATTCGGCGAAAGGCGGGAATACACCCTGGAGGGGGCGCCAGTCCTTCACAGGGCGACACACACACACTCACACATTCACTCACACACTCACACCTACGGACACTTTTGAGTCACCAATCCACCTGCATCGTGTGTTTTTTTTTTTTGGACTGTGAGAGGAAACCAGAGCACCCGGAGGAAACCCACGCGGACACGGGGAGAACACACCAACTCCAGGCCCCTGGAGCTGTGTGACTGCGACACTACCTGCTGCGCCACCGTGCCGCCCAACATCCTTATTTCAACACTTAAAAAAAATTTTACAAAAAGGTACAAAGGTTTGAGTGATGCAATAGAAGAGCCACTTTCGGTTCCATAAAGAACCATGTTAGTTTAAGGGATGTGTGAGTATGAAGAACCTTTAAAAGGTCTAAAAATCCACCACTCGATCTTAAGAAAAGATCTTAATGAAACCAAAAGCAATTCTTCTGTGGCATCTTTATTTTTAAGAATGAAGTCAAACACCCTGATATTTTCCAAGGTGTCATACATTTGTTTTGTTTCCCTCTTGAACAAAGTAGACAACGAATGAACAAAGAAACTGGGAGCTCTCCCTGTGTCGCTACCCTGCTGTCCAGGAGATTTTGATATTGGTGCACGCATGTGGCAGGTTGGAACACCTGCGGTCCGTCCGGACGGCTGGCGTCGTGTGATCCACTCGGGCACAGGGTACAGCTGTTCAACTGCGTTGCCCTGATAGCAATTACACAGCTCAATGTTATCTGCCAGAGACCGTGGCTGGGGGGATAGTGGATAAGAGGAGACGGTGGACGAGGGAGATAGAGCGAGAGCTGGTGAGATACTCTGCCGTATCTCTCCTTTCTGATCTCTGAGCTCACCTCAGAAAGTGCTTGTTCCAGCCGTTCTGCTTCTTAACAGCTCCACAGTGGAGCTGTTACCGGCTTTACAAGTAGCGGCGCGCTGCTAGTGTGCTGCCGCTGGAGTGTTTCCACACAAACAGCAGCCGTGTGGTGGTGAAGTGGAGGGAAAACACACTCTGAAAACGTGGCTTGGCACGACAGCAGCAGCCACACTTCGGGGGGCTTTGCCATATGTAAGCGCCTTCTCAGCAGACCCAGCTGTGCAAGGGGGCGTGAGGGGAGGGTCACGAATCGACAGGTGTGTAATCCCTTCGGCAGAGCTGTCGCAATTAGGAAATTTCAGCACACAATAAATTGTCAGCGAAAAAAACTGGGTTTATTTTACGTAACAAAAAACATGTTGTTACACAGACATCACAAATGCTGAGAGGGAAAAAAGAGTCCTGAGCAAAAACAGCAAAAACAAGAACGGGGAAATGAGCTTCTGCTCCTCACTGCTGTGCCCTTGGACCGTGGTAAACAATGGTTCACTACAATATAAAAGAACAGGTAGGTGTCGCAGTCACACAGCTCCAGGGGCCTGGAGGTTGTGGGTTCGATTCCCGCTCCGGGTGACTGTCTGTGAGGAGTTGATGTGTTCTCCCTGTGTCTGCGTGGGTTTCCTCCGGGTGACTGTCTGTGAGGAGTTGGTGTGTTCTCCCTGTGTCTGCGTGGGTTTCCTCCGGGTGACTGTCTGTGAGGAGTTGGTGTGTTCTCCCTGTGTCTGCGTGGGTTTCCTCCGGGTGACTGTCTGTGAGGAGTTGGTGTGTTCTCCCTGTGTCTGCGTGGGTTTCCTCCAGGTGACTGTCTGTGAGGAGTTGGTGTGTTCTCCCTGTGTCTGTGTGGGTTTCCTCCGGGTGCTCCAGTTTCCTCCCACAGTCCAAAAACACACATTGGTAGATGGATTGGCAACTCAAAACTGTCCGTAGGTGTGAGTGTGTGAGTGAATGTGTGTGTGCATTTGTGTTGCCCTGTGAAGGACTGGCGCCCCCTCCAGGGTGTGTTCCCGCCCAATTATTCCAGGTAGGCCCTGGACCCACTGCGACCCTGAATTGGATAAGCGGTTACAGATAATGAATGAATGAACTGCACACAGCCATAGCACATGAACTTCAGAACCTGCAAATCAACTGCAACTAACCAAATCTGAGCCTGCTTTTAGGTGGATGCTGAAAACTTGTGGCTTTAGAGGCAATTCCCTAATTTTCCAAGAATGTAAAGAGCTCTATGGGTCTAGAAAAGCACTATAATATCACAACCAAGGAATGCAATCACACAGAAAACCTTAACGTATGATTGTGTAGAGCTTTTCAGAAAACAGCTGGAGCCAGGTTAATACACGCAGCTCAATTAACTGAAATCATGCGGTTATATAATTGTGACAGGTCTACCATTTGGCCGCGACAGGGGGCTAATCGATCACTGTCCTGCCCTGTCTTACCGGCGCTGAGGCCAGTAGCCTGAACCTTGTGACTTGCCCTTGATCCACAGAGCCACTGCTGAAAGACCGGTTCCTGGGAGCTAACGAGAAGAGTCAGGACTTGTCTGCTTAAATCAGCATCAGACTGGCTGACAGGTTAGTGCTGCTGTTGAAAGGCACTCTGGAGGATAGTGCTTCATCTGGGAAAGGGCTGTTAATTGAGCATTAAAAGCAGATGCATGTACGACTTTCACATTTAAAGATGTCTAACAGATGTTCCAAAATCAAGTGGAAAAAAAATTGAAATGTAGCAGACCTACACTTGCAAAACACTTGAATAAAAATTAACATAAGAAAGGTTCTTAAATGTAGTCAACAGATATATTATTTCTCATTGGGAGAACACTTTAATAATAGTGTGATATGATTTTTTTATATAATTATTTTAATATTAATTCTTAGATTATCATTCATCCATCATCCATTATCTGTAACCCTTATCCAATTCAGGGTCACGGTGGGTCCAGAGCCTACCTGGAATCATTGGGCGCAAAGCAGGAATACACCCTGGAGGGGGCGCCAGTCCTTCACAGGGCAACACACACTCACATTCACTCACACACTCACACCTACGGACACTTTTGAGTCGCCAATCCACCTACCAACGTGTTTTTGGACTGTGGGAGGAAACCGGAGCGATGCTCATATCATGTTCAAGCAAATATCATATCAATTATTATCATTTCAATTATTGCTTTTTAAAAAAAGTAAAATGATCTGCCAATGGAATAAAACATGGACTGGATAAAATCACTTTAAACATTTAAAACATACTAAAAAGTAATAAAAAAAAACATTTAGAAATCGGTAGAAGTCTAATAATATTCTTACAAACATCAGAGAACAAGGAATACGTTACATACGGAATAGATTTCGTATGTTTTTACTTGCAAAGACATGTTTTTCTGCATTTTCTGTTCATTAAAATGATGCTTCCTTTGCAGCTATTAGATCATTTTCTTTTCTTTTTTTCCTCTTCTTTTTTACGTTTTATTTGCTCTTTACCCAAAGCTCACACTTTGGAAGCACTGTAATACATGATATGAAATCCGTGGGCTGGAGGGTTACCCTAACACATGCACAAAAGTGCACCCACTTCAAAGTCAGCATTCAGAAGAGCAGCCATAAACTGTAACACAAGACAAAGACAAAGAATGCCCTACTAACATGCTTTTTAAACCCTTTATGTTTAATAGACAGAATCACGTTTCTAGAAGTCGGAAATAAAAAAATAAAAATAAAAATAACAGCATTTGGTCCTTGTTTTTACGTCTAATCAAAATCTAAACAAGTGCAACTGGTTAGTTCTGGCCCCGCTATAACTGTAAGAGTCGTTATAGACTCGCTGGGATAGATGTGATTAGAACACCTGAAACTGAGTTGAAATTAAGGGGTGATGATGCACTCTTAAATATTATCCATAGAACAATAAGCTTGTAGTTAGCCCATGGACATAGCCAGGCACGTGCACAGACACGTTTTGGGGGGGGTGCTCAAGCTCAAGCCAAAATAAAAAAGAGCACCCATTCATTCATTCATTTATTCATTATCTGTAACCCTTATCCAGTTCAGGGTCGCGGTGGGTCCAGAGCCTACCTGGAATCATTGGGTGCAAAGCGGGAATACAACCTGGAGGGGGCGCCAGTCCTTCACAGGGCAACACAGACACACACACATGCGCCACCGTGCCGCCTAGCACCCATCACCAAAAAATAAAACAAATAAAAAAAGTAGGACATTTATCTTATATATTTACTTTTGTTAAAACAATCAATACACATCTAATCAAATAACACAAAAAATCAAATTGCATTAATAACAAGCTTAAACAAGGCCATAATGGACATAATTTTAATAATCAAACAATATATTAAATAAATAAAAACTAATGAATATGTGGGGCGGCACAGTGGCGCAGTCACACAGCTCCAGGGACCTGGAGGTTGTGGGTTCGAGTCCCGCTCCAGGTGAATGTCTGTGAGGAGTGTGGTGTGTTCTCCCTGTGTCTGCGTGGGTTTCCTCCGGGTGACTGTCTGTGAGGAGTGTGGTGTGTTCTCTCTGTGTCTGCGTGGGTTTCCTCCGGGTGACTGTCTGTGAGGAGTGTGGTGTGTTCTCCCTGTGTCTGCATGGGTTTCCTCCGGGTGCTCCGGTTTCCTCCCACGGTCCAAAAATACACGTTGGTAGGTTTTTTAATGAAAAATCGGGCCAGTAGCCTCTTAATAATTTCAGCAGCACTATAATGTTAAGTGTTGTGGTTCATTTTGCACAAAACCTCAGGGATTACACAAACACTGTCAGAGGAGAAGTGTGTAGCAGCGGTTTGGCCTGGCAACTCAGCACCGCAAGGGGTAAGGCGAGAGTGCTTGTGCGCTGAAACCTGCTTTTCTGAACATGGCAGCTGTGGAGTTTGACCCTTGCAGTATTTTGACAGAAGCATGTCACAGACGTTTCATTACGACCACAGAACTGTGTTCACTTTTGGAAAAGAGATAGAATATGTCCCCTGTAAACTGTGCAAAGAAAAACATGTATCTCCAAAATAGTAACTTCATCGTAGGGCGATAAAACCTTTTTATATTTCAGTGGAAGTCGACGTAAAAAAGATGTTATTCCTAGTCATTTTGGAGCATTTCTATCTGTTTGTTTATTATGAAATTTTCACACAACGTGAAGTGCATCATTTATTCAAATGTAGTAAACAATCATTGGAAAGTGATGTCATGCATTTAACGCATTTCATCTTTTCATGGAGACATTTTCATGGCTGTCATTTCAAAGTCTGTTGTAGGTGTAAAACCTAAGAACTCAAATAAATGCCCGTCAGATATCAAAACACTTTTGGGGGGAATTGATCACAGAGGGTCATTTTTATTTTTAAATATTGATGAATGAAAAAAAAAAACTGGGCTCCAGCCGAAAGGGCACTTTTTTTATTCATGGCAAAAAGGCAGGTGCTTGAGCACCACGAGGGGTCTCTCTGTGCACCTGCCTGAATGTAGCATGGCTGAAAATCTATTAAAAACTCACAGACCAGGGATGTGGATGTGGGTACTGGACTTTTCTAACAAGCAACACTTGATTTTGTGTGATTCTCTTTGATGAATATAAATGAATGGCAGTTAAATGAATGAATGGATAAGTGAATACACGATAACCTCAAGTGAGAAAAGTCTGCCCTTGTTAGGGAAATAAACTTGCGTGCACTACACAGAACATTCATTCATTCATTATCTGTAACCCTTATCCAATTCAGGGTCGCATGTGTCCAGAGTCTACCTGGAATCATTGGGCGCAAGGCGGGAATACACCCTGGAGGGGGCGCCAGTCCTTCACAGGGCAACACAGACACACACACATTCACTCACACACTCACACCTACGGACACTTTGGAGTCACCAATCAACCTACCAATGTGTGTTTTTGGACCGTGGGAGGAAACCTGAGCACCCGGAGGAAACCCACGCAGACACAGGGAGAACACACCACACTCCTCACAGACAGTCACCCGGAGAAAACCCACGCAGACACAGGGAGAACACACCACACTCCTCACAGACAGTCACCCGGAGGAAACCCACGCAGACACAGAGAGAACACACCACACTCCTCACAGACAGTCACCCGGAGGAAACCCACGCAGACACAGGGAGAACACACCACACTCCTCACAGACAGTTACCCTGAGGAAACCCACGCAGACACAGGGAGAACACACCACACTCCTCACAGACAGTCACCCGGAGGAAACCCACGCAGACACAGGGAGAACACACCACACTCCTCACAGACAGTCACCAATAAGTGACTGCAACACTACCTGCTGCGCCACCGTGCCACTCCTACACAGAACAGTGATTTCAAACACGTTTGAGACATTAATGTAGCTTTTAATTTACACGTTTACAGGCCTCTCCTCATTCAAAGTCCTAAGAGCCTAGTCTTCTATGAATGGAAATAAGTGCCAAGAATGCCACAAACTGAACAGATTTTCCAATAAGTGTTTAGTTCAAACCTAAAGTGTCCAGTTCAGTCGAAACACAAACACAGCTGAGTTTGTGTCTGATCTTGGCCGATTCCAGTCACACACCCTTGCTATCAGACAGGACAAGATTAAGGTACATCAAAGACAAATGACAAACCCACACTTCTAAATTTCAAACCTGTCCTGTCTATCACGTCTTGTGACACGGAGCCTGCGATAACAAATTGCAGTATTACTGTCTTCGCGGAACAGTGATCCAAACAACAAGAAGACAGTGGGACACGGCTGAATGACAAAGTCTTTTCAGCCTGTCAAATAACACAATCTCACAGTTTAATATTATGAGGTGATTCATCCAAGAAGGCCATTGCATAATCTCCTCTTCCCGCCCTCTCCAATGGGCTCCCAATGGGTCACAAATGTGTAAGCAAACACTGGCGGTTCTTACGAAGCGTGCTTTTATGTGCTGTGACAACGGCAGCTACGGGCGAAAGCCCACCTCGGCCCTCCCGTCGCCTGTGTCCGCGCTAATGAATCAATTTGCCGTGACGGCCAGAAGCAGCATATGGGGGAGAGTGCAGGAAAGCCACGAGAGCGGCCAGGGAGTCCAGTTCTGTTTACTAGTTATTCTTCCCGATTCAAAAGCATAGCACAGGGCCAGCTTACAAGAATGGCTGCCTCCCACTCAGGCACACACAGCCAGAGGCGCTGTTCTCTGGGCCTGGCTGGCTGCTTGTGTAACGTGTCGCAGCAGCAGGAGCTGCGAGAGGACACTGCAGCGGATGCGCTGGTGCATGCAGCGTGTGCAGTCAGATGCGGACCACTGTCAGTGCGCATCAATTAGTGTCAAGCGGAGTGGCAGAATGTCACCTATGGCACTCTCGCTCCCTCTTATGGCATCCACGGGACATGACAACGCACTCTGTATTTCAGTCTAGTCTTTTGTTGCTTGAGTTTGAATGATGCATCTGGGTGGGACCCAGATCTGATCACGGAGAACCTTGGTCTAGTTCAGTTTGGTGAGTGCATCTTTATAGAATGACATGAATTTTAAATGGTGCCTGTAAACCTTTATTATTTGCAACATTCACCTTGTAGCTACAGTTCCAAACTAAAGAAGTACAAGCTCTTTACAACTGGACTAAGAGGGAACTTTTATTTTAGTAAATATGATTTTTCACTTGTAACTAAACTTAAAAAACATGTCAAAATCAATTTAAATGACACAAGCGCTTTAAATTTCAACAAGATGTAAATAAAGCAATGTAACCCTTCATTACAGAGTTAGTAAAATGTGTTGATATAAAAATTCCTGAAGATTTATTTGCAGACATTAACTGCAAGTAGAAATTCCCTATAAATCACTGAGCAGGGGTTTTGATCTATGAGCCATAGAACCTGAAATGGAGGACTTGAAACACTAAGAAAACAATCCAGAAAAGACATGCTTTCCTGATGTCTTTCAAAGCAAGAAGGATAGCTGTCATTCACAACAAAAACTTCAACTACAGTTCTACTATTGTCCTCACACTATTTCTCTCTCTCTCACACACACACACACCCATGCATGAGGGACTGACTGTCCCCTCTAGGAGATGAGTGACAACCATGAATATTTCATCATGCCCATCTTTTACAGGGGTGACAGTCATTAGTCTGTCATGACTGATTCAAATCTATTCAAAAAGTGGCCTCATCAGAATACACAGCAAAACGAACACAATCAGACGAGAAAAGGCCTTCAACTGAAATGCAAGCCACTCCCTGGGTCAACATTTAGTCCTAGGAAAGAGCAAGAAGCATATTTGCCTATTTATTAAAATTCGCGCTCGCATTAGAACCCATTTACATTTAATTAGCAATTAACTTGTCAAAATAATGTAACCGCGATGCTAATGCTAATGCTAATGGCGAATGCTAAGCAGGGGTTAAAAAGAGCTACATATGCTAGCATAGAAGCTAAAACAGTATTTTTGAAATTCACATATAATTGTAAAACAATGTGGAGGTAACAACCTTCTCTACAAACAATCTTGTGCTGAGAGGTTTATAAGAAAGAGTTGTATGTAAAATGTTGTGATATTTATGAAGTGAAAAACTCTGAAAACAAAACCCAAATAGAGCTAATTATGAAACCAGTGACCAGTTATACACTGATATAATCTGGGTATAATCAGATATTCACTCGGTATGATCCATTATGTACAAAATTCCCAGGTGAAATAGTCATACGCTTTTTATTATACTAACACAAATGAATTATAATCTCTTCTGATGGTGTGATTCTGGCCTGTATAACTTTGACCATAGATTTTTACACTTGTCAGATCACATGAATTCATTAAACACCAAACAGCATCTAGAATGCCAATGGTTGGTCAAGTATAAAGTAGTTACATTTATAATAACCATATCACAATGCCATTACCACACTACAGATTATTAAATGCTTTACTGTGTGGCCGCACTACTCTATCCAACGCAGCTCTACAGTACCTCCTCCTGGTCCAACATGTAGAGCTGATTTCCAGAAATCATGCGTGCGTTCCAGCCGGGGTGCTCGTAGGTTGGAGCAGCGTACGAGACCTGGGGGCGATAGGAGGGGGGAACTGCATACCTCGCATCTGAAAAGACAGAGAAATAAAGTAGATAACAGTGGTGCAACATACTGAAAGGTGATGCACAGCTGCACTAGAATGCATTTTATTTTAAGTTTTTCTATATACATTATAGTGTGTTCTCCCTGTGTCTGCGTGGGTTTCCTCCAGGTGCTTTGGTTTCCTCCCACAAGCCAAAAACACATGTTGGTAGGTTGATTGGTGACTCAAATATGTCCGTAGATGTGACTGTGTGAGTGTGTGTTGCCCTGTGAAGGACTGGCGCCCCCTCCAGGGTGTGTTCCTGCCTTGCGCCCAGTGGTTCCGGGTGGGCTCCGGACCCGCCGCGACCCTGAATTGGATGGGCGGTTGCAGACAATGAATGAATGAAAGAATATATACATTATACAAGTTGCGAATACACAGTGGACCGTTTGTTTTCACAATGAACGCAATAAGTCTACAAACATTAGACAGTCCTGAGGTGTGCCAAAGACAATTCCCAGCTTATGACCTTACAATTTGTTTGTAATCTGTTGACAGTGCACCTACCCCGGACTTTCATACGGCCTTAAACATGCTCCTAAATCTGTCATGTCTGCAGTTCACATCTTCTCTGGCCGAGGAGAGACAGAATGAGAGAGTCGTAAAGAGATTACTGCAGCCTCTGACAGTTTTACAGCCTACAGGGATGTGCTCTCCAACTTTACTCTCACTTGCAAAACTGCATAGCTCTGACACAGGCTCCTCCCCCTGTTTACATTCCCTACACCCCAAATACTCACTATCCAATCATAGTTCACAGGAGTGCCAGATATTATTGTTCCTACCCAGAGTTTTCTGTAAAATTCCGATATATTTCATATTCATTCATTCATTCATTGTACCTTGTAGTGGGCGCCTGTCCTTCACAGGGCGACACACACTCACACACCCACTCACACCTATGTCACCAATCCACCTACATACATGTGTTTTTTGGACCGTGGGAGAAAACCCATGCGGACACAGGGAGAACACACCAAACTCCGCACCGACAGTCACCCGGAGGAAACCCACGCAGACACAGGGAGAACACACCAAACTCCTCACAGACAGTCACCCGGAGGAAACCCACGCGGACACGGGAAGAACACACCACACTCCTCATAGACAGTCACCCGGAGGAAACCCACGCAGACACAGGGAGAACACACCAAACTCCTCACAGACAGTCATCCAGAGGAAACCCACGCGGACACGGGAAGAACACACCACACTCCTCACAGACAGTCACCCGGAGGAAACCCCCGCGGACACAGGGAGAACACACCAAACTCCTCACAGACAGTCATCCGGAGGAAACCCACGCGGACACGGGAAGAACACACCACACTCCTCACAGACAGTCACCCGGAGGAAACCCACGCAGACACAGGGAGAACACACCACACTCCTCACAGACAGTCACCCGGAGGAAACCCACGCAGACACAGGGAGAACACACCACACTCCTCACAGACAGTCATCCGGAGGAAACCCACGCGGACACGGGAAGAACACACCACACTCCTCACAGACAGTCACCCGGAGGAAACCCACGCGGACACAGGGAGAACACACCAAACTCCTCACAGACAGTAACCCGGAGGAAACCCACGCGGACACAGGGAGAACACACCAAACTCCTCACAGACAGTCATCCGGAGGAAACCCACGCGGACACGGGAAGAACACACCACACTCCTCACAGACAGTCACCCAGAGGAAACCCACGCAGACACAGGGAGAACACACCACACTCCTCACAGACAGTCACCCGGAGGAAATCCACGCAGACACAGAGAGAACACACCAAACTCCTCACAGACAGTCACCCAGAGCGGGAATCGAACCCACAACCAGGTTTGGCTTTAAAATCCTGTTTCATGCATGTACCTGTCGACCACTACAGATGTATGCATCTGGGCAGCCACTGATGTTTATAGCCACATTTATTTGACTGCAACATCCCTGAATATAGGGACTCTGGTATTGTATGCAACGTACAACAGCAACCTTCACCTCTTTCATCTCATCTCACAATAATATATTCAGTAAAAGTTCATAATAATAGGCTTGAAATTACGCATTTCAATTAAACCTAAATGCCCTGTCTAATGTGATCACATACCTCAGAGTGTCAGAGAAGGCAATTATTTTGTGTCTAATAAATGTGAATGAATGCCTTTTCATTTTGAATATTAAAACTGTTGTTTTTTTATGTGGCCGATCAGAGACCAGTGTCCTCACAGGACGAATATACAACAGCATTCACTACAGAGGGCCATGTGGTCCACTTGACACCAGGCCAAGCAAAATCTCTTCTGCCTTGGAAATTGCTCATCAAACCCAGCTCAACTCAGCCATAAAAAACGAAGGGACAGTCAGCGGGCAGAAACACCCAGCACCTTCCAGACCATGCTCTGTCCTCTGTCTTTAGACCTTTCTCTCTTTTGTCTTCAGGGTTTTATGCACTCTCACTTTTCTAACTCGCTATAGGGTGGAGGTGAGAAGGTGGGACACAAACAGACGTGTTTAAAGCTGTATAAATCTGCACACATAGTGTGTGTCGACTGTAGAAGCAAATGCTGACATGAAATCAATGCCAAATCCCTGACATTTTACACAATTTAGAAATCCTGGCCAGAAGCGTTTTACACAACACAAGAAGAGCGTATATCTGTGGTAAAAAAGAGGACATATATCACTCACACTGTCACAAATCAGTTGCTGTGCCATAAACTCTCAGGAAAACACGCACAAAACTGACACACGATGTTCCCCTGCACTGTACTGCGAACCCGTGATTTACACTGCCCCAGTGTCCCTCATGCTCCACAGCTGAAAGAAACCTGTCAGTGGCAGATTCTGTGTGGTGCTTCTAGAAGCTTGAATACTGTAGAAGTGTCTGCATTAAGGTCAGAGGGCAGCAGTGCATTTAAGGAAACAAAAACGTCCTTTAATTATAGCTTCACCGCAGAGGAGACGTGTGAATCGATACATTACAACCATCCCCTTGCGAAACCGCTCCAATTTGAACAGGTCTCTAGGGGCTGAATGGGCAGAAAACAGGTGATCTATACTTTAAACTATACAAACACCACTAAAGCAGCAGGTAGTGTCACACAGCTCCAGGGACCTGGAGGTTGTGGGTTCGATTCCCGCTCCGGGTGACTGTCTGTGAGGAGTTGGTGTGTTCTCCCTGTGTCCGCGTGGGTTTCCTCCGGGTGCTCCGGTTTCCTCCCACAGTCCAAAAACACACATTGGTAGATGGATTGGCGACTCAAAAAAGTGTCCGTAGGTGTGTGTGTCTGTGTTGCCCTGTGAAGGACTGGCGCCCCCTCCAGGGTGTATTCCCGCCTTGCGCCCAATGATTCCAGGTAGGCTCTGGACCCCCGCGTCCCTGAATTGGATAAGCGCTTACAGATAATGAATGAAAGAATGATAATGAAGCACCACTAAACATACAGACCATGGTTAGAAGAAGTGGATGAAAATGGCTGAAAAATACATTACAAAACTGTACATATATACAGATATTACACTGGTATATCCTTTGGATCCTAAGGCAGCAATTTACACAGTATAAAAATGAACCTGCCTTGTATAGAATCATTTTTTTGGACGGTGTAAGATAATCTCTACACTGGGAGTCATAAAAATGACAGAATCCCCAGTTAGTTACGCACAGAACTAAAGGTCAATTTCAGACAAATTGTGCTTCTTTTCAAATGGAGAGTTTTTACACCACAGGCAGTATGCTGCCACTGCATGGTGAATCTGTTACTGCCTCAGTAATATTGTGCAGTTTGTGGGGGCGGGAGGGAAAAAAAAAAAGCTGACGCTAAAACGGGTCAGACTTACTCAACGTTGTCATTAGTGAGCCCGTTGGGGGGTAAGGTTGATTATCCACGTCGCTGCGCTCCAAAACCCTGGCTAAAAATAATCATGAAGTAGCTCCAGATGCCCCAGGCTAATAAGGCACAAATATGAGGGCGGCCACTTTCGAGGCGCAACACACACACGATGCCTGTTTCCTGCATTAACAGATATTATAATATTATTTATAATACAGGCTTCAGAGAGAGAGAGAGAGAGAGAGAGAGGGTGGGTGGAGATGAGATTAAGCTTGCAAGAGCCATACTATGTCCAGCTGCTCAGTTACAAGCTGGGATATGATGTGACCTCACATGTGGTCTGCAAATGTCAAGGATGTGTCATAGAGCGAGGTCAAGAGAAACCGTGACCCTAAGGGCAGAAAACATGGATTTGAACGTTAACAATGCACACAATTAGGACTTATGCATTTCTACAGCGTCTGCAATTTAAAAAAGCATATCTTAGCAACTTTAGCCACTTAGCAACTTTAGCCACAGTGGTATCCAGAGCTTATGGAGCTATTATGGCTATTCCAGTATCTGGTCTAAGGATTTCTCACAAGAGCAGAAGCTCTTATTGCAGTAAAAATGATTCATTAAAACCCCTATGTCTATATTAGTCTATATTCCTTTAATCCTTTTAGACCATTAGTATATATTCCTATCATGAACATGATTTTATAGCAGCACATTAACTATTTTAGCTACAAACGTATCTTGTTCTACTGTGGAGAAATGTAAATAAACAAATATTTGGGGTCAGCATACCTGGATATCAGTTTTAAAGTCAGTAGTCACACTTCTGTTGTGGCTATGATTTTACAATAGCTCTTTAGCATCTTTAGCTGCTGGATTTTAGCAAATTAGCAAGTCACTATTAGGTTCAACTTTTTAGAAGTGAAGGGATTAATGTGCTTACTTCCATTTTTATTCAGGGTAATTTCAATAATGAAATATTAGAATCATAAATCTCTATTATGCCTGTAATATAATGAAAGCATATTAGCATCTTTAGCTGTTAGCACATTGTGTTCTACTGTTCAAAAATGTAAACAGACGACGTTGCTACGCATTAACTCTCATTAGCAAAAATTTGGCATTTCAGTATTGCAGACTGGTGTCATACATTTCTACCACAGCTTTGATTTCATGTTACTACATTATGTATTGAGCCCTTGGCGTACTAGCATATATTCATAAGCTGTTCATAAGTTTGAAAGGCCTTCGCTCCATCGCACAATAGCAATGCAATCTGCCACCTTAACCACATGGCGTCACTGTTGCTGCAATATTCTGCACCCCCCCGCCCCCACCAAACTCCACATACAGGAAATAAGGTTACTGCCCAAGAGATGTCACTTCCGAAACGCCCACTCTCTCCCTCTCACGCTCCCTCTCTCCTGCACGCCCCCAGCCTATTGCCATGACAACCGAGAAAAGAATAGAAGTGAGCGCTAAAGAGAGGGATGATCAGAGAGAGAGAGAGAGAGAGAGAGAGGTGGGGGGGGGTGAGAGGTAGGAAAGGGAAGGATAGAGCTGGACAGAACAACAGAGGGAATGAGAGCGAGAGAGAGGAGGTGAGAGTGCTAAAATGTGTGGGAGAGACAGAAAGCGAGAGACGGAAGGAGACAGTTAGAGGAGGAGGAGTGAGGGAGGAGAGATGGAGAGATGCAGGTGAAGAGGAAGATGTGAAGGAGCAAGGATGAGGAGGAAGCTAAGGGGGGGGATGAGGAACTTGAGGGGAAGTGGGAAAAGAGAGGGAAGGTATGGAAAGTAGGAAAGAAGGATACTTTTGGGGGAGGATGTGTGTGTGCATGTGTGTGTGTGTGTGCATGTGTGTGTGTGTGTGTGAGAGAGAGAGAGGGAGAGAGAGAGAGAGAGAGAGAGAGAGATGGTATTTCATGGAAGGCTAGGTTGCTATGGGAACAAGACATGGTCTCTCTTACTCTCTCTCTCTCTCACTCTCTCTCTCTCTCTCTCCCTCGACATGCTATTCTTGCTTATTCTTCTCTATATAGCACTTAGTGTACAGTGTATTATAGATTTACATATCAAAAGTATGACGTACAAGAAGTACTACCTAATGAGACTGTGATGACCGCTCAAAACTTCTATGCAAGATTCTCGATGATAGCTGTCATCACCAAGTTTAATGCTAATTTCTGTGGTCAGAAAAATATCTGCCTGGCGAAAAGGCCTTTCACTTGACTGGGAAAGGGCAAGGGCATGGGAGAGTTTCACTTAGCTTAGAGTTAATCTAGATCAGCACTGACCCACAAATTTATAAACCTTAGAAACCTGATGACATACACTTTCAGAGAAAAACGTGCTGTAGAAGTACACCGTTCGCTAAAGGCACAGACAGCGTAAATGCCCCTTCGAAGGCACAGTAGGGGTCTTAAAGTCGAGTTGTGTACCTAGAGGGTACATTACATTCTCTTGTCCAGAAGGAAAGTTGAATATCTGTACATTTTCTTATTGGGACTGTTTAGACTGAAGTTAAAATGGGATTTATGACATCAACTCAACTTAAAAACGTACAAGTAAAACAGAATATAGCTGTGCTCCTAATAATATGCATTAAAATGTAACAAGTGTTCTCCCTGTGTCGGCGTGGGTTTCCTCCGGGTGAAAAACACGTTGGTAGCTGGATTGGCGACTCAAAAGTGTCCCTAGGTGCGAGTGTGTGAGTAAATGTGTGAGTGTGTGTTGCTCTGTGAAGGACTAGCGCCCCCTCCAGGGTGTGTTACTGTCTTGCGCTCAGTGATTCCTGGTTGGCTCCGGACCCACTGCGACCGTTACTGGATAAGCGCTTACGAACAATGAATGAATGATAGAATGTAACCAGGAGGAGGAGGCCGCCTTAACTTGTTGCTTGTCACTCACCCCTCAACCCCTCACTTAAGACATAATACTCAACCCTAGGTGAGAAAACAGCAAGACAACAGACCAGTGTGACTGCTGTGAAAGAGTGAAAGCCACTCAGTATTCCTGGAATGCTTCATTATTTTTGTACAGGTTACAAAACCAACTAAACATGGGCCTCAAAATGAGCTCCTTATAGGGATACATGGTTATCTTTTCAGTAGCCACTGCATCCCACACTTCACACAACACTGGGACTAACAGCACCTTCGGTAGTCTTCGTGTTTGAAGCGTTTTTACAGGGTAGTAGTGATTGAGTTGAGCATGTTTCAGAGTTGGACAGCTGAGATACTAGCTCTGTACGTGGGAGTGCAAGGTCCTAATACTAGGTGCCAAGTGTGGGCTAGAGGGACATAAAGCCCCCAAGCATCAATCTGTGGAACAGTCCAACTGCATTCTCTGGAGCAATGGAGCTCCATCCAATACCTTCAAGACGACTTAGAGAACTAATCCTCCACAATCAATATTTGACCTTTGCTAATGCTTTGACAGCTGAATGCAATCAAATCTTTGCAGTAATGTTCCAACATGCTGTGTACGGGCTTCCCAGAAGAGTAGTAGAGGCTGGTTCTGCAGTATACGCTTAACGATCACTGGATTAGGAACACCTGGCTGATGAAGGGTCATGTGGTGAACATCCTCCGTCCACTCCGTTAGTAAGTGGACATGTCCTGTTGAAAAACTGCACTGTTGACTCAGCAGTGGAGTATGTGGAGCACTCAACAGTGGAGCATGTGCTGGCCTTCAGCTGTTGTATCCTAGTCAATGCAGGGTATGTCACATGAACATGGTTGAACTTGGTGGCACTTGCCCCCTGTTGTACTGATGGGGAGCTGCACATTCGTGGAAAGTCGTTGCTGCGATACCAGTCGCAGTTCGAGACACTCGCCTTACTTCGAATTACTTTCATTCATTCATTCATTCATTATCTGTAACCCTTATCCAATTCAGGGTCGTGGTGGGTCCAGAGCCTACCTGGAATCATTGGGCGCAAGGCAGGAATACACCCTGGAGGGGGCGCCAGTCCTTCCCAGGGCAACACACACTCACACATTCACTCACACACTCACAGCTACAGACACTTTTGAGTCGCCAATCCACCGTGTGTTTTTGGACTGTGGGAGGAAACCGGAGCACCCGGAGGAAACCCACGCGGACACAGGGAGAACACACCACACTCCTCACAGACAGTCACCCGGAACGGGAATCGAACCCACAACCTCCAGGTCCCTGGAGCTGTGTGACTGCGACACTACCTGCTGCGCCACCGTGCCGGCCTGCGAATTACTTTATTTATTACAAAATAAAAGCCACATTAAAAGCTGCTGGACTAGAACCCGTAACAAACAAAAGCAGGATACGGTATAATGCAGACAACACAGAAATCATTGGAGATGCATCATGTAACAGCAAGCAAAAAAAAATAAAAATAACAACATTACCTAACACCCAGCCAACAAAAATGAATTCCAACTTCCCAACAAACTCACTGGCAGCCTCCTTTCATCTCGCTCCCATCACCTCTCCCCCCTCCACCTTCTACCCATCTGTCTCTCGGCCCCCCACCCGTGCTGCTTCCCTCGCTCTCTCACTCTCTCTCAGATGCTAATTCATATATAAGGTGAAAGAAGCAGCTCTCAGTACCAGAAACCAGAAACTGCCATGAGAGATGTAAAAAGAAGGAATGAAAGCTATTGCACACTCACTGGTACCGACCGCTCGCTGGGGTCATACAATTACACTGTACTGTTTCAGCACTAGCGGCTCACTGAAGAAAGAAAAAAATCACTTTTTTGGTATCAGTTGCTGTCAGTGGCGTTCTGATGAGTAATTAACCCAGGTTCCAGATCAGCGGACACGATGAGCGCCTTTTGGAAATGAATCCCAAGGCAAATGAAGGCAAATTTCCATAGTAGATAGCTGGATCTGTCTCATGTCAGGATCTATCATCGTAAAAGTTAGCGCTTAAATGTAATGAAGCCATAATGTCAGTTTGGATATTAGCAGGAGAAACGACACATGCTTAAATCGTCATTGCACAACAGCTCTTTGAAATTTGGGTTATGTTCACATTAGTGGCTCAGATCTGGTTTGTTTGCTTTAATACCACACAGATCTGATTTTGTTGTGCTGAATCCAACCATTTTAAATCAGATTTGAATCACTATGTTGTCCTAGATCAAACGTGTATCTGGTTTACCGGCATGCGACGTGAATGTGAACGGTTGTCTGATTTCACACGTCTTTTTTTGTCCGCACGCAAGTGCCTAGTGCTGTCGTCATCAGCCAGCAGCGACACTCGGGCTGTGTCTCAAACGGCGCTGTGCTTCCAACAAAGTGCACTGCACAGGTGAAGACAACTAAGAAATCTGCTTCAAAATAATGCATGAATAATGTACTGAATGTTAGAAAAGAAACTGTGCAGGTGATAGCTGAATATAAGTGGCTGGCCACCACCTCAGGGATTAGGTGCCTTGCTCAAGACCACTTCAGTCATGGATGATGAGGGAAGAGAAAGTGCTCTCCCTCCTCTCCCCCTACCCCAAGCAACCGTCCCATGCCAAGCTCACTGAATTACACTCTGCAACTGTATCAAGGAAAAGTCGCTGTCACACAGCTTCAGTGTCCTAGAGTCCAGGTGAATGTCTATGAGGAGTTTGGTGTGTTCTCCCCATGTCCGCGGGGGTTTCCTCCAGGTGAATTGGTGACTCAAAAGTGCGCCTAGGTGTGAGTGTGTGAGCAAATGCGTGAGAGTGTGTTGTCCTGCGACGGACTGGCGCCCCCTCCAGGGTTCCCAGTGATTCCGGGTAGGCTCCAAACCCACCGCGACCCTGAACTGGATAAGACGTAACAGACTATGAATTAATTAATTAATCCACAAGCAGCTCAGGTACAAAAATACCAAATCTTACCTAGTTTTCCTTTAAGCGGTCTGCCTCAACCCACCGTGTTCGTATCAGTGCTTGACTACGCTATAATCTCATCCATCGTTTCTTCTCAGACGAAGGGAATTAATAGGATGTCACCGCATCTAGTCTTTTGGACTCGCTTGACATTTTGGAACATTTCTGTGGAGGTCTTATTGCATTCAACCATGACAACAATACTGACGTCACAGTTGATGTTGGATGATTAGTTTAGAGCACAAGAGCCACTCCAACTCATCCCAAAGGTATTGAATGGAGCTCAATCACTCTACAGGACAACTCCAATGATCCACAGCCCACTGCCGGGGGGGTTATACCACAGTACTCAAAACCCAGCATTGGTCATTACCATGGTGACGGTGCATCCCATTCTATTGGCAGTTCTTTTCAATGAATCTATGCAAACAACAGTGCAGTTTAAAGTAGCTGAATTCACCATTTAGAAGAAGTCTCCAAACTTTTGGACCTATAGAATGTATGGATACAAGTACTAAGAATTAAACTGTTGTTAGTACTGTACTTAAAGAAAACCGTTGACCACAATCTGTTCCTAACCCTTTATTCACACTGGATGTTCTATTATTGCAGTGCACTTCTGTTCACTTCCTTTCGCCCCCTTTCCCTCCCTCTCTCTGTCTGTCTCTTTCCTCTTGCACTCCGCAACTCCCCTAGTTTACAACGACTTCTGGAGGAACTGTCAGTGCGACGAGGCTTGCTCTGAATGAAGTTTGCATATTTGCATTGAACAGTATTTCTCTCCCATGCGGAAAATATCCCACCGTCATTCTGACTGTCAGCCTACACGGCCCTGCGCCGGAGAATGCTTCCTTCAGCCAATAAGGAGTGTGTGTGTGGGTGAGTCTCTGCACCTATGGGGTGCGCTTTTACTCTGTATCACTTTATCTCGCATTCTCTTACATGCCTCCATGCGTGTGCGGAGCTCCACTGAGGAAAACAGGCCGTACGTCGGGTCCTGAGAGATAAAGAATAATTATAGAGATGATCTGTCCTCGATCCAGAGATAGACTTAGAACTGTGTCATTGTATTATTACCAGGGGGCCGTTCACTCACGCACACACCTTCCTCCCATTTTTTTCGTCTCGACATGGACGGGCACGCAGACGGAGTGAGAGAATGAGAGGAGCCTCGAGCCATCAGACTGAACCAACTTCTGATTGAGAGAAACCATGACTGCACAAAAGTTCTCAAGATATTCAGAGCGAGAAATAAACGGCAAGGAATTTACTCAGTGCTCTGAATGTGTTCAACCCGCCTAGACGCATCTGATGCCTGAATTCTGCTTTTGTGGTTAACGAGCAATGAAAGCATTTACATTATAACATCCGAAAGCTACTGTAAGGTGCACCCACTGTGGATACAGATGTTCAGTTGTTCATGAACGCATAAAAACGACGGTTTTCCCACTATTCAGACATCTGTCTATAGGCCTGTCACCATAATTACATTGTCTAATCATTGTATTATATATAGATAGCTCCTCAATAATGCTCATTATGTTTACTTGTGTTTTTGTTTACGTAAGAATGAATGTCACCAATATTTTAGCCAGTTGAGCCGTTCTGTTCTCTCGATTTGTGTAATATATGTGGATTATATATATTTGTGTGTATTTTAAAACTGTGTTTTTATTATATTTACGTTTACTTTATTAAGGGTTAGGGTTATGGTGTATATAGGGTTATTGTATTTCAGTGTTCATTATGTTTAATAACAAATGTTTTGCTGTAAACTCATTCAATTTTAAAGTGATGTAATTCCATTTTAATGCTATTAAATAATTATTAAATTATTGGCAAAAAAAGGTTTTAAAATGACAATAACATCGTCTATCACAATTATTTCTGGGACAACATAATGACCACAAAAAATTTAGATTTTGACAGGCCTATCTCTATATGTATAATATCTAACTACCATATGCTTCATTCATTCATTCATTCATTCATTCATTATCTGTAACCGCTTATCCAATTCAGGGTCGCAGGGTCATTGGGCGCAAGGCAGGGAATACACCCTGGAGGGGGCGCCAGTCCTTCACAGGGCAACACACACACATTCACTCACACACTCACACCTACGGACACTTTTGAGTTGCCAATCCACCTACCAACTTGTGTTTTTGGACCGTGGGAGGAAACTGAAGCACCCAGAGGAAACCCACGCAGACACAGAGAGAACACACCACACTCCTCACAGACAGTCACCCGGAGGAAACCCACGCAGACACAGGGAGAACACACCACACTCCTCACAGACAGTCACCCGGAGAAAACCCACGCAGACACAGGGAGAACACACCACACTCCTCACAGACAGTCACCCGGAGGAAACCCATGCAGACACAGAGAGAACACACCACACTCCTCACAGACAGTCACCCGGAGGAAACCCACGCAGACACGGAGAACACACCACACTCCTCACAGACAGTTACCCTGAGGAAACCCACGCAGACACAGGGAGAACACACCAACTCCTCACAGGCAGTCACCCGGAGCAGGAATCGAACCCACAACTTCCAGGTTCCTGGAGCTGTGTGACCGCCACCGTGCCGCCGTTCATTTAAACATTGTTAGCTCATCATTAATGTACAACTGCAATCCCATAAGACCCACTATAAAGACCAATGTGGTTTGTAGTTTGCAGGATAAATGCCTGATTAATTGGCTAATTGGTTTTATTTAACTATTTGTTCTAATCTGGTGACACTGTTATTAAAAATAAAGAATAAGATGTACTAAAATTGAAGCCCAAATATTTTAGTACAAATGCAACAAAAAAAAATTTGTAAAAGATTTCACATGCCACTCTACAAGTCTATAACGAAGTTCTGGTGTCCTCACACCCTGTTACGATGAAAGAAGTAATCTAACACAATTTTCATATGAGTATATATGATTTGATTGACCAAATTGATGGTTTAAATCAATTTTATGCACTTAGAACTACCAAATATAGATTTTAAACCACTGAAGGCCTTTTTTGTGCCAGAGAATGTGTCAGAATGCTGGTCGAGTTTAAACTTTTTCACCTGCAGTAATCAATCTCCAAGAAGGCTTCTAGCACTCCACAACCATTTTTCTTAACACATGAATGAAAAAAAAAGAAATATCACAAGCAATTCACTCATAATCCTTAACCTCTTCCTCACTGGAGCCTCAATTTCAGAGGCACATACACAGGTAATGTAGCAAACAATCAAAAAAGCCTGGCTCACACCACCATTTTACATCATAAAAGCTGTCATTAAGGGCGCATTTTTCAAAGGTGTTATCCTCAAAAACATGCAGACAGGCAACTATAGCACAATTTGTTGAAGGATTATAGAACACGAGGATAAAAGCCCTCTGTTTTTCTGTCAAGTGTGAAATCACCAGCAAAATCCCATTCTGAGAATGCTAGCATAAAACCTAGCATGGTTAGCATCCTAGCTAGCTCCTGTCACCCTAAAACATCTTTGCAAACCACAACTGATAATTCTATACCATCTTATTTTATATTTTAGTACACATATCTTTGTCTGAAATGAATAAACATGTCATGGGTGTAAACTTTGAATATTACCCAAGATAATGAAACCAACCTGTAGTTTCATAAGGCAAAAACTGCAGGCTGCACAAGCCATAACACTGGAAACTTTGGTAATGCGCTAGTGGATATTAGAAAAAACAAAAAGACACAGTTGCAGTTCATTGGTTTCCAAGTGTCTAGTATTTAATTCCATACAAAAGAGTCTCACAATGGCAAGAACAACGACAAAGCGTGTAATTAATGCAAAGTACTATTTATGAAGCACCAAAATCTAGTGAGTTTTATTAACTTCCCCTAGTGGAGAACTGTCAAATCTGCTCAATATGAGAATGTGAGTGTGTGAGTTAAAGGTCTGTAATTCTTGACAAAAAACATTGATATAAATAACAAAAGGGGTTGTGCTATATATTTATGTGCAGTGTCTTTTATAGACTAACACTGAATCATACCATTTTTTAGAGCATTCAGACATTTACACTACCAGAAAACGTTGATTGGAATTATCACACACTAATAAAATGTCTTGTCTTTTGGCGTAAAATGCAAAATGAGTAGTTTTGTTTTTCCGGTGACCTCATAAACAAGAAATCTAAATTACACTGCTACAGAGTTTTTTAAGAAATACTGGCTTTTTCATAACTGTGTGATGTTAACTCGTCTTCTTATACATCATTAACTTATTATTATAGATGTAGTTTAAATGAGATCCCAAAATATCATGGATGCCAGAGAAGATGGGGACAATGGCATGGTTTGCAAGGCTGTCTATCTATGTGTGTGTGTGCGTGTATGTGTGTGTACATGTATGTGAGTGCCTATGTATGTGTGTGTGTGTGTGTGTGTGTATACCTGTGTGATCTGTGTGTGTCAGCATGTGGGCTCGTCTCCTGGCTACCCCTCGAGTGTCAGTGAAAGAGGAGCAGGTGGCTTACAGCAGCAGCCAGGCCACTGTTTGGACATCACTCGCCGCTCTACAGTGAGGACAACACGCCAAGCGTATTCTTACTGTAAGGTTCACAGTACGAGAGAGAGAGAGAGAGAGAGAGAGAGAGAGAGAGAGAGAGAGTGTGTGTATAATACGGTGTAACACAATGTATTGAACATTCAATGCTTTTTCAATACTACAGCACTGTAAACAATTCAGTACTTTTCAGTACTCTTTAGTTAGGCATTGACCTTCTGTTCTGGCCATGAACAAACCAATCTGTGCTTATTTGCATATCATACACATTTTATGATCATGTGACCATATGCTACTAGAATAATGCTGTTATGTCTTCGCGTCAGAACATGATAATGAGGTATTGCTTATTATTTATTAATTGGTTCTTTATTTATTTACTGGATTTACTGAACATAAGAAGTAGGGCCAGGAAAAATGGCTAAAAATGTATATGTCAATATGCTTCAGCCTTTTGCCAAGAAACAATATACAATACATGGCCAAATAGTGGTACTTAATTCTGCTACTTTAATGGGCACCAACTGTGGATACAGACAGTCTGTATAACTGCCAAAGGAAAGCATAAAACATTCTGGGGCAGTAGTTCCCTATGCTCCAGAGGGGTATAAAGCACCCTGGCATTGGGCTGTGGAGCAGTGCATTCTTCGGAATGATGGAGCTCCATCAAATACCTTTCTTTGTCCAGTAGTTTCAGTCATACACTAAGACACGTTTGACTAATACATGTTTTTGTATACACTTTTGTGTTTGATTTAATTTGTACATTCAGACAATGATCTTTTTAAAATTTTTTGTCATGGTTTTCTTTTGGTTTCAGGAATTGAAATCACACCCCTTGGTAACTGAGTAAAAGTTAAAATCCTGATACTGTGAAAACCCTAGTGTAATAATAAAACAAGCAGTGTGGGGGAGAAGAGAAAAAAGAACACAGAGATACAGAGCAGGGGCACTCCAGGGGAGAAGTCTGAATGAGCGTGAGTGTGTGTTTGTGAGTGTGTGTGTGTGTGTCACTGCACCCAAGCAATGAGGCACAACTCTGCTCTCCAGCAAACCCAGTGTAAGGCTGGAAGGGCATGAACCAAAGCAATGTCAACCTTGAGGCATCCAGCAGACAGCAGCACAGCAGCAAAACCAAACAGAAAGCACATACTCGTATAAGCCTTAGAAGAACACATTCGTTGGTTTGGTGGGTAAAGCTGACTAGGGTTCAGTTCCCAAACTGGATAATTACACAACACTACATCAATAAGAAACCTTGGGCTAGATTCCTAACACTTCATCACTGTGTAAAGAAATGTTGTCAAGATCAACAGAGCAGAGCCTGAGGACACATTGAATTCTAGCCAAAACTGACACTGGGATACACTGAGTCTGAGTTCATCTTGAGAGCGGGACACACTTAGTCCTTAGTCTAAACCAAGACTATGTTGTGGCCGATACTTTCCAGAGATCTTCAACAGAGGTGAGGCCTTCAGTTGGTCTCGAGAACTATTTCTGAGCCCACCTTTATCAGACACTGAGACAAGACAATGTCAGAATGATGCTGAGATTGAGACAACTGAGATTTGGATAATACACCAATACTGCGACATCATAAGAATTGCATGTCGCTCTAGATAACAGCGTCTACCATGTATTTTAACTGTATCAATAATAGAATTATTACTGTCATTCTGTTGTATTTAAATGTAATAAAACCATTTGAAGAAGAACTACCTACAGCCAAGTTTCATCTAGTATTCAGGGCTTCTTCTTTTTTTTATAAAATGTTGTAAAACATTTTATACTTTCCACAAGACTATGCACTGAAATGCAAACATAGATGCATTTGTTTCTGCTGATCATGAAGGGAAAATAAGTACATAATCACTATTGAGAACTGTGTACTCGCTACTGTTTATTAGCTGAATTTAATAGAATGGGTCTCTGCAAAATTATGGCACATTTGAGATTGTTGCATTTTAAATGGCTAATTATACCGCCGTTAGTTCCGACCCTGTAATTTGATTGGCTGAGAGACGTTCCAGGAGTGCCAATATTACACGATAATGGCACTCTGACCGAAGCTCTTCAGGTATTACTCTGCAAAATACATGTAACCTAGCAACGATTCCAGCACTTACAAGACAGGACTGTGCCTGGACTTTTTCACCCAACGGCCGGTTAATTTTCTTTTCGTGTACCTTATTTTGAACAGAGTAAAAGGTTATGGCGCAGTGGGCTGTAATCTGCTTTCTGATTTGTAAACGAAAAAAAAATAAATAATAAAATAAATAAATAAAAATAAAATGCTATGTCTACGTGGTTTCTGTGATTGTGTAATCAGCTCAGCAGCACGGCTCTGGAGCGATACTCCAAAATACTCACTTTTAACTTAAACAGAGAGAACTTGGCATCGTTTAGTGTGTGATATAGTGCCATAGCACTACGATCTGAATCCGCTGCAAACAATGGTTAAACCATAACATTTTATTGACTTGATGGGTTTATCTCTGCTTATATCTCGATGTGGACAGAGAGCAGCTCTAAATAATGCACCCTTGTTTCTCAACACACAATGCTCCCCTGTCGGTGTGAACACGGACCGGCTCGCTTGAAAAAGTTCTGAAATACTTAACAGGTCCAACATCGCACAGGTTAAAGATCCAGAGCTTGTTGAAAAGAGCAAAAATGAATGTGTGAGGGATAAAAGAAAACAAATATATTTTCACTATATTTTCATAATATTCTTTATCAGGGCGGCACGGTGGCGCAGCAGGTAGTGTCGCAGTCACACAGCTCCAGAGGCCTGGAGGTTGTGGGTTCGATTCCCGCTCCGGGTGACTGTCTGTGAGGAGTTGGTGTGTTCTCCCTGTGTCTGTGTGGGTTTTCTCCGGGTGCTCCGGTTTCCTCCCACAGTCCCAAAACACACATTGGTAGGTGGATTGGCGACTTAAAAGTGTCTGTAGGTGTGAGTGAATGTGTGTGTGTGTGTGTGTGTTGCCCTGTGAAGGACTGGCGCCCCCTCCAGAGTTGCGCCCCCTCCAGAGTTGCGCCCCCTCCAGAGTTGCGCCCAATGATTCCAGGTAGGCTCTGGACCCACCGTGACCCTGAATTGGATAAGTGGTTACAGAGAATGAATGAATGAATGTCTTCTTTATCTTAAAACCTAATAATAAACTGGGTTAACGAACTGTGGTATAATTGCAAAAATACACTCAACGTTCGTGTATTTCTCCTCTCGTGTATTATTGCGTAGTTTGAAAATTACTGCCATTAACACAGTGTTGAAATTTTATAACAAAAAAATATCAATACTGCAGAATTATACATTGAAAGAACAAAATCAGTGAAATTAAAATGAATGCAACAATCTGGGAGTTAGTCTTTGTTATTTTGGTTGCGCTTGTCTGCTGACAAGTCATATGTATTTTCCAAGTAAATCTCCAGGTCTGGTATAAGTCATGTGCTGTGATGTCAGTGTGTCCTAGGGGCACGGCACAGGGCACAGTCGGGATGTATCAGTAACCACCCACGATTATGTCATGACCACTAGTGGAAGTCAAGCCAGAATCTTAAAAAAGTGTAGAGAAAGTAAATGGTACTAAGAAGCTGCTGGTTTTGCCCTTTTCTTATAAAGGTGCTTTTTTGAATATGTAATATTTTGTTTCAAGTGTTAAAACCTCTGTAAACGACAATATGACTAATCACAATGACTCTTCTACTTCCAGAAGAACATCCACCTTTTTCACTGAGCTACGAGTGAGAAATATTTAATATTAAAACAAATGAAAGCTTTTTTAAAAAAACTGATGTTAACTGCCGTGCATAAGGGTTAAAATCTTCAAAATAAAGACGTTAATTGTAGGGCCTGTTTATACCCTCCTTCAGAGTGAGCCTCCTCCAGTGAGCTGGCAATGGTTCAGTATCTCAAGGGAGAGGTTTCAAACCATTTTCTGTGCACCTCTCACAAATAATTTTCCTGTAAAGCTGCTACAAAGCTCTGGGAGTTCTAGCTATTGCTAAATGACACGCCAGCAACACTCTGAAAGAGGTTGGAACTCCAGACCTTAAAGCAGCATGAACCTGCTCCATCCGATGTGTTTGGTCTGTAGCTTTGTGTGTGTTCATTTAGTATATTTGTGTTCGTGTGTTGGGGCATGTGTATGTGTGTGTGTCTACGTGTGCGAGTGCACAGCTTGTAAGTGGTTATTCAAGAGAAAGAATGAATGCTGTGTGTGTGTGTGTGTGTGTGTGTGTTTGCAGCTGTTTCTCCGGGGTAATCATGCTATCATGAAAGTAGCCACATCAACATGACCTCAGGGTTTCCTGAGATGCTAACTGGAACGGACATATGCCTCTGCATGCACCTCGGGTTCGGTTGGGTTTAGTGGGGTTCCGGAAAGGTTGGAATGGCATTTTTTTTGCACTGTACATTGGGGTCAAATTTCACTGTTGAGTGAATTCACAAAAGACACAACAACATGGAAACAGCTGAAAAACAACATGAAGTTTAAAAACGTGAGTTTCATATAGGGTGTACTCACACTTGGACGGTTGTCCTCCCAACTCCACTCCCCCCTGCTGACCTGTGCTCACACTGCGTTTTAATCTTCTGAACCCAATCACGCTTATGTCACCAGACACTATGTACTATATGGCTTATTTGTAGTCGTTTTGTTGGCAATAACTCTCGACCCTCTCACATGACTTACATTTGTTTACAGTGAGTATCTGAGCACTGAGATCAGACTGGGCTTTGGGGGTCAAACGTGTCTAGGAAAGGTATGGATTGCCAAGTGCGAGTTCACCTATAAACTAATGGAACAGCTGGAATAAGCAGTCACGTATTCTTTTAGCGGGAGAGGGTGATAAAACCCTGCTTTCCTCATACTGTCATGTTCACACTGTGCTCACATTACTATATGATCCATGGTCAAGGTCAGGTGGGACCAGATCCTTCCTAAATCACTGGACGCAAGGCGACTAGCATGTGCTTTTGGATAGTTGAAGGTAACGTAGCACCCGGCGGAAACCCACACAGACAACACACTAAACTCCTCACAGACAGTGACCCGAGGTGGGGTTTGAACCTACGACCACAGGACCCTGGAGCTGTCTGATATGGACACTACCTGTTGTGCCACTGTGCTATCCCTTCATGTGAACTTAATGAACATAATATCGCTGAATTACAGATGCAAATATTTGTGAATGACTAAAGACAATGATGTGATTAAACATGTTTTTTATATAGTTTTATGTGTTATCATACAGGTTATAGCCACCTTTCAGTCTCAAGCCTGAAGAGATCAAGCAAGTAATATGCTGCCAGATGCTGCTGCCTCATGTCATTACCTTAAATGCACCTCCACAAGAGAGTTCCACATGACTACCCAAAAGTTCCCAAATATTTTGACTCTGTTGCTGTATCTTTGCATCCGTGTTTATTAGACCAGTCCTTATATCTTTTAAGGCCTGTTACTGGTTATTCTTGACAAGAATGAGTGAGTTTTAATGGTTGGAGCAAACCTGTGTTTACTGACGTTAGCAGTGGTAAAATGTACGTTGTAATACCTCACTCACTCAACTGTTCCACTTCTCCTGCTTCGCCTAAATAAATATACACTACATGGCCAACAATTGGTGGCCAACAATTAGTTTCACCCCCTCTGCTGTCGTAGTAACCTCATCTTTTCTAGGAAGGCTTTGCACTAGATATTGCAACATTTCTGTGAAGATCTGACGGCATCCAGCCACATTACTGAGGTCAGGTGCTGATGTCAGATCATTAAGTTGTCCAGAATAAAACAACATGTTGGTACATTAACCATTACCATTTCAGAGAGGCTAACTTTTTGCCAAGACAGTAATTCAGTGGTGTTGCTGATAGGCTATTGTTATGAGAAAGTCCACAGTCTGTTTTGTTTTTCCCATCCACTTCAGTGTAGCCGATTACAGCTAATTACAGAGATCCGGATTCTTCCTTACTCCACCAAATGACTTTTTCTTGGTCTGTCCTTCACACACATTTTACACATATACACTCAAATCTGCTCAAGGACATTATCGCTGACAGGATCCAGAGTTGACAGTGTACTGAAAATAGCAGCTAAAATAATTTCCATGATACTACTACCACTATTACTACTATGACTACTACCATTACTACTTTTACTGCTACTATTAATAGCCTATTAACCAGGTACACCCTGGACATCCAGAGGTTTGAAGAAATGTGGTACACACTGTAAACAAATCAGTAAAATTTACGGTAAATAACTGTCAGCTGTGGTTGCCAGAATTTCACTGTGAAATATACAGTCACGTTTTTGGCAATAATAAATTTTACATTTAAGAACTGTTTTGTTTACGGTACTTTTCTGTTAAAAAAAACAGATATACACCGTAAAAAAGTGCCATAATATTTACATACAAATAACAAAGAAACATTGTTTTGCCATAAAATTAACATGTAAATTGTGTGACAAATGAGAGAACTGAGACTGAGCCATATTTAGATATAGTCAAACCGCATTCTATATTCAGCCCTTAAAAAGAGATATTGCCCACAAGGACCAAAGTAATGTGCAGTATCTGGGTGCCACACTCCAGCACTCGAAACACAGGCTGATGGTGTACTTTCCTGACCAACACACATCTCGTCACAACATGCATAGAAACACAAGCACACACAGACAAATACACAAATCTCTAATCACACCAAGTCTCAAAGAGAGAAAAAACACAAAGAAATTTTGATAATCCCAGAAAGTATGGAGAAGCAAGGCATGCTGGGAACCCCTAATGGTTTGTGTGTTTAACAGTGAAGTAATGTATTTTTTACAGTAAAAAGTGTGTGTTTTGGCTGATAAAAGTATCTCACTGTTACAAAAACTGTTTTCAACCTTTTTAGAGTTGTTACAGTTATTTACTGCCATGGTTTTACAGTTTCCCACCGTAAAATTCAGACATTTTTTACAGTGCACCATTATTCCCTAAATTTATTGACATCTAAGGCAGACACACACAGACACAGCCTGTATTATCTTCATAGAAAAACATGTCATGATGTTGTAGCACATTGCAGGACAACTACACATGACCAAATGTTCATCGTACCCAATGCTAAGCATGGGGCAATAAAGTTGTAAAGCCTCCCAAATAGGCCTCCCTATAGGCCCAAATAAGCCTCCCAAATAGGCTCTCCAAAGAGGAGAAACTGCATTCACCACATTCCCACATAAACATTTAGGATGAGTTGATGTGGTATTTATGATCCATAGGATCCATATGATCCTTCCAGAGGACTCAGACTTGGTGCTGATGCATTTAGTTTCAGAAAAATCAGCAGACTTTAAAGACTGCACAGAGAAATGCATTGCAGTTCTTTTTTTTTTTCAAGTTTTCTTAAAACCAGGTATGGCATGCACTGGATCATAAACACTCCTGGTGGATGAGAAATGTAAATAAGCTACAAGTAAGTGTCATGTGTACATAAGAGCGCTTGAATAAATAACTTGAAGAGAAGGCGAGCTAAGGCCACAGGAGTCTTAAGCTCTGACTCTTGTGCAAGCACTATTTCTGTCAGTCAGCGTTTGGGTATCCAAGTCACAAACGGTTACCCCGCTCCGGGCTGCGCTGAAGTGATTTTATAATATTTTATTTTAATTTCTAAGCAATTATATCATGAGCTGCGGTATCAGCATCTAATTTGACACGCCAAAGAATTCCAAATCCTCCCGCAAGCCAGCTAATGAAAAGTGTTCAAGGTATTTTAGAGAGGTTTGAATCACAATTCAGACTTAATGTGACATGTGGCCTGTATGTGAGTGTTCTGTACGACTACAGGAGAGAGGTCTACAGGTCAGAAGACATATACACAGCCAGGAAAAAAATTACCTGTTGGTTACGAGTGCCGCTATAGTTAAGAATGTTTTTAAAATCCATTATAAAACTTATAGTCTCATGAAGTTTCTGAACTTCAACTGCGGAAGAAAAAAAAACCCACAGCAACACACTGAACTGACCAAAGAAATCAGTCTATCTGTATTTTTCTTGTTAGCATGGCTAGCCTTTTAGCCTTTTAGAAATGGTCAAAAAGCTAAAACACATAAAACATATAATCTAATGTTTCTAGATCTATACATTTTGGTGGTCTACACATTTATCCGTTGTTGCTCAAACCTGAATGAGAATAACCTGAAATCAAATAATTCACACTCTTAAATACAAGTGTTCAAGTACATTCCTTTTCAAGGTTATTTCAAAATGGATTGGATATAAGATAGTCCACTTGCATAAGATGTGAAGAAGACTCTTAATTACAGAGAAAGACCTGGTAGTGCAGCCCATCTGATAAACAGTGCTTAGATACTTCGTCTTTGAGATCAGGGGTAAAAATCAAGCTCCACTCTTGCTTCAGCTCTGAAAAAAATCTACAAGTGTTTCTGCTCACTCTTCCACTATGAGAGGAAACCGCAAGATAATGGGTCTGAAAGGATATGGAACTGTCAACAAATAGTTACTGGGAAAAGGAAACAGACCAAAAAAACACAAAATTCGGATGTAGAGGTTATTTTAAAAATTCATCACTACATAACTGAACTGGGCGGTACGGTGGCGCAGCAGGTAGTGTCGCAGTCACACAGCTCCAGGGGCCTGGAGGTTGTGGGTTCGATTGTATTGGGTTCGGTTGTGACTGTCTGTGAGGAGTGTGGTGTGTTCTTCCTGTGTCTGCGGGGGTTTCCTCCGGGTTACTGTCTGTGAGGAGTGTGGTGTGTTCTTCCTGTGTCTGCGTGGGTTTCCTCCGGGTGACTGTCTGTGAGGAGTGTGGTGTGTTCTTCCTGTGTCTGCGTGGGTTTCCTCCGGGTGCTCCGGTTTCCTCCCACAGTCCAAAAAAACACACGTTAGTAGGTTGATTGGCGATTCAAAAGTGTCCGTAGGTGTGAATGTGTGTGTGTGTTGCCCTGTGAAGGACTGGCGCCCCCTCCAGGGTGTATTCCCGCCTTGCGTCCAATGATTCCAGGTAGGCTCTGGACCCACCGTGACCCTGAACTGGATAAGGGTTACAGATAATGAATGAATGAATAACTGAACTGACTGATCAAATCAATGAAATGTGCTCTCTGATTTGGCACAGTACTGTATATTGTTATTTATAACCTGTGGGATGGTTATATCTGAATCTGAACAATCAGAAACAATCAATTTAGTTTTAAACCAAAACCCTGGCCTGATTACTCTCCCTTGCTTTATATTCCTTCGTACCGCACTCTTACGATTCTCAGGTGCCTGGTGTTTGTGGTGTCATTATCTGTGAAGGGTAAGCCTCATCATATTTTGAGCTCTGAATGACCTTTTGGCAGAAAGGAACCGCAAACTTAAATCAAACGGCTGAGTCAATTCTTTCAGCCAAGGAGCATTAAGTTATGCTCGGGGCTAAATGCTCTTATGTGCAAATTTGAATTAGGCCCAGAACGTGGTCTACTCCTCACCACGACACCTCTTCTCTCCACTTGGTTTTAGTGGGCTTCTTATGTCACGCTCCTGATATCAGCATTTAAGCTCTCTGAAGAGTAATTCTGCTCCTCTGGGGGAGAGAGCTGTGAGCTATTTAGACAAGAGTCTTTACGCTCAAAAGTCACGCTTCTAATTTTCTTAAACATGCTCTATGTCACATTCGACATTCAGGTGAAAAAAAAGGACAGCACAATTTAGGCACCTTTTTTTGGGTTTTTTTTAAACCAAGACATACAAGAAGGTCTGGATTTCATTTGGAACACTTAAGGTAGAGTGCCCAATTTTCATTTAATTGCTTTGACTTACACACTGATTAGTTGCCTCTGATTTGTACGAATCGGTTATGTAGAAACTAAATGTCCCCTCTTAAAACTTGTTAATACATGGCTCTTGATAATGCAGGTTTGAATTAAAACTTGTACAAAATTGTACAAAAATGTACTCTTATATATTGCAGTTTTTATATAAAACAAATAATCTTTCAGTGCAGTTTTTAGTTAAATAGGGATCAGAATCATATCTAGCATCATTTAAAAATATAAAAAATTATCAACGTTATTTGGGCGGCACGATGGCGCAGCAGGTAGCGTCACAGTCACGCAGCTCCAGAGACCTGGAGGTTGTGGGTTCGATTCCCGCTCCGGGTGACTGTATATGAGGAGTGTGGTGTGTTCTCTCTGTGTCTGTGTGGGTTTCCTCCGGGTGCTCCGGTTTCCTCCCACAGTCCAAAAACACACGTTGTTAGGTGGATTGGCGACTGTGTGTGAGTGAATGTGTGTGTGTCTGTTGCCCTGTGAAGGACAGGCGCCCCCTCCAGGGTGTATTCCTGCCTTGCACCCAATGACTCCAGGTAGGCTCTGGACCCACCGCGACCCTGAATTGGATAAGCGGTTACAGATAATGAATGAATCAACATTATTTTATATGACTTACAAAATGGCGAGAGAAGGCATTTAGCCAGCTAGCGTCTGTATGCTAACTCGCTAACTCTAATGTCAACAGGTATAAACATTTTGACAATATGAACCACCTTAATAACAGTAAATGTTCATCTGCTGTTCTGTTAAATTGTTTTACAAGTATTCAGTTACAAATACTTTATTATGTTACACACCGCCTACATAAAAGGAGTGGAAAAACGTTGACTTTGGAGCACAAGAATGGAGAGGTTATAAAGCAGGTCCTGCCTGGATCGAAACGATTCAATTTTGATTTCGTTTCTAATCGCTGGTTAGAGGCTCAGTTGCTTATCACATCTGTGATAGTACTGCAATTGCTGTTGTTGCAATACAAATTAAGAAACAGCGTTGTGCAGCCCAAGCAGAAATGGAGATGTTGCTAGTCGAAAAAAAAAAGCAGAGGCTCGCAATAAGTGCTTAGGCTGAGGAATTATATTGTTCCACAGTGTCATCCTACAGTGACACCAGAGAACACTTGGCCATTCCTTGGCCTATTTCATAACAAGCCACATGGGCAGCCATAGCAGCCTGATATGCTTACAAAGGAAACATCAACATATTACGAAGTGTATCTCTGAAAAGCTTCAAGCAGTTGAATGCTCTACCTTGAGGAGAGGTTCGATTGCATTTAAAAACGTGCACGAGAACATGTTCATTTTGAACAGCACTTCTAGTAGAATAACTCGATTTTTGCAAAGTGTGCATTACAGTGGCTGACCTGAAGATTAAAAGTCCAGAAGCGTCTGCTGAAAGATCTGCATAACAAGGTCCATAGCACAGAGTTACACCCCCTAGTGCTGATTCATAAGGTCTGAGCTTTAATTCATGAATATAGTTATCAGCACACAGATGGACGCAAGGTAAGGGCAGTCAAACTTTATATAAAGTTTGACGTTATATATTTTTTATAACTGCACTCTGAATACATTATAATTTCTTCTTTTTATTATATATATTATATATTTTTTTCACTTTTATACTGTATTATCTATCAATACACTACATTTACCTGTGAATATTTTAATACCACAATCACCTCACTTTATATTACATCTATGAAATATTCTATATACCCTGGCTTGCCTTTATTGAGATATTTCAGTTTCTCAAGTTTCTCAGCCATTCCAAATATATATGTGTGTGTGTGTGTGTGTGAGCGTGATATATATATATGCCTAACATGATGTTGGTTCTGTGCATGCTGCTGCCAAAACCCCACCAGGTCCAGGACAAATCATCCACAACAACAGTGCCTGTCCTTATTAATTCTCTAGAGACTGAAAGCCTCTTTCAAACCCTCACATCTAGTGTAAAGTTTTCTCAGACAATTAGGGGCTTCTACTACAGCAATTAATCCTCAACAAAAAAATGTCGAATGAGCAGGTTTCCACTAACTTTAAGATAAAATGTAATGAAAACCTGCAGAAGAGCAACTTTTCATATAAAGATGCTACTGTGACCTAAATTAAAAATCAAAGTCTTAAAGAAAGAGGAGAACACCTCACATGGTCCACGCTGGGTATAACCTGCTCGCTTTGCTAAAAAAATTAATTTTCAGACTTGTAGAAGGGGCTTGAGGTTTAAATGGAAAATTAAATGAAAAAAATCGCTCCAAAGGCTCAGACACGGAAGTCAGTCTGGAAGGTGCTTAATAGCTTGTAAAGACCTTTAATTGCTGATCAGATAATACCTCTACGTGTACAATGTTTCACTGAGATGTTCCTATGGTTTTCTCACAATTGAAAAAAGTCAAACACGAGGGCAAAACATCAGTGACTATGCTACCTGTGGGCTCAGATACTCGTAGTCAATAGGACGGTGGCTTTCAGAACGATTTTTGCCTGCTATGGCTCATTTGGTTCCAGCAGCTCTAACACATGATTATTTTCTTTTGAAATGACCCTGTTAATCACTATAAGTTGATCCTTTTTGCTTTTAACAGTGAACACATGAATTGATATGACAGGACCCAGCTATCTGACCCCAAATATCTTCTGTTCTCAGTTCCATTGGTGGACAAACCGATGTTGTTAAGTATGCACCGACATAATACAGCTAAACATTTAACGTTAAAAAAAGGTTGCTTTGCCCCAATTATACCCTTGGCTAATGAACAGAATAACACCTCAGATCCTGAATGTTTGACCCTACTGACCGACCGTCATCTGAATCATTCTGTAAACTTCCTTAATTAGCCAGAAAAATCATTCGCCAACTCTTAGGAGCGAACTGGGGCCAGTGATTTTGTGGCACATTGCTTTCCTGTAGTTGTTTATGTAATTCGCACATAAAAGCTTTCCCAAGAAAGAAAAAATGTCACAACTAGGTCTGCCACTAAATTGTATGTGATGAATGAGACTCTTACGCTTTGCAAGAGGTCATCATTCTTGTCTTCTTCCTAGCATAAAAGTTCTTACTCAGACTTCCTTTAACTCCATTGAAGCAGCTCGCTGAAATAAATCAGTTCTGCCCTGAAACAACTTTTACAACAGAGCGTTTCCGTCATCTGTCTCAGGTCTACAATCTTCCCGAACGTTGTTGCTCATTCACTGAATCATTCTCACGGCACAAAAGTGCAGATATGCCATATTGCATACATGTAATTGCTCTCTGATTACATTATGTAACACTACTAACGTTACTGACTTCATTCCAAGACTCGAAGCTGAAGTAACCCACCTACAGCAATAACGTGATTTACTGTAACGTGCACGCAGGTTTAGCATCCTTACTGTGGCTGTTAACAGTTCTCCACAATGAATCACCAATCCCAGAATTAGAACCGGTGTTATACAACTGACTAAAATAGTACATGGCTGCCGTTAAGACTGAAGCACCGAAAGTCATTCTCCATCAAGTATTTTTTTACTTCCAAAGCTTTACGCTCAACCTACAAAAGCAGGTTCTTCTTACCTTCTGACATTTGGGTTTCTTTAGCAGTTCCTGACCAAAATCAAGAAGATTATTGCCAGGAAGTCCAGCTATACTGGGAATAAAGGGCTGAAAGTGCTGATACTGCTGTCATGGCTGCATCTTCCCAACTGACTAAAATAGTACACTGCTGCCATTAAGCCCAGAGCCCCAAAAAGTCATTCTCAACCGAATAGCCCTGCTTCGTGTCTGCCCCCCCCCTCAAAAAAGCTCCAGCTATCAGCTTACCTTCTAACATCTGGCTTGTTTGAGTGATTCCTGACTGAAGCCAAGACTATTGCCAATACGTCCAGTAGTACTGGGAATAATATATGTCTGAAAGTGCTGATGCTGCTGTCACGGCTGCACCATCCCAACTGATCAGAAATGGACGTGAGTGCCAACCCTCCCCACACACATACATACACACATCCAGAACTCATACACACACACATGCTCCCTCCACAGCTGTGGCAATCTCAGAGGACACTTACTTTCTTCTGCCTGGACCATAGAGCCAAGTAAGGCACAAGTGTGTGGAGAGAAGAAAGAAAGAGAAGTGTTGCTCTACTGCAATGGTGTCTCCATACTTGTTAAGCAGCAAGCCGAGAGTGGGGGCGAATTAACACAAGGGTTTCAAGCAGATCTGGCTTGAAGCTGCGATTCCCCACTGGCTGGTTGGACGTGTGTAGAGTCCGGCCAAAAAAAGCAGTGGGCACATCATCCTGAGTGACATTTTTCTTGTTCCCTTGTATTGGAGGGACATGAAATGATAGCAATGCTCCACAGCGGGGAAGAGAGAGAGAGAGAGAGAGAGAGAGAGAGAGAGAGAGAGAGAGAGAGAGAAAGAGAGAGAGAGAAAGGAATATGTTAGGTATCATTAGGATTGGTGGCACTAGCGCAAGGCTGAGGAGAGGTAAAGAGCGAGAGGGAGAGAGTGGAGGGAAAAGGGGGAGGGAGGGAAAGAGTGTGTGAGAGTGAGAGAGAGAGAGAGAGATGCGGTGTTGAAATATATAGCTATAACACTTCTCTTACCTTGAAAGGGAACATAGGACATGTTCCAACGGCATTGAACGGCGTTCTCCGCTGGTCTTCACTCTTCAGTTTTTTCCCATGTTACCGTTTAGCTGAAAAATATCCCTCAGTATTAGAGACAGAGAGAGAATTGGAAAAATAAAAAAAAAATAACCTGCTGGCCATGGGCTGCGTCGACGCAGCGCAGTGTTCCTGTGAGAAAAATATTACAAATTTCAATTTGTTTTTTAAAAAATGAGGAAAAAAATTAAATATAATCCAGCCGTTGTTTAGCTTAGCGTAAAAACTCGGCTCTTGAAATTTTGCGTTCACAAATAGTGACACGAGCCGATAGTGGTAAAGGAGAGAGAGAGAGAGAGAGAGAGAGATGGTTGGAGGGAGGGAGGGAGGCAGGGGGGTGGAGGAGGGACTGTCTGTTTTTCCAGTTTAAAATCTATATGCGGTTCGTGTCCCTCTCCTCTCCCCCGTTTACACTATTAGCATTTCGTGCTAAGTGCCGTCCGAGTGACCGTTACCGTTACGTGGAGTAACGTCTTTTTCTCCGAGAGAGGTCGAGAGACGTCGAGAAAGATACAGAGAGGTTGAGAGAGAGATGGGAGCCTACGTGTTGGCATATTTCTCACACGCCCCAAATATGTCTAATGTATGAGTGTGGGTTACTAGGCCTTTAAGAGGCGGCTGTGTTGAAGTTTTCGCCGTCCGCTGTTCAACTGGTGCTGGGCTGCGCTGAATTGACCGTTAGCGCGTGGAGTAACGGTTACAGTAACACTGCTCCTCTGAGGAGACACGCATTCAACTCAGTCGAAATGTTAGCTACTAATGTAGACAACCGTGGTTTACAACTGAATTCGAAGCAAACCTGACACAAAAGTAGGGTTTATTCTGTAATTTCAGGATACGTGCTGCTGCAGCTCATACGCACAAACACACGAGTTAGTTTTCCTGTCTTTATGGGGTCTTCCCTTTTAACCGCTATAATAATAATAGTGATAAATAAAAAAAAACATCTCTGTTCATCAGAGCGACATATTTAGAACTTATTTGAGGATTTGTAGATATAAAAATATATAATTAATCCTTGTCTCCATGTTCACCAACTCTTACCATTCGCCTGCAGCTTGAAAGCACTCCCCTGCAAGTTGATGGTTCCTTAGTTTTGTGACGTAAGAAACTATGGTTGTCTAAAATCAGACTCTTAGAGCATGGAAATGGAAATGCTCAACCATCATACATTTTATAGCATACACACACAGCAACGTATGGACTGTGAACACGGTTAGAAACCTGTTTTTCATTGGATGGTGGTTTTAATGGAACAATTAAAACTTATATTCAAATAACCTATTTTATAATAGCATCTATATGGAGAAGACGTAATTAAGAAATACATATTTATACATCTAAAGGACGTTTTAGTTGTGACCTCTAACTATGTCTTTAACAAACCTTTGAAAAATGTCTTAAACGTTCAATGTCATCTGGATGGATTTAGGTTTTCTTGTTAATTTTTGCATTGAATAGAAGTTGGAGTCTATGAGTCTATTAGATGTGTACCATTATCAATATTTGCTTTAGAAAATGTTCTTTGCAGATGTTTATATTAAAAACGGACACTTCAAGCATTGTTTCCACTACAGAACAACAGTATATTTAGGTGATGTTTTACAATAAATAAATAAATGCACAGAAAATTAATTAAACTGCAAAATACAATCTGCAGAGTGGCATAGATGAACACTGAATATTTCATCCACCTGCAAAGAGTTGAATAGTCTCTCTCTCTCTCTCTCTCTCTCTCTCTCTCTCTCTCTCAGGAAGCTGAGGCAGAGTGCTATGGTAACCCGAGCCAAAATGGCGTTCACTGCAGCCAAGATGCTTCTGTAGCATCTGCTTAGAGTCAATTAAAAGTTCATGACCCGCCGCCCTGTGTCCGTGTCTTTACATTGGCGACACATCCTTTTAAAACTCATGCCAAGTAGGTCCAGCTCTTAAAATGGGACATTCCCTTTTTAGTTTTTATTAATACTTGTTCTGGAGTGGACACTCTGCAATATTCATACTTGGCTGCCATCTGGTGGCCTCACACATATCGTACAGTCAAAATATTAAAGCTTATTGAATATTACATTTCCTATTTCTTACAAACTGGTTATCAGTTATCACTTGCCTTTTTAACTTGTCCTATCAGATCAAAATAAAAAACAGCAAGGATCTACTTTGAAATAAGGGGATGTGCAGGGGGTTGCCAAGTTGGCTTTGTAGTGTTCAGTACAGTATTAAAGATGTTATATGGTTTAATATCAAATATTTTACTCCAAATAATTTTAGACAATATCTATATATCTGTTCATTGTTACATTTGCATACCAATTTCAGGGTAGCTGGTGTTTGATATCCGAATATGGAGACAGAATTATTTCTGCCATGAAGATTAATAATGTAACATGGCAACAACCATTTATGGATTCAAATGGTTTGTAAAATTATCATCGAAAAACCATATTTAAAGCTGTAGTGTAAAATTCCTTCAAGTCATCTGGATTGAGTACAGTCAGTTTCCCTGCCTCTGAGCAATCCAGGTGTTTTTCTGTACGTTGTGAGGGGAAAGAGGCAGAAAATCTCATCGTGTCGCGTCACGTCTCAGTGGTTATTTGATTTTCCTGAAGAAATGAGCTTGTATGTGAGGCATGCTCCCCTTCCCCAAACGGGAAAGCTAATTCTATTGCTGCGGCTCAGCTTTTTCCAGAGATATTTTCACTTAAAATGCTGAGGTTATTTAAACCCCAACATCAACATGAACAGTGTACAAACTTGTAGCAGCCTAAGCAGAGGAAAGGCACCTGCTGTTTACTTTTTCTTTACAGTCCTCACAAAATTATTAGAAACATAACAAAAATGTACATAGACACCATGTTATCTTTCCCAAATGTAGTCAGAGTCAGATTATAAATATTTAAAATGTAAAATTAGCTTCAGTAGCTTCACACTGCGGCTATGAAGCTAATGAGCCGACAACAGGCTAGCTAATAGAAGCTAGCTAATGAAATACCCCTCTAGCACTGTAAAGGCAGGCCTTTGGCCTGAAAAATAGTGAAAGTATAGCCACGTGGCCAGGCCAAAAACATAGTAGCAGGCATTCCGGAGCTAACGTTTTTAGGTGAGGCAAAATCTTACATAATTTGTTAGCTCCATTAGTTTCACAGCTACACTGCAAAACTAAAGAAAGAAAATTTGATACTCCAAACATCACAGTTAAGAAAATATTCGTTTTATAATATTAAACATTTAATAGTGTGTATATAATAATAACTTTGTTCGTGTCAGCTCTGCTTTGTATTAGTTCTTCAACCTAGATAACTTTTCACTGACCTGAGTCAGGTAACCTTGGGGGCAGAATGTGTAGATAAAGCATGTGAAGCTACGGAGTGCTGCATTGTTCACCGGTCTTTTTAAGAATCATGCACCTCTATACTAATTTCTCTAATTTGCTACCGCTCTTTGTTAAGCAGCAGAATGGTGGCCTCCTTTGCCGAGGAGAGCTCATTAGTGAAATGGGACAGTGGTGTAAAGGCTGGAACAAATATCTGTAGACTCTCCAGCCATCACTGAGCGAGGGACCTGGGGCACAGTCTTTTTTCATGAATGAAACAAACACACCAGAGATGTTCTCGACACAAAAACAGGAAGGACCTACTGTTATGAATATAGCTGCAGGACAGAATTGGTTGATTGATGCATTATGCAGATAAATAAGCATCTAATGAGTCACTTCTACTATCCAGCACAGAGAAAAATATTCCTGCTGAGGTATATTGCCTCTTATAAAAGTTGAATTTTATTCACTCGAAGGAGTTCATTCAACACCTGCTATTTTAATATGCAGCCGCCTCAGACGGATTGGACAGCAACAATGGGCAAGCATTTTAATATCACCCTCATTACCAATGCACTTTACAAAGCAGCAGAATACTCTGCATAAACCGTGAATGTAGCTGTATGTTTAAGGGAACATGCCACTCCTTAACATTTCATCCGTTATGCCAATGATTTTAAAATCACTGAAGTGTGAAATGTAAAAAAAAAAGCCTTTGTTTCCACAGAAAAATATTAGCAAAAACAGGTCTGTTGAATTTCAGTGTGTTTTGAGCATTTCCTGTTTTCTAAATCATTTTTTTGCCCAGTTAGATACTGAGAACACTGTTTATCAGCTGTACACTTAAAAAAGAAGGTTCTACAAGGTTCTCTTTAGTAAAGAGAATGGTTCTATACAGAACTCTTAACATTTGAAGAACTTTTTACATGATTAAAGTGTTCTCTGCGTCATGAAAGAGTTCTTCAGATTGACGGAGAATGTGCTATAAATGGTTTTAACCATAAAAGAACTGTTTTTGATGTCGTATAGAACCCTCTTTTCTAAATGCTACATTATAGAATCATCTATAGGACATTCTCCATCTGAAAAACCCTTTCACGATGCAAAGAACCCTTTCATTCAAACGGAAACAGAAAGGTAACGGAAAGAGGTTGTTGTCAAGGAAAGGCGACTAATTAAATTCCTGCTACAAAGTGATGAGCAATGTTTTTATTAGTCGTTCACATTTCAGGTGTGGATCTACTGTACACACTGTATAAACTTAACTTGACCAAAAGTCATAGATAACATCAAACCCAACGTGAACTTGACAACATTTCAACCAAAACAAAAATAGGGGAAAGAAAAAAACAAAAAAAAAACAGAATGCAGTCTGCTAGGTTATTGTCCATTGACTTTAAAGTTAACCCTGAATTGTTTTTTAAAAATCCATATATGGTCTAAAAAAACACTTCACAGGGGCTTTGTATGTGATTTCTCATGAACGTAAATAAACGATAAAGCAAATACAATACATTCATTTCATCCACTGATGAAGTTAACCTCTTTCACATGAAGAATGACTGTTCGGACTGACGGTGCTGTTCAGAGGAAATAACGTGTCTCTGATCAGAAAAAGGGACTTCGTTTCTAAACGTTCATGCAGAGACGCCTTGCATCCACAGGCATGTACACAGTTGCATTCAAAGGCCATCATTTCCATTTAAGTATTAGGAATGTCATAACTGGGACCCCAATGAATCTGATTACAATTATATAATGTAAAATTACACAACACTGCTTCACAGAAACACAACTTTCTCTAAACAAGACCCCTTACTCAAGGGTCTGCCAAAATGTACTTGCTTTCTAAGTTAAATCAGAAGACTTAAAGAACCCTCCAGTGGAAATCAAGTTTTTGACCTTGTTAATGTTGTCTGAGTTAAATTAGCAATAAACTCCATGGCTGAGTATTTCTGGTCTGAAACAGCAGCATTCCATAAAGGAATCCACCATTCTGATGCTCACCAGGACCATTCTCAAAAAAAGGTGGTTTCAGACAGTGTTTCGTATGTCACAGACTCAAGGAATCAGTCCTTTCGATTGGCAGGGTCAGGCTTTCCAGGTAAGGTCAAACTGCAAGGCAGCTTCAGACGTGTGGGACTAATTGCATATTTATAGGGCTAAGTGTACTGAATTAAGGTGAAGGGTTTGACCTAATACTTAGCCATATTTTAAGGCATTAATAGATTAATTTTTATTGGAAATAACTCTTAAATATATCGTGTATTTAGGGGTTAGACTACGACTGGAGGGGAACTTTAAGAAAACTGTTAACATTTAACAGATAACTGTTAACTTAGTCACAAGTCACACTTTTGTCTGTCGTCAGAGAGTGATGTGTTGTGTCACGTAACATGGTTTTGCTTTGAGACACCTTTAAAAATTATAGTGACAGTATATGTGTTCACTCACTTTCCTGTGGAAAACATATCAGGAGAATACTGAAATATCCAGTTGTCCATTTTCCCTAGCACTTGTGTTACAGGATTTACAGTAGGCTGCTTAAATCATTTGAGTGTGCTGCGCACACACATAATTACCACATCTAAAACTTTTAAATTAGCTCAGTGTAGCTGAATCAGTAAAAAGTAAATCTAATGTGATTACATTCACTGAACTAATTTAAAAACTGAAGAAACATATTCTAGCTGATCCCTTTAAGTTCCATCCTTTTTTTGCAGTGTACGCTTACTGATGGGTTAGACAGTATATTTGCGGGCTTAAAAAAATGTTTCAAAATGTTTTCCCCACTGCTTTAGTGAATCTGCTCGCTAGAACAGCAGTTCTCTTTCAATTCAGCTTAGTTCAGTATTATCTGTGTCCCTTGAATATGGTTAGAATATGAGACGGAGACTTGTCTCCATGTATTAAACATTAATTAACTCAGTTCATTTTAATAAGAAGAATTTAATAGACATTTAACTGTGTATAATTTTTGAGTTTCCTCCCTGTGCGTAATGTTCTGGTCGAAAAAAGGTACTGCTACCTCGAGCACTGGAAGTGTACTTGAAAGTGAATAATGAAGGTGCTATTCAACATCTCCTATCAGATGATCCTCATACAAGCAAAACAGACCTTCCTCTGTTGCCTAATTATATTGGTGATCCAACCACGTCTTGTTAGGTCATCTATCTTAAAAAGGTTGCATATTAAGAGGAATTTCTAATTAGGACTCAGTATATCAGTATTTCTCAGGGGTGCCCTTTTTTCCCTGTTAGGGTAATATTACAATTACAGGTATATGTTATGACCTTCCAGTGAAGCTCTCTTGAAAATCTGATGTATGTGAGTGATGAGTGCATAAACAACATATAATTACCATGAATAGCTTATATTTTATATATATTTATATATATATGATACAAATCGTGATAGTAAAGTTCAAGGCATTCTAAAGGTGTTTTCTAACAGTATTCAAAATATAGGAGACGCCTGTGGGGGGAAAGAGATCTAACAGTATAATCCCACAGAGTAAAGTTGCTGTTGAGCTCAACCTGGATTTGTTTCATGTTGTTTTTTTTCTCTGCTTGCTGTGACTTGAGTCCAGTGCTGTGTCAGCTTTGCTATAGCTGCACATTTATAGCCCACCCTAATCACACAGGTTCACACAGCTTTCCTCTTTTTACTTCCCTTCTGTTGAATATTATGTACTTTCCTTCTTCCTCTTTAAATCACTTTCCAGCTCCCTTTACGTGTCTGTCACGTACATTCATTCTCTTTGTTCTCTCCCTCTCTCTCTTAGTACACTGCCACATTTCCCCATTCCACCAGGTACTGGACCTTTCCGTCTGGTGTGACACGTCTGGCCAGAATCCTGACCGCCTCACCGCCGCCCCAGCCTCTAGTCGCTGGTCCGTCCATGCCCCCTCCATTGGGGAATGGAGCAACATCACGCAGGAACAGTGAGGGACACTGCTCAAACCTCTGGGCAGCTGATGGGTGATTCGGTGAGAAGGGCAGGCAGGGGGCTGGAAGCCGACAAGGGTCCTCCGCACTATAGAGTGGGTGGGATAAGACAAAGCATAAGGTGACAATATGAAAGAACATCATCATCATTATCTGTAACCCTTATTCCAGTTCAGGGTCGCGGTGGGTCCAGAGCCTACCTGGAATCACTGGGCGCAAGGCGGGAATACACCCTGGAGGGGGCGCCAGTCCTTCACAGGGCCCCACACACACACACACACACACACACACACACACTCACTCACACCTACGGACTCTTTTGAGTCGCCAATCCACCTACCAACTTGTGTTTTTGGACTGTGGGAGGAAACCGGAGCACCCAGAGGAAACCCACACAGACACAGGGAGAACACACCACACTCCTCACAGACAGTCACCCGGAGGAAACCCACACAGACACAGGGAGAACACACCACACTCCTCACAGACAGTCACCCGGAGGAAACCCACAACCTCCAAGCCCCTGGAGCTGTGTGACTGCGACACTACCTGCTGCGCCACCGTGCCGTCCATGAAAGAACATGTAGCACTTTATTTTCTGTGATATTTTCTTGATCCATTGTAGATGCTTTGCTCATTTGTAATCTGTAATTTACAATCACACATAAATGTTTGGGCCTCTTTGTTTAAAAAGTATTGACTAACGTTATTGTTTACATGCTGAATATAACATTCTCGAAAAAACAGTATAAGCCCATCTCTGTTTTTTAACTAAAAATTTCTGTTTAACTCTCAAGCTGCAAGGGAAATATATTGCATGCAACTCACAACATGCAACTACACAGCATGAAGCTTTGGTAGCGTAAAGCTTACCACTGCATAAACAATATCAGCACTTCAAAGAATATAGTGAGACAGCAAAAGTTTATAAATAGTATGAGGTATAATATCATTTCAGTCTCACTTTAAAAAGTCCTAAAGACGTTTCCATGATACAATGCTGATTGTGAACAATACAAACACAACTGGCTTTTAAACACACTCACTGTTTACCTGTAGTGATGCAGAGTTCGTGACAGACCCTGAGATCCATTGTATGACGGGTGATAGAGAGCATACATTCGCTTGGGAGGTGAGCTGTTAAAAACAAATACATTTCCAAATTGAAAAACAGACTGAAATCTTCAACCTGTTTTTAGATTTTCTAAGCAAATAAAAGGCAAATGTCCCACGGATGTTAAAGTAGAAGTTATCAGAACTCTCCCCAAGCTCCACACAGGTTTACTGACACAATACTAACCCACAGCCTAATTCCTCCTCAGATTTCCGGGTGTTATAGACGCTCGCCCCACCTACACATCCATGACAACATGGCACTAAGTCTATCGGGTTGGCAGTAACTCCAGGAGGACAGGACTAAAGAAGACAGAAAATATTGATTATAATTTTCAGAAAGACACCCAAAAATATTAATGCAAACACTAAAAAATATGAAAGAGCTACTACAGACACAATTACTCATTGATAGCTACAGTAGGTAAGCATTTTTGTGGATTAACTGCTACAACCCCAAACAAAATACATTTTGTATTTTGACTTTTATTTCATTACAGACACCGTAACCCCGATATATTCCATCTATTTTTTGTCAACTTTGTTAATATGCATCCATTCCTGCGTTTCAGGCCTGCAACACATTTCAAAAACCGTTAAAATGGTAAAGTATTTACCACTCTGTAACGTTGCCGTTTCTTCCCATGGCACTAAAAAGGGTGTTATTTAGTCCTATGTGGTTTTGCATTGTCTCATTGAAAAATGCATGGACATCGCAGTAGGAGACAATGAAGGCAGGATGTGTTGCTCCAAGTTCTCAACGTACTTTCCATTTACAATAATCTGCTGACATCGCTTGTTTGAAATCACATTTATTACTGTATTTATTTATGTATTGGAATGTGTTGCAGGCCTGAAATGCAGAAACAAGATGTAAATTAAAAAAAGGAATGAAGATGACTAGACAATGCATGAAATATAATGGGTTCATAATGTCTGCAATGAAATTAAAGTCAAAGTAAATGCAGGACATTTTAAATATCTATCTATAAAAGGCTTAAGCAAATGAAAGTATTCATTTACAATTCATTGACTTCGACAAAAGCAAAATGAACATTTTATGTAAACTGTATTGCAGTTAGAAAAACAACATGTTATGTACTAGCTATAAAGTGAATAGATATTTAATGTTCTATATAGATTAAGACAGTAATTAGTTAATATATATTCATTCATTCATTCATTCATTGTCTGTAAGTGCTTATCCAGTTCGGGGTCGTGGTGAGTCCGGAGCCTTTTTGGAATCACTGGGCACAAGGCAGGAACACACCCTGGAGGGGGCACCAATCCTTCACAGAGCAACACAGTCCCAGATTCACTCACACCTCTGGACACCCTTAAATAGGCAATCCACCTACCAACGTGTTCTTTTGGACTGTGGGAGTAAATTGCGACACTACCTGCTGTGCCACCGTGTCAAAATTAATATTTTTAACTAACTTTAAAACTGAGCGCTCTGAACTGAACTGACGACAGCGCCCTGTAATGACCGATAGTCAGTGACAGATGCTGTAAATAATGTATATTTTAATATTGAAAATGTGTTTAAAAATCATATCATTGTTATAGAATATTATATATATATATATTGATAGATTTATTAAATATATATATTGATTGTACATGCATTGATTTTTCATGCAGACCTACTTATAGGAATACTGACCTACAGATCTTACATTTCTTAAATTCTTATAAACACATGAAACTGGATAACCAAGATCTAACCCAACAGATTAGTGCCCTTAGCTTGAGAAGCATGATAAACAGGGGTGAGTGAGAGCACACCGTGGTCGAGAGCATGCTCCGTGCGTGTCAGCAGTGTGTTAGAGCACGGTGTCCAAGTTTTAGCACTCATGCAGAATCTAAATGTCGGCATTATTCTGTGGTGCATTTCCCTTCTGCACAAGTCATTTGACAATAGGAGCATGACACAGCATCTCAAAACCAGCCGTAATCTCGCTGAAACATGAGCAGATAAGAATGCATCAAAGTCAGGGCCACTGCAAACATTCTATTATTCTGAAAAAGAGCTTTAGCTTGTGCCTCACACTGTAACAGAGGTTGGAGATTTGAATGTACATTTGGTTCGCCCTCAATTCCCCTATGCTTGATCAGAAAGAAGTAAGTAAAATATATTATGGGACATGCACAGATGATGTGTTGCCACTTTAAATTCACAAGCTGTAGCAATACTATCCTGTCACTGTGCCTGTGCCACCTGGCCAAACTCTAATCAACTGCAAAGTGCATCTGGAGGAACTCCTGGATTCTCTCCAAACATACTTCCATTTTCCTTCACATATATAAAAATGAACACACGACAAAACTTAAAGCAGTGCTGATTTTCAAACCCCAATGAGATGAACCAAACACTGATGTCACATCAAAAAAAATGTAGATCTTTTCTTTCTGTAAGATAACACTATACAGATTAACCTTGAATCAAATTCAAATTAGTGTAAAATATCACGTCATATTTGAGAGAAAATGCAGTCACATATTTCTCAACAGGGTTTGCAAAACATTAACAGAAATTATCACATGCTTTAGTAAACTAAGCAATAATTTCTAAGGGGTCAAGCACCAGAAAGTGCAATGACTCGCCAACGATCTCCCGTTTGTCGCCAGGAGCATGCTGTAAACACAAAGACAATTGAAGTTAACAGGTGACTGTTATCACCTGACTGGGACTGCCGGGTCACTTTCACGTCTGAGAGGACCTCATTTTCAATGCAGGTGGACGTGAAAGCACTGACCTGTGTCTCCACGATGCGCCGCTTTGATTTCCGAGACTCGGGCACCACCGTTCGTCTCTGGCAAGGCAGTGACAGGGGGCTGTGGACCAAATGACAGAAGATCATTCAATAACCTTGATGAGTTTCCTCTGCAGAGCTGAAAAGGTACGGAGAGTTAAAATAAAGAGAAAACATACAAAATAACAGTATGGCATATGGATGAGTTTTTGTTCCTAGAAAGCTAAAGGACCCAGGTTCCTAACTATTGAATTGGAATGCTGAAATTGTTTTATCCATGATATTAAAACAAAGTCTGAGTAGTTTGATGTTAATTGGAGCATTGTAGAGAACTCAAAAAGGCGGAATTCTTTTGTGATGTTAGGAACAGGTGTCGTAATGTCTATGAAAGCACAGACATACTATTTACTATCCTTAACCACCAATGTACCTCTGTGTTTGCTGAGTTGTTGATGTTTTAAACGTCTGCTTCTTTTCATCACAGCAGTGCACAGTTCTCAGTATTTAACAACTTTAAAACTTTGTTTGAAAAAGCAAAGAAATTCCCAATTAAAGACATAATTTATCTTCTGCTATTTTATATATATATTTACATAATGAGATTAAGCTTGTTGTAATATGTTTCAGCTGAGAAACAATTAATATACAATACTTTTTTTATTTTGTTTTGGGGTTTTGTTTTGTTTTTCTTTGTTAAATCTAATCTTTTGAATCCATACGAGCCTGAAGCTTTTAAGGCATACAGCATCTCGGCTCCTTACTCATACATCCGTGTTTCTGGTTCTTCTATTACAGCTCTTTGTGACTTTACCTGCACTAAAGCTCCTCTCTGCAACTGCATTTGGACACAAAGTGAGTTTAAAATAAGAATAAATTGCTGGGAGAATTGGAAGTGCGCTGAAGTAAATACAGAGCAAAATGCAAACAATGTGACACTGAAGTACAATATAAACAAACACAGAAGACTGTAGATCTCTTTTAAGATAAAAAGCCTGGCATGGCCCTTGTGCTGACCTTCTGCGATGTGTGATGCTGATGGGCTGGTCAGCAATGAGAGGCGATGAGTCAGACGACAGTGGAGGAGGAGCTCGCACTTGAAGGCCAAAAAGACACTTTTTCTTCTTGATCTCTTTCCCCGAGACAAATCTTAATGGTATATAAAAGTGCTCAGTGAGAATGTGCGCTGTTCAAGCAATAGCACAGCCCTGGGTACTGCTCTGTGTATTACATACAGTGCAATAAAATAGCAATGCATTGCGAATTTGATAAAATTATCTGGGGACTATTGCAGTTATTGTTAGACTGCTCTCATGTAAATGATAAAACCGCACCTACATTGCCTGTAATTACATAATACAGCTATTCCACTGGTGTAATTAGGACGACACACTTCTACTGAATTAGAGTAGCCCACTCATATAGAGGGTTAAAAGTAGATCCGGTGAAAATACAGCAGTGTTCATATGTTATATAAGCTTTGTCTCACCTGTCTTTGTGGGAATTTAAAGCATTGAGCAGATTGTTACAGCGATCTTGCTTGGGTGTATCTGACAACTGAGGGACAGAAAGAACACAAAGAATCTGTCACTTACATATAAAAAACTGTCAGTGGTAAAATGAATGCACTAGAACATGCATTTCAGTAAAAATAGGTCATATTTAGTAACAGAGAAAGAAATATGAGACGATCAAATGATTAACAACACCGCTGTTCAACCTCATAGAATGCAGAGTTTGTGCTATATTTAATTGTGTCTTATCCTCAGGGCTGGTTGGATTAGCATGTCTCTATATACAAGATTTTCCTCCTACCGTGCCCAACAGCAAAGAATCCCAGTTCTCATTCGCGAAGGACATTATTTCGTGATCGAAATCAAAGTATTTCCTCTTGCAGCACAGAGACAGATGATACAGCACTAAATGGGCCAAATCTACCCTGAAAGGATGGGGGGGGGGAAATCACAAAGAAACATCACATACAAAAGCTGTTAGCATCAAAAATCTTTTTTTTTTTTTAGTTCACTGAAGATGGTAAACAGAAAGATGGTCTTACCAGGTCATAGGCAGTCTCTGAATGGTCTCAGCACCATTTGTACAAACCGAGCACTGGAACTGATAAAACCTTAAAAGGAAATTGAAAAGAGGTTTGCATGTAAAATCAGTAGTGCAGCACCGGGCTTTAGTTTAATGCCTCCAATATCCTCACCTGTCTCCATAAAGCAAAGGTTTGGTCAGGCACTGGGTGCAAGCTTCATGAAACCACTGTCCACAACTGTTGCACTGCAACATCTTCAAGTTCCACCTAACAAACAAATTGGATTACTGGAGCAGACAAACTGAACAAATTGTGTAATCTATCAATCGCCAAAGTACTTAGACTTACCCAGTTCTTTTCAGAGCCATATACACATTCAAATTCAATGAGTAAATTCTGCATTTATATCTTGCAACTCCTAAAGGTACTCTTAAATACCTTTATGATCTTAATTAAAAGACAATAATACTACTGAGTATCCAAAAAAAATATCTATCAATCAGTATACATTAAGTAAGCAGCCAGAAGGTATTAAGAAAGATATAACTCAGAAATGGTTTCAAAACTAAGGCAACCAGTATCCAGCCCTGATTTATAAAGATACTTTCTGTAGATTTTTATGCAAATCATTATACACACTACCAGCCAAAGGTTTGGATTTTTGATTGAACTTTGTGGATTCTGTGCCTATCAGGAGTGTTACAAGGTTATGTTGGCCTCAACATCTATTTAGCATAATGTTTCATAAGGCCTTTGTCATTATTGACAAAAAACAAGATATTGTAAATTTGTAAATTAGCTCAGCTAACACTGGAAGTTTAACAAGCTCCAATAAGGCATACATAATTAATATTATCCTATATTTTTAGAATGATATACCCTGCAGAAATAAGGTTACTCTTATCTTCATCGGTGGCTATTAGACGAGGCTCGTTTTGCATATTTGCAGAGATCAGAATTGTAAATGTCAAGAGCCCCCCCCACCCCCCCCCCCCCCCCCAATTCTGTAACCAGGCATGTCCAAAATTTTGACTGGTAATGTGTTTACATACATTCCCAATCTAAAGCAATACTCAAATGTTTTGAAAGCAATGCTTATAGGCTGTTTGACTTACTCTCCTGGTCCGGCACAGTAGCAGTAACACTGTTGCTGGTTGGTCAGGTGCTGGGGATCCCAGTCTAAAGACGACAGCTGATAGGGCAGCCTCAGTTTCATTAACTGCATGAGTCGGGCAAAACGCCCTCGTTTTAAGGCTCCCCCTCTCTAGGATGAAACACAGCCCTGTCAGTTCCATGCATCACATCTCTCAACCTCACCCCACCACCCCCTGTCATGTAAGCACATTTAATAGAGATCTTATTTGAAGATTGGAGTTGGGAAAAGAACAGCTGAAAGGGAAAGTCATTATATTTTCCGTACTGAGGTCAGACGAAAAGATTTCTATCGTCAAATGGGGTTGTCAGCCGGGGTGTAAAGCGCGAGCATTGACGGACAGATTAAAGAACAAGCCCATTTAGTGCGGCAGACTCCCAGCCATCACCTGCAGAGCACTGCTACCTAATAAACACACAGCCCAGCATAAGTAATTCATGGACATTCACAAAGAGTCACACTATAAGTCGAAATTTCAGTTGGAGCATATTCACCGAAATGCCTCCTTACAATTCTCTTCCAATCGTAACTGTTTTCAATCCAGAGCCATTGTGTACGGGCTGCTTTGTGTTCATTGGACAGGTGCATACTCCATATTTGCTAGTTCCGAACATATGGCTGTAGTTAGGCGTGTGTTAAAAAGGACTACATTTTGTAATTAGTAGCTCAATGTAATTTAATTAAAGACCCAAACGCAATGATGGCAAGATGTAAGGAGGGATTTTTAACAAAAAATGTAGGAAAGAGGTTTACTAGAGACTGTTAATCCAGAACTATAAAATGTACCTCTTAGGTGAATGGACCTGTTTAAATGGACAATGAGTGTACATTACTAGTATGTCTTCTAAATTGTGTAGCAAAGCGTCATATATTGCATATACCTTGGTTGCAACAGCAAAAACACACTGGCGGCAGATCCAGGAGTTGCTGTCAACCTCAGGTTCAATGGTTGGTGTATGGCACTGCAGATGATAACCTGAAATAAAAAAGAATACCGTTTACAGAGCTGTTATTTAATACCGAAGTATACCCTGTATAGTCTTAAATGATTTAAAAACCACTGAATATTTAAAGAGGCGCTTTGTAGGAATAAATATGTATGTTATATTCTTTAAAGGTTCATCAATGTTGATGATAATGTAAGGGCAATATTTAGTATATATGTATTTTTACTGCCACAGCCAAATTTTAACATCTAAAAAATGTTTAAAAAATTTAAACATAAAAATGTAGAAATCTACATAGGAATGTCAACATTAAACAATATTTTGTGTTTAAATTTTAAATGAACATAAAGGGGAAGCTTCTTCACAATTTTAAACATAAACAATTTCTGTATAATTAATATGAAACATGCTTTTCTAGAGATTCAAGACTTATTCACACTGGTGTCCAAAGCTTTTATCAGCTCCCTCACAGAAAGCTATTATATGAAATGGTTAGTAATATACTGCTGAATGCCTGGGACCTCCTTTTATGATTTTTTAGGAAATCATTCATGCTGGAGAGAGATATGCTTGGTCCCTTCAAGACAAAACAGTTGCCAAGAAGAATTTTAGAATGATAGCAAATAATTTTTATTAAAAACGGAACTACTTAGATATTTTGAAAAAAATCCCCCTTTGAAAACAATTGGTAACTTGACAAAATACATAGTCATTTGAAATCCATTAGTGTTCATGTATCCACTCTTATTTCATGTGAAATCAATGGTGTAGAGCAGTACATAAGATGTACACAATGTACCAAAAACATGGTTAAAGTTTTAAAACAGTTAAAGATTGAAATTTCACATACTCAACCGAATAGGCCACACATTATGACGACTAATTAATTTCCTGCACCCAGTCTTTATCCTTAGAAATCACATAATAAATATTAAATATCACTTTTTGTGTGCAATGTTCTTTTAATTAAAAAAAATGTATGTCCGCTTGTTTGCTCACCGTGGCGGCATTTTAGACAGTTTATAAGAGGCTCTTTAAGTGGTGGACCGTCACAGATACAACAAACTTCCTCTCCACTGGCGGAGACTAATGGGTAAACAGAGAAAGAGGGAGAAGAGGGAAGAAAAAAAATTTATGATTTCCTTTTTTTTCCTTTCTTTATAATAATATGTGCTGATATAAAAGTATACTATAAATATAATAGTAAATGTAGTCTATTACTTTTTTATAGACTTGACAATGTTATTATATAACACTTTAAAATGATAATCGAATGCCCCCTAAAGGAATTATCTGAAAATATGTCTTTATTAATTAGGTAAAATCACTCTGAATGGACAATGCTTTGTCTATCTGTACTTTCATATTCAACTATAACAACTTATCACACACCATCATCATGATCTGACTTTGTCACATTCCTGAAGCAATTACACTCTCTTCGAGAAAGTAGAAATAATGCTAATCACTTTCCCTTTTGTTGCTCTCAAGGCAATTTACCTCGGTGCACACTAGCGGAAAATGTATATTCTGAATATTTTCTTGACAAATTAACTTGTCAAAAATCTTTTAATAAATCTTGTTGGCATTGAGAATGTACTTTGCAGCACGAAATACTGTTGTTGGGATTTCAATCTGGTAATATTTCAGAAACGGATTGCAACACAAAGAAAACCTTTATCACAGAATGAGATAGGTTAAAACTGAATTACTTACATGAATGAATGTCTTTCCTGAGGACCCAAAACTCTGAATTATCCTCAAATCTGACCAAGCAACACTGCTTGACAACATCTACCTGAAGAGCAAAAGTTTCATTAATTTTGTGTGCTATATGAAACGTATGGGACATTAAAAAAACACTCGTGTTTGATTTTATAAAATGTCAGGAGGCAGACTGTTACTGTGGAGAACAGGGCACAACCTTAACCCTAAAAATATTTGACAAATCATTAAATACGTATGGAAGGAACATGCATACTTTTAATACATGCGACCTACAAATATCAGCTACAAATGTTTTTTTTTTTTTTAGAACCACCCATTTATGAACAGTTCAGCACAAAGTGTCAATAAAGGTTATATCTAACCCCACAAGTGACATAACCCCACATACGGAGGCGCAAGTTGTAACAGCCACTAAAGTTTGGCAAAATGATACAAAGCACAGATAATTCAATAAAATTAAATATTTTTTTCTGAATCAGACCATATATATATATATAGTACAAATCGCAAATAGTTGTGATAAATGTAGCAATTTATGCAAATTAAACACATAGTTTTAGGTATGTTTTTTAATTTACATCCCTTTATTGGATGCTATTGGTTCCCACATTGTTTATTTACAGTTGTAATGATGTAACTGTAAGACAAACCACATCAAATAGAATTCGTCTCTTTGAAGAATTTGACTTCAAAATATTGCTTTACAGACAAGGGATTTGAATAATGTAGGTTTAATCACTCAGAATCACATATTAAACCTCAGAGGACAAGATTATATTCCCTGGAGAGTTTGAGTGGTCAACAAAATTTTAAAGACTATATTGGTACATCTTTCAGGAGCGTAGTGATAACTCCAGGACATTTATAAGTAACTTGATGATTTTGGGCAGAAGACTCCCTACATTTCCAAGGTTTCCAGAATGTGTGGGAATTCAGAATGTAGTGTAAGTACATATTGCAACTGAGCTTTTTCCTAATCCTCGCCCTAACATTAGTTAAAAAGAGTGACTAAAGACAAACTTGAATCTAAAGTAAAAAAGATTTTACAAAATCATAACCACACAGATACAGACAAGAGCACAAAACTCACTCTTTTTACGTTGCCCAGGTACAAGAGTCCATCACTCCACCGGGCTAAAACATCTTCTCCCTCACTGACTACCCCCATCCTGAACAAGAAGTGGAAGACACAGTTTGAGGAAGTGTGGAGTAAAGAGGGGAGAAGTCGGGGGAAAGGGGGGTTAAAAGTGCAGGGATAAGCCCCGAGGGCCTCGCCAGGGAGAGAGGGGGGGACATAAAGGGTTAAATTCACACTCAGTGCATAGCGACAGTATACAGTACAGCGCTTTGAATGATGAGAGACTGAGGCATTAGCACTGAGGCGGTGTGTTCACTCCAATGCAGAGCCCCATTAGAGAGCACTCAGCTCTCAGGCCCATTAACACGTACCACGTACGGAGATGAATAAGTGAAAAATTAAATTTAGGAGGACGATTAAAGATTTGAAAGCGTTTAGATAGAAATTATATTGGCTGCTGTGTTTGTACGTGTGATGGAAACCCAGAAATAGATTAAAAATGGTTTTCAAAAGACAGAAAAGAGAGAGAAAAGGAGAGAGACGAGAAAAGAGCTCTCGGCGTTTACCTGTAAAGTCGTACTCTTCTCTGCTGGGGTCACAGAGACTGGTGTTCGAGCTTGACATGAAAATGTCCGACCTCCTGTGTGTTGTTCGTGTTTTTAAGCTCTTTTCTCTCTCTCTCTTATTCTTTCTTTCTCTTCTTTTTCTCGGCGCCTCAGATTAACACTAACGGTCACTCTCTCTCCACTAGAATATGGATGGGTGCTCGAGCGTGTGAGCGCGCGCGCGCGCGCGTCTCGTTGATAACGGTCAGTCAGTCAAGTCGTCGGTTTTGTCAGTCCGTCCGTCTGTCCGTCTCTCCGCCGACGCCGTTTTTCATCATGTTCCTGTCCTTTCCTTTTTTCTCTCTCCCTCTATTCTTTCTCTCCCGCTTTGCTAGCGTTGTTAAAACGTGTTCGTCAGCGGGGCTTGAGAGAAACGAGCCGACAGAGACGCCATCATCATCAACATCATCTCTTTTTTTCTTTCTGTCAGTCTTCCCTCTCCCTCTTTTTTTTCTGCTTCTCTTTTTCTTCTTTCCCTGTTTCTCTGTGTGCTCTCGTTCTCTCTCTCTCTCTCTCTCTCTCTCTTTCTGTTCTCTCTGTCTCTCTCTCGACTTGTTGTGACGCAGACATAAAACACAGAGCAGTGGAGAGTGGGAGGGAGAGATAAGGCGGGTTTTGCTCGGTCTGTTGAGGAGGGGTTTGTGTGTGAAACACCTTCACATCTGTAAAAGCCGACAGTGACCGACAGCCATGCACCACCACCATGTTTCTATGTGTGTGTGTGTGACTGCTAACCGGCGCCTGAACTGAAGTTTTGTGGCCGCTGGGCTAACTGCCCTGGCCGGAGTGAGCAAAGTTTCAACCCTCTCTCCGCACGCCCACTTGGCATTACCTAGGTGTTGATGCTGCTAGTGGGTCACTTGGAATGGCCCAACTTTACATTTTACATTTAACATGCAGGTCAAAGGTTTCAAGTTTTGAGCCAGTCATAGAATCCATGTTTAAGGCAATATATCAGTAAAACAAATCACATTTTCCTTCTTTTGTAAACATGTCAAACCACACAGTGAAATTCAGCATTTCAATGTAGACTTCGCTGCCAGTTTGTATAACGTTTCATCATTTTATTTTTCATGTTTTTCATTAATTTTCTCCAAGTTCTGAGTGCTCTGCTAAATTGTCATGGCTGTGGGCTAATCACTGTGGCAAAAGAAAAGGGAGTTTCAAACCTCCCACACTTTCACTATACAATTTTAGTCCGGATTCTCAGTATCATATCCCAGTTAGTGGCCTCTAGTCTGCAGGTTTTTGTTTTGGTTTCGCTGATATGTTTTACATGACTGAGCTGCACCCATTAAACTGCACACATTGCAGATTTTCCTTCTTTGTGTTTTGGTACCAACACTTTTTGTTTTACTTGCATACCCCCAAGTCAGTCTGTCGGCGTCCATCAAAAAATACATACAGTAAATACAATATTGTGGTGGTGTGCATGTAATTACGATGTTTCCAACAGGACTCTTTCAGGTCGCTCTCCAGTGAAAAACATGTACTTCTATTGTTGTCGATTTTTAGTTTACTGTATCTTTTAAACACAGTAACTGTCCTTCACATTGTTTGAAAATGTTATGACGCATGGACCAATAGAAATGCTCCCAAATTACTTGAACTTAAATGTTTTCACATTGACTTCCATTGAAAGTTATGTTAGGAAGGTAAATTAGCATTTTGGAGATATATGTTTTCCATTGGACAGTGACGATATGAAATAATTTTTTTGTTGCCTGTAGTATTACACACTTATTATGTTTCACATTCACAACACACAGAATTGTGTTTTATAAGTCCTTCTTCACTGTTCACCAGGGCAAATGCAGTGAATGTTGGAAACTGCAGAGACAGCAAGCTAATATACCTTCCTTTTTTTTTTTATTGTCTGTACTCTAGTAATGGGACTGTAAGTTTGCCAAAGTTTGTGTAAGTTGACAGGTTTGGCTTCAGTTTAGCAGCATCTTTCAATTTATGTAGTGTTTGATCCCATCATTTAGTGTATGTTGCAATTAGTTTAGTCTCAATTAAGACATTAGCAAACATCAGTTGGACAGTGCAAGATCTCCAGTGTTTTGAAAATTTGCTCAAACTAAAGATTTGTGCAGTTCACCCAATTAGTTCATGCTGATGTTGGGTCATTTGGAATGGCTTAAGTTTCATTGTGTTCGTATAACATTCATAGCTTCTGATTACAATGTTTAGCTAGCCACAGTAGCCATACTGTTCCTGAATGCTACCTATTTCACTGTCATTTATGTTTTCTCAATTTGTAAACATGAAATGCTCTACATAATGAGATTCAAATTCTGTGTTCCAACTTCCACAAACACACAATAAGTATGATTTACTATTCTTGCTGCAGTTATCCCTGCTGGAAAAATTAGCTTAGACCTGCATATCTTGGTGTCAGCAGAACAATATTGTGTTATGGATACTGCTATACTGGTTAACCAGCATGCCTCTGACTGTTGACCAACTAAATCAACATGCTGATCAAAACTGGTCTTTTAGCTGTTAGTCAGAATAGCCAAATAAATAAATAAATAAATAAATAAGAATGTATTCAGAACAGCCATGCTATAAAAAGACAAACAAATATATAAATATACCCAAAGTAAATACATCTATTAGCATCACAATATCTACACTTTCAGTAGGTTATCAGACAATAATAACATAACAAGCCCCTGCTAGTGAAATTTGATTTGTGCTAATATGCTGGCCTTAATGATAAACCCTGGAAGTTCTTCAGATTTATTTAATAAAATATTAATCTCTTCTGAATGTACTCAATTTCAGTTGGTTACTAGCCAAACTCAGCTCAACTCAGTTTCAGATGGTGACTAGCCAAAATAGCTGCACCAAATGCTAACCACTTTGCTGTGTTTGAGCCTCTCGTTTTACAGCTTTATTAATAGTAGTAGAACAGTACTTACTAGCTACTATACCATCACAATGTGACCAGAATTTGACTTTATTAACATGACACGCAAGCCTCTCTTAATTAAATTCCAATGATGCTAATATGTTGGCATCAAAGCTAATTTATGGAAATGAATGTATCTAGTTAATACTGAGACTACATGTATGATCACCGCTTATACAACACTAGAGTCACTAGTGTTTATTAACTGTTTATTAACTTAAAAGCTTATTGCAGTTTTAAAGCTTTATGCATGTGGTAAACACACACACACACACACACACAGTTGTTTTGCAGTTCTGCTATTCATGTTGTGTTCAAAATGGCCTCTGGCAGGTTTAGGAAAGCAGAAGTGTCAGTTCCTTGATAGCACACCAGAGGGCAAGCACACCACACTTACTCAAAATGAAAGGATAGAGAAAAAGAATGTACTGTCTGTACCACAGCAAATCATCTGGATTTCCATTCTGCATTTAATGTATGTCTGTTTAATTATTCTGAATTCCTGTTCTGTATTTTTAATAATGACTATGAATCACTGTGCATATTGTTGACCTATTTAGACCAGGGGTGACCACTGTCTAAATAGGGTGTTTAATGTTTTTTGCTTATAAATGTGAGGTGAATATTGTTACAGCTTTGGACCTATATGTAGATCTGAAAGAAATTGGTTACACTGACTCAAGGGCTTATAAAGCAGGTTCGCAGCATGTGTTCTTTTCTGTGTTGATCTATACAATATCCAAGGCCTTTTAACATTTTTGTTACAAGGTCGGCATTCCCTGCAGCCCCTAAACTGAACTCAAGGATTAGTTCATTTCTGAGTAATCACCCCAACTCAGAAACATAAAACCCATCAAAAAATTCAGCTTCACTTAGAGACTGAGACATGAAATGAAGTATGGCCAGATTGCCTGCCTTCTTATTTGCTTACAGTTGTTGGGTATTTTCTTTTCAACAAGCCCCACCTCCTCTTCTATGACTGGCTAAAGGTCTACACTCATAAGCATAAGCATCTCAATAATTATAAATCTATTACAATAGTTTAATTATTACTGAAAATGTAGTTGAAAACAAAATAATATAGATTCATTCATTCATTCATTACCTATAAGCGCTTATCCAGTTCAGGGTCGCAGTAGGTCCAGAGCCTACCTGGAATCATTGGGCGCAAGGCAGGAATACACCCTGGAGGGGGCGCCAGTCCTTCACAGGGCAACACAGACACACTCACACATTCACTCACACACTCACACCTACGGACACTTTCGAGTCGCCAATCTACCTACCAACGTGTGTTTTTGGACTGTGGGAGGAAACCGGAGCACTCGGAGGAAACCCACACAGACACAGGGAGAACACACCACACTCCTCACAGACAAGTCACTCGGAGCAGGAATCGAATCCACAACCTCCAGGAGTTGTGTGACTGCGACACTACCTGCTGCGCCACGTGCCGCCCTAAATATATATATATATATTTTTGAGAATTATTGCTAATTTTCACAGGGGATATGTATGAAACTATTATAAAGGTTATATGTACATTGCAGAAAACGTTAGAATGAAAATAGATACATAAATAAATAAACAGACATACATACATATAAGGAAAGATAAAATGATACTTTCAGACAAATTCAGCTACTCTGTGTGGAGAAAAAGAAAGCAGTGGTCGGCTTCATGTGTCTCAGAGGAAGTTCATGTTAGCCCTCAACCTCCCGGGAATGGTGTCATTGTGTGTGTGTTACTGTGGGAGAATAGCTGGATGGTCTGGAATTGACGATGACTAAATATTTGTGGGAAAATTAATCAAGAAAGCTTTGTGCACAGCAAATACACCAGTGTTTAACCAACAGTATTAGTGTTAAATTAACATTGAGGGTTGATGAGTGTTACTTTTTACACTCACAGTGTTAACACTAATCGTGTTTATTTAACACTGGTGAATTTGCAGTGGGATGAATATATAATAAAAACAGTTTTCAATGTAATAAACTGTAAAATGCCCCCAGGTCCAAGTGTATGAATGACTTATTTAATGAATGAATGAATGATATATTTTCTCTTCAGACACAATGAGGTATAATTCTGGGACCACTTATGCCTAGTTAATTTGGGTGAACAAAAGATCAAAAGGTGTTGTATACATTTCTAGAGGAGGACTGCTGTTTTTGGAGTCCAAGCCACTTTGTTTCCCGTTTGCAGAACAAAGGTTAACAAACCCCAGATTTTTTTTCCAGTGCACAAACAGACCAGAGAACTAACATACCATACATTCCCTGTATTTTACAAAAAAAAATGTATTGGACTGAAATTGTGTATCGTTGGAATAAGATACTGTACAGGCCATTGTTGTTCACTAAAGTTAGAAACCTTTAAATGTAAAGGTACACCGATAGTTTTAAAATCATCTGTGTTCCCTAAAGACACATTTTAATTGCTGCTCCTGAAGAAGAGGTGTGAATATTTGTCAGAATTTATTAGAGAACTGTGTAAAACATTCACTCATTCATTATCTGTAACCCTTATCCAGTTCAGGGTCGCGGTGGGTTCAGAGCCTACCTGGAATCATTGGGCGCAAGATGGGAATACACCCTGGAGGGGGCGCCAGTCCTTCACAGGGCAACACACACACACACACACACACACACCTATGGGCACTTTTGAGTCGCCAATCCACCTACCAATGTGTGTTTTTTGGACTGTGGGAGGAAACCGGAGCACCCGGAAGAAACCCACGCAGACACAGGGAGAACACACCACACTCCTCACAGACAGTCACCCGGAGGAAACCCACGCAGACAAACAGGGAGAACACACCACACTCCTCACAGACAGTCACCCGGAGGAAACCCACGCAGACACAGGGAGAACACACCACACTCCTCACAGACAGTCACCCGGAGGAAACCCACGCAGACACAGGGAGAACACACCACACTCCTCACAGACAGTCACCCGGAGGAAACCCACGCAGACACAGGGAGAACACACCACACTCCTCACAGACAGTCACCCGGAGGAAACCCACGCAGACACAGGGAGAACACATCACACTCCTCACAGACAGGCCCCTGGAGCTGTGTGACTGCGACACCTACCTGCTGCACCACCGTGCCACCCTCTGTGTAAAACAAAACAACCAAATATAAGCCCTGCAGATGAAACTTAAAACTCTACAATTAACAAAAATTGTGGTACAATTATATCCCCTAAATTACTGAATATGTCCCTTTGTGTATACTCCCACAGTAACAGCAAAATATTTCACCACGGTGATAGTTTTTTCTGAGAGTGTATTCAGCATCTTTAAATTGTGGGACCGCGTTAAAGATTAACTGCCCCCTAAGACATTTTTTAATTAACAGCTGAAATTTATTACTCTGTAATACCAAAATATGCCTCTACGTATTTTTTTTACCTTGAGATTTCAGGGACTCATTAACATTCAACACGGCGCCCGAGTCAGAACTCTCGGCCAATCATAACGTAGATGGGCGGGGCTTGCCTGAAAACGGGTGGTGGGAAGAAAATCCACCGCAGCTGCGCAAAGGAAAGAGGCCGAGATCAGGCGGAGAAACTGGGTCTGATCTAGTGTGCGATCTGTCGATAAAACTCTCCACAGCAGCGGGGGAGCGGAGATATGGAGCAGTACAGACCCTGAAGCCAGGGAACTCTCCTCGGCGGCGGATGGACGAGGGACTCGGAGGATAGCGGGTAATCTGACAGCTATATTTTGGATATACATTTTGACAAAGGCGATATTACCGCTTCAAGTTTATTATGTTGGGTTTGGAGAAAGAGGGTGGCTGTACGTGGTAGAGTTGGAGCTCTGTTTGGAGGCTTAATAGCGGCGTTATAAGACAGGTCGTGTCCTGTCTAGCTTTTTTCCGTCCTTGTGAAAGCGCCACACATCATTTTGCCTAATTAAACCATGCACTTCTCTGTTTATATTTAACTGCCGGCCTCGGTTATGAACCGTGTGTGTAACTGAGCGTGAGTTAAAGCCAGTGGGCTCAGGAGACCCTCCCAAGAGCTCCAGTAATCAGCAAAGGCAGCTTTTACATTCGTGTGGGGTGTGACCCAACTTAGTACTGAGCTTTGGCAGCTAAGTCATGCACGAATGTCCACATGAGTGGAAGATGTTTACGAACTGGCACTGGGTCCACGAGCAAAGAAAATGGTTAAGTTAAAGGCTCATTATATTGGCAGCTCTGAATGTCTGTGTAATTCAATCACTGTCATTTAAACAATGTCATACACAGAGTTTTCAAAACTAATGTTGCGTTGTAGAGAATAATACCAACTTGCATCTCTCTTACAGCGCCCAAATAGGAACCAGGGCACCTTCAAATTGCCTTTGGTTTTTCATGCTTTCCCTTATAGCATGTTTTTTTTAAGACACTTCATAGACCAAGCATTAACCTGTGTTACAGATGTTTGGTTCCTATCACAACCACAGAAAGAACCTGACTCTAGGTTTCACTAGAATGGAACATTTCATATTAAAACACTTGCCTGTTTGCAACTTAATGATGTAATGATGTGAATAGTTTGAGCTTTCGTTGGAATTCCCCTTTAATGTGCATAGGGCGAGAAAGATGGCTTCAGTGATATGGCCATGTCCTCACTCTCACAGATGTGAACAGTGCTAAATTCATTTGTACACTGTCCAGTTGTTTCCATCTGGACTTGTATTGACGCTGTATGCTAATTAACCACTGGGGAGTTTCGCTGTGTGGTCACAGTATGCGGAAATACTGGCTATACTATTGTTCCTTGTTTCCAGCTATATACTTATTCATCCAGGTTTATTATTTTTTTATTCCAAGGCCAGTTTTCAGGAAGTTTCCCTGAGCAGAAGAGCTGATCTAGGGTCTGTTTACAGTGAGTAAGGTCATAGTAAACAAGTGAGATCCACAATCAACAGTCCTACTTTGAGAAGCTTTAGAAGTAGATGCCCAAAAAGTACATAAAAAGTTGAGAATAGCGCAGAGGACGCTTTAGTTTTCATGCTGATAGAGGAATTAAGAGGTTCCGTTATGTTACTCAGTGCCTATGCAGCTTTTAGGCTTGTTTCTTCTGTAGTTTTACTTTCATTATTTCAACTAAGTCATCGATATTCGTACTTGTGTATAAGGTCAGCTTCCTCTATACAAATACCTGAGGAATTAATATGAATATAATAGATTTGAATGTCATTTTTTTGACACAGCAGTGGATACCATCTCAAACCAGGCCTCTGTTTGTGCCCTGTGCCTTCCTGAAACTGGTATAGATATCAGTACTGCAATCAAAATTCTAGCAGAGGAAAGGGGAAAAGGGAAGGAGTGGTCACAATTCAAATTTGAAGTCACAGCTTGCAACAGGGAAATGTAAATGATGTAAACAAATCAGTAGCAAGAGAGGAATGACCCAGATCCAGTTATACTTCATGATGTGTGAGTGTATTGACCAGTATGTTCTTGGTTTTGTGCCTCAGCCACCACCACCATGCTTCCCCGGAGTATGAAGACAGCTGGGGTAGACCTGCCAGGAGTAGGGTCGAAAGATGTGCCGCTAATAGGCTATCGCCCTTTGACGATGGAGATTGTCAGCTTTCATCCTGCTGATCAATCAGGGAAAGAGCCTGGAGTCAGTGAACATGGAACATCGCAGGTCAGTCTGGGGATATATTGTAGTGTTTTTTGTCACAGATTTCAGGTGGGATTTCAACCAGTAGGATTGGATAAGCACATGGTATGGACAGTACCAGACTTAGTTTCTTAAATTTAGTCAGGAATAGTATTTTTCGATTCAGCTCAATTCCAACTCTATTTTAAGACTAACTACATGTGTAGGAATAGTTCATCTTTGAAATAGATTGACTACTACCCCTGGGCAAAAACAGTCAAGTACTGAGTACAAATAATTCATATTCATCAAAGGTTAAACATTTTAGGTACAATAAAGTTTTAAAGTGTTTTGTTTTTGTTGTTGGTTTTGCGTAACATATAATTGTAGACTAAAATTCAAACATTCTCCTGGTCTTGTTGAATATTTTAAAAGGATAATTTTCCTTTGATTAAAAAAACCCTGAAAAATAAGTAGTTTAAAAATGACAAGCTAGAATAGTTGATTGATCACAGCTTTTGTAGAGTTCCACCAATGTGTATGTGTGAATTTTGGTTTAGACGATTTTAAAGTTTGTGATTCCAGTATTCGGTGTGTGCTGGATTTGAATGAGCTCTGCATTTCATGGTGACATGTCTCTCTGGCCAATCAGCTCTCTGCAGTGTTTACACACCCCCATTTATTTCCTACTCTGCATGGTTGGAACCCTGAGCGAGCAGGTACTGAAAACTTGCCAGGTACCAGATTTGGCCAGTAGAAAAGCAAAAGAGACGTGTCGAGTCAAGTAGAGTCATGTAGGTTCCATGCAAAGGAAAAGCGCCATATATTGATGAGCCTGAATATGGGTGGAGTGAGGAGAGCACTGTTTTTACTGCTGGAGCCTGAGTGGTGGTGGAGTGGAACATTGCCTTTACCGATGGATGCATTTATACAAAACACTGAATATCCGAATCTCAAAATTAGAATATTTGGAGCCATCGCTATTGATCAGAAAATCAGCATTCAGCACCCTCTTTAAAATAAGGCTGCACTGCGGTTCCCAGCATGGCTCCGCTCGCTGAGCCCTTTGCTAACTTGTGCATACACGGTGCCACTAAAGGCACAGAGTGTACCCAAATAAACCAGAGCCTCATGGAGGTGTTCTAATTTGAAGTGTAAAGCTGACAAAATGAACTGTAGCTTTGGCATGCTTCGTTGTACGTAGGTTGCTGTAGGGTGTTAGACTGTTTTAGACTTCGATCAAGACTTTTATGTTGACAAAGCTAAATGCATGTTGAGTGGAGGGTTGCCTTTACTGCCACATTTACATATATATAAAAAAAATAAACGAATATCCGAATCTTAAAATAATACACTGAATTTCTACCCAACTAACAAATAACTGAACATTCAGGGCCAGCCCGAGCTGAAACAGAAACAAACAAAGAATTATATAACTGCAATTGACACAAATTAGACATCAACGTCATTGAAAGTCATTAGCATTAATGAGATCCTGACAACAGCATATGCAACCAATTTTAAGAGCTTTGGACGTGTTGAAAAATATCTCACCAGACTCATTTGAATAAAATTACAAGAATGGAATCTACAACAAATGTAATAACAAATGCGTACACAATATATACTGAAACTGCTGTTGCTGGAAAGTGAATAATGTGAATTAAAACCTGTTGAAAGAGAGGTTGGTCTCTGACTTTTGCACAGTAATGTAAACAAGAGTTCTTCCTGGGATTAATCACACTGATGCATAACACTGTTTATGTAGTTGTAATTTCACTTCTCTGTGTTAGGAAACTGAGAATGTTCATTTGGATGGGTGTGGCTACTTGAGTGGACATTTTTCAAATGCTACTTGTGTTTATTTTATTTTCTTGGTCAGTCTTTTTTACCTTTAAGTCACCTGCTGGGTCCTCAGAACTTGTCTTTAGGCATCGGCTAAATGTTTACGTTCAGTGTGTCATTTTTGAGACTTGGGGATTCCATGTGGGTGTTTCTTAAGTTGATGCTGTCAAACCGAGAGCTTTGGCCTCATCGGATCACTGTGCAATGCCTTGAGCAAGTCTGTGTGCTTGGCTCTAATTTAACACTTTAATTTTACAGCCTAAAAAAAGAAGTCACTCTGACTCAGACGGATAGTACTCTGTGGTCATTTCCCTCCTGTGAGGAGAGTCACATGACCGGGTGCCTTGTGGGCCTTGAGTAAATAATGCAGTGGGGTCCAGGGAAGAAGACAGTGGCTCTTTTGTAAGGAGCATACTCAGATGACAGAGCCGGGGCAGACAGGCTGAAACTAGATGCTACCAACCACCTCACATGGTCTTCAATGAAAATGACACAATGAATGTACAGGTCAGGAGAACATATGGACGCTGTGTGTCTATGTTTATATATCTGTCTGCAGTGACTTTTAGAAGGGTGCACTGGATAGCTGAGTTGCTAAAACAAGCCAAGTTGACCCGGTTTGGTTAGAGAGCACTCAGCTTGGACTTGCATTGCACAACATTTGTGTCAGTAACTCTGGTAAACCTAAATGATGTCAGAGGAAAATGACTTGCAGTAACTCTATTTCATCGGCTAATGAGTGTTAAAGCTATTTTTAATGACATCTTTCACAAACTGACCTTCAGGGGAGCTGCTGCAGGAACATTTTTCGAATATCGATCGGTAATTTTGCCACCAAGGATTACTTAAACCAACGTATCAGGTTTACTTTATACCTCCTTCACTAAGGCCTTTACTCATTTGTTATTTTTACTCCTACTCCTACAACGTAGCAGTCTCACTGCTGGTTTTTCAGAACTGTTTCACAATCAGAAGAGATAACCCCGCTTAAATCGTCTGTGACATGAAGCTGAATTCCTCTTCTTTGGCAGCGTTTTGTTTAAGCCTTCCAATTCCTCCTTAAATGTTGCCGTGGCCTCAGGTGCCAAATGCAATTACTTCACCATTTAAGGTGGAACTGGAAATGTACTTGATATCTGCAGACTGCTTGTTATGAATGAAGGGTCATAATAAGAAACTACACAAAGTGGTTTTTTTGGTTTGTAAAGGAGATTTTTGGTTTGGGCTTTTTGGTTGCGTTTTGCTGGGATTAAAACATAAATTTTAGGCATAAATAAAATAGTTTTTGGTACGTTTTATAAATAATACTGATAACGGTAAAATGGTGGTAAAAAGCAAAATATTTTTTTATGTGGTATTTTGTCACCACATGTACTTCTCCTCTTTGGAAACGTATTTTTAACCACTTCATAGTTTCGTGTTGTAGCTGAACCACCACTGGGAGCAACCCTGTTTCTCTGGGAAAATGCAGTACACGAAAAAAGCTATATAAATTCTGCTTTGTCGTTTAGTAGTCTTTGAACAAACAAAGCTGATTGATTGCTTGATTAATTGTCAGAATAATCAGATTACACAATAGTGTAAGCCCTCATTGTGAATGCATGTCTATGATCATTTTTCCATGTTAATGAACATAAACTCACATAGAGTCTTAGACCAGCACTCTTCGTCTGACTCATGTAATAAATATGGGTCAACGGAAGCCAAGAACCAACAGGTTGGAAAAAAAGGAAAAGGAAAAGGAGGGATTCATGGAGAGAAGGAAGGCAAGCTGAAACAAGGAGAGATCTGGAAATAGCTCTCTGTTGAAGGATTTACTACCAGGGAGCTGCCCGTTGTAGGTGACCTTACTGTGAAGTAAATTCAGAATGGAAACAATGAATGAGCACAGAATTAAAACGTGGGTGGTATTCAGTTGTTTTGATAAGAAAATTTAAATATATTTCAGCATGAAACATACCGTAAACATACGCATTAATGTTAACATGTTTTCACCTCGTACCCAAAATGTTTATGAACAGACAAAACATGTTGAGTTTCTGAAGCTTGTTTAGTTACTTTTGAAACAAAGCTAAGAGCACTCAAGATGGATGCATCTATTGATTGTGGTAGTTGCAGCAGGTTTTCCTTGTAACTAATCTTCAGTCCAAAAGTAAAGAAGCAAACTTCAGACAATCAATATCTTGACTGACTTGCTACTTTGTATGTAAATGACACTGGGACTTTTTTGGGGGTCAAAGTACCTTTTAAATGTAGGGCTACAAAGCAAAATACTGTGGTTTGTAAATGGAGTCAAGATGTAAACGGAGAGAGAGAGAGAGAGGGAGAGAGAGAGAGAGAGATAGCGAACAGAGAGGGAAAATAGACACCATGACAAAACAGCATGTCCTGTTTCCTGTGTTTGTCCACACTTATTATGTGCTTCCTGCCACCAGAGGAAGGAGATGGAAACTCAGAGAGAAGGTAATTTGTACGTCATGAGAGTGAAACTTCAAGGCGAAATCCCCAAGTGAAAAAAACCCTTCAATTATTTAAAAATTCACATAACAGGATTTTTTTTTTGCTATTTTCTGGTTGCTGTATGTTAGCACAAGGCATTAGCATGTTTTCATGAGAGACACTGAACACAGCTAGCAAGCAAACAAACGCTAAACACAGATAGGTTAGCTACAGGTATACAATTAGAAAGCAAAACCACTGAGTGAAACCTAAACCTCACAGTGGTCTCTGAGGCCTTTTTTCAGTTCTGCTTAGCTTTATATAACATACAGCCACAACTTTCATTGAAAATAAACCTTACAGATTTTACTCCATTAGCGTACGCTTACTCAGCGAAGTTCCCACAGAGTTAAATTTACCCTTGCATTGCGGCCTTTATTATTACATACGTGTTTTATACATATTTTCATATATATATATATATATATATATATATATATATATATATATATATATATATATACACACACACACACACACAGCCATAACATGATGAGTTTCTGAAGCTTGTTTAGTTACTTTTGAAACAAAGCTAAGAGCACTCAAGATGGATGCATCTATTGATCATGGTAGTTGCAGCAGATTGTCGTTGTAACTAATCTTCAGTCCAAAAGTAAAGAAGCAAAGGTCAGACAGTCAATGTCTTGACTGATAAGCTACTTTTTGTGTAAATGAAACTGGGACTTTTTTTGGGGGGCAAAGTACCTTTTAAATAATTGACATATAATTTGACCTATATCAGGCACTGAAAAACTGCCTGTAAATATGTTTAACGGAAAACATCTTATAGATACCTTGGTGGATTTTCTTATGCCATAAATCCTCAGGTGAGCAAGAAACTCTTTTCTCTTAGAAGCAGAGCATCCAGTGGACGGGAGTGTCATTGGTGATTGTACAGTTTTTAAAACTTTATTAATTAATAAACTAATACATTTTGTTTGTACAAGTGATATAAATAATTTGGCATTTCTTTTACCGGTGGCTTGCTGTTACCTGTTTAGTTTTGTAGGTTCAGTCTCTGCAGTTAGTGCATATTCAGTCAGTGAATGTATCAGAAATAAAAAAATTATTTAAATAAATTCATTTAAGTGTGTGCAAGTGTTAGTTATAAGTCCTCTAGCATGGACACACACCTCTGCACACTTTTAACACTAATAATAGTTTTAGATTTCTAAGGTTTATTTAAGACTATATGTGTTAATTCGTTTCTGAGCTAATTTGAAGTGCAGTGTAATAACAGCCTAACCTGTTCTACCAGAAGAAGCCATGCGATCACTCCAAACAAAGTAACTGCTGGTTAATTTTTGAAATTTCCACCAAGTGGCTTTGTAAACTGATGGGTTTGTGACTGACTCTTTGCCTCCACACAAGTAAATTTGAGCAAGATCTTAAAACAAAGGTTTTTATCAACACTGTGTATTCAGAGATACCTTAACCCCCCCCCCCCCCCACACACACACACACACACAGAAACAAACACACACTCTGTCAATATGTACTGTTAACTGCTCTTACACATAAAAAGCCACTGCTGTTTACCTGCTTATAGCAATCCCATTTAGAACAACACATTAAAAAGAGAACAACAGTTCTAAGACTTTATGTTTATGGCCCTCTGTGTGAGTAATATGAATAATGCAACCCCCTGTTTGAATACAATGAATTGCACTATAGCATTCGCGCATGAGCCAATGAGAAAGAGAGAAAGAGCTCCAAAAATTAAGAACTAATCATATAACATCAGTATCTGACCACACAAATGCAATCACGATCCTTCCAGCTTCAATTGTAAAGCCTTTGCAGATTATTAGATGAATTCACTCTTAGTAAAATAAGGGACAAATAGCTAACTATTCATCCCCCTGATTTCTGAAGCAACTTTGAATGAGCTGGAGTCTCCATGGGCTACATAGTGTATACTCTGTTTAATGGCACCTATTATTTGTTTCTCAGGAACTACTTTTAATAAACCGTCAGAATGAAAAATGACTCACTTCTGCAGTTTTCTAAGAACCATTATGTGAAAAGCATTTTATTGTGATTTTGTGATACATATGATTTAGTGTGTAGTTGCATAGTTGCATAATAAATTAAATAGTTATGTAAGCAGATAATGTATTGAACGTTTATTGAAACATTACTAATTCATATAAAAGATGTGCTTTTATTATTGTTGTTTATTATTAATTTCTCAGCACAAGTTTGAGAAAACATGAAGCATTTTTGGTGCCTTGCTTAAGATTGCTGCACTGTGGAGATTATTTGATGGATTGAATAAGACCAGGTTTCATTAATCAGTAGTCCTGCCTTTTGTATGCTTTATATTCTCGTCAAACAGGTTTTCTGGCTTTGGAAGAGCGCAAGAGTGGGTGAGAGACCTAGGGAGACAGTGGAGGGAGGGAGGGAAAGTGAATGTGTGGGAAAGCACAGTATGTGTGTGTGTGTGTCTGTGTTACGGGTGTTGCCCAAGTGACGTGGTCCAAGGAGGTTGTCTTAGTGACCAGCTCAGGTGTGCTTCTTTACAAAGAGAGAGAGAGCATGTGTGTGTGTTTGTGGGTTGTGTGCATTTGAAAGAAAGAGTCAGAGAGCAGGAGCCGGGACAAAGAAGCTGCTTGGAACGAGGCTCAGTGCTGGTTGGGATTAAAAGTGGAATAAACAGGACGTATCTGAACAATCCAATGCGAACGTTGTATTCTCACAGTCTGGTAGGATTTGCAGGAAGTTGGGGCTTCACCAGTCTGGACTTGTTGAGCAAGCCAACATTCGCTCTGCTTTTTACACCTTAATTGGAACTGGACGCAGATTAAAAACATCTTGCACGTCTTCAGCTTATCTTAAATGTTGGGCTTTTCTTTGAACCTGATTGGATTTCATTCACATGCCACTGTGATTGGAACTTGCAGTGTTGTTCTTCCTGAGTGAGGTTAAGTGCTCAAGTCAGCCTACGCTTAGCACATACTGCATGCTATGCTTACATTAGACATAATTTACGCTGTTGGTATCTGAAACTATGTGATAAATAATGCAATAACCACAGGTCTAACTCTCACATGGGAGCTGAATCCAGATAAAAACACACACACACACAAAGCGTATTAATCTTTGCTTACTCCTTGGGTTTTGTGTGGGATTCGTGGTATGTTGTTCATATTGAAACATGCAGTGTGGTTATTACTGAATGTGAATTATTTCCAAAGCATGGGTCTTCAGAAGTTGCTTCTGTTGTTAAACATAATAAGCATAGCTCCTACGCTGCTGTTTATACATTTCGACATGGCGTTTGTTTGGACTTGATTGGTTTTTGTTTATATTCCATTGATTGTGTGACCGCAGAAACGTAAGATTAGTTTATCCTTAGGTCAAACTTAGTGTCCGATACGGGTCCTCTTCTGATAACATATAACAGCTGTAACGTAGTTGTACTTTGGACGTTGGCCTGAATTGACACACCAAGAACCGCTGCTTGAATATAGAGCACATGCAGCCGACTTCATTCAAATACAAATATTAAAACTGAGAACTGTGCATGGTTCTTAGAAGTCCCATTTGCGTCTATGAAAGCAAAATCATTATTTTTGTATCTTCGAAAAAATTCAGAAAAATGAATAAATATGACTAAATGGAAGTTTTGTGGGAATTAAAGTGGGGTCTCTGAGATTTGTGCAGTACTTTATGCAAATTAGAATGTCTTTATTAACTAACCACATCAGTTCTTTGCAGATGCAACATGTTTCCTTGCCACCGTCGCCTTCGGCTTACTCACATCGGGCTTTGATTCAAATGTTCTGTTCTGATACTAATTATGTGAAGCTGCTTTGTGACAACGTCATTTGTAAAAGGGTGCTATATAAATAGATTTGATTTGATTTGATTAGTGTGCATGCCCTTAACGATGTCGTGCTTTCTGTGTCGTGAATACTTCATGATGGAAACTCAGCCATCGTCCAGAGCATCAGTTAATACATGACCGCTTTCCTATAGTCCTTATGCTATCTTTCGCTTTCTTCTCCGCATTGTTGAAGTTAACACAAGATTTCATAATGTGAACTTGTTTGTGGCTTGCTTTTTCCAACATGTACAATTCTGACTTATCAGAGTGTGCTTTGAAGGCCTTGTGTGAAACGCTTAACAATTTCCACTGAATTCCGAAGAATACGTTGGAATGAAAACAGGGTTTTGTTGCCGTTTTTGGAGCGGTGTTAGAGGTGTGTGGTGGTTTAAGGTTTGGGATTAAGGGGGACTTTCAAATGCCCATGGCCCATAGCAATTAACAATGAAAAGCACTCTCAGTGTGAATTTACTGTTAATAAATAGAGGTTTTCATTTTCAAGATACTAGGCTTCCTTACAATTGTGTGTGTGTGAGCGTTGGATTACTGACCACATTTTTAACACACCATCAGACTCACTGTCTCTGTTGATTTCCTTAGGTCGAAGCTTCCCCCATGAAGACCACCTGGTACTGTCCACTCAACCTGGTGAGCTCATTCTTCCATGTTCAGATTAGGATCGTTCATTCGGGGCTAATTTTGACAGATACCTGTAAGAATTAAACAACGGATATTTTCCTAAGACCTGGAAAGGAAACTTCAGTGACAAAAAGGGGTCAAATAACAGCTTATTAGATTAAAACACTCGGGATAAAATGTGAAAACACACGGATTTAACCAAAATAGCCACTGGAAATGGATTTTTGTGTGGGTTTTGTAAAGAAAGCTACCTATTTACTATTGCACTGCAGCAGTGCAACGCTACATTCCGTGGAGAATTTACTTTCTACACAAGTTCTTTTGTCCTTGGAAGACCATATGCCAACATGTTATTATATCTGAGATCAGCAGTCATATGAAAAAGTTCGTACATCCCTGGGGATACTCCACAAAGAAAGATTTCTCATTTCATGCAAAAACTCAAGCCCCAAATAAACTGTGTTTAATAGGAAAAGAGCTTAGAGGCATTCATACAGGACAGTCCTCAACTGTGGGCTAATGCTATTTAGCAAACTCATAAATTCTGTTTTGCAGAACAGCCCCTAGGTTTAATGTCATGTGTTGCTGATTTGATGATCACATTCATAACATGGAATTTGGAGCACAATGTCTGTTTATTTGCTGACGAACAAACTTTATATTTTCTACATTGTGTGTGTTAAATCTGTTAGCTAACATGGTAACTGCTTTTTGTGTTTTTATGATTTATTAATCTAATTTTCCTTTCTTTGCCTCAGTCCACTGTGTCTGAGAAAGAGGAGGATGGCATCATTTACACAGTGATAGTGAAACCTCAGCCTGGCAGCTCAAATCCACAGGTAATGACCTATTCATTGCTATAGCGCTATGTGCTGCTACACTCCACCAGTCCTTGCACAAGACCTTACTTATTGCAATATTTCTGGTGTCTGTAAAGCCCTTGCAAAAAAAGAGCAAAATCCCAAACATAGTCCTAAAAGAACAATTACAGGATCAAAAAACAGACCTACAATATATCTCACAGTCCACAGGACACCGCAGTCAGTGCGTGAAGGCCGGGACGGAGGAGAAGCTGGTGCGTCACCTCCTTCACTCCTTCTCCATGGAGGACACTTCCTTCATCACCATCTTCTTTTCCACCTATCGTTCCTTCACCACCCCACAGAGAGTGCTGGACATCCTGACGGACAGGTGCAGCCCCCAGCTTGTAATATACTTCATTATAACAAATTAAAGTTGTGTTATAATCTTATTAATTTTGGGTTATGTATTTATCTGGTTTAGTAGGTTTGATAAACATTTTCCAAAAACACATGTATTTTTTTTACAGTACAACAACAACACAATACAACATAATGTTTACTTTTTTATGGAATGTTACAACGTACATGTGTATGATAAGAGTAGAAGGTAGAGAAGATTTGTCTGATATAATGTTTCATATCGTGGGCATATTATACAACCCAGTCTCACACCTATTCGTGATATAGTCACATATATAGGAGACTGCAATTCGTGACATAGTCCAATATTTTCGACATTTTATGCGACAATAACACAATAAATAGTGTATGGGTAATCACCATAGAAACACTACGCAACAGTAACACAAAAACTCTTCCTCATTACAGGCGTCATTACTGATATAACATAGAAAAAAGCATAATGCGAATTACATAACATAGGCCGTTGTTCCAACAAAGTCATACCGTATTTTATTATAATATTTCTCCTAAGCAGAGCTTATTATTGGTGTCCTACTTTAGCTTTAACTCTAACGAGAACATTTCTTTCACTTAACGTTATTTTGACTAATTTTCAAAAGGTTAATACTGAAAAGGACATTTCTCTAGCCATTATTTGCTTTGATATTTAAGCAAATAATTAATTAGTAAGGTTATATTTTTCATAAATAAAAATAAGACGGTGGTATTAACGGATGGCAATGACGTCTTAATGAGGAGGAGTTACTGTGTTACAGTCGTATAACACGGCGCACGGATATGACGGTTTGTTTGGTAATTACCCATGCACTTATGATTGTGATATTGTCGCATAAAATGTCGAAAATATGTGACTGTGTCATGAATTGCAGTCTCCTATATATGTGACAACACAGCAGTGTTCTAACCCCTGTCTAACAACAGCCCTTTACACAATGACCAGTGTCGGCGCCTGTTACTTTTATGTGTCTCTGAATATTTCTTTGTCTTTTGCTACACCTCAGATTAGGTAATCCACCAGGAGAAATCAACAGTCCCACCCGTCAAGCCTTCAACAAGTATGCTTATTTGTTTGATACTACTATTACATAATTCCATGATTTGTTTGTTTATGTGAGTCCTGTATTAGAATACTTACAAACGTACAGGTGTCCAGTGCAAGCTCCAAAGCAAAACTTAATACCATCAAACGTGTCTTGGTTGATGGAATATACTTGGGTTAAATGTAGTTTAAAGACCCTCCCACTGTTGCACATGCTGGAGACTTGCTGCTTAGACCCATCGATTTGTGTATGTGTGTCTCTGTGAATGTCCAGGGCAGTGTGCACCGTGTTCGGCACGTGGTTGAGTGAGTACCCGGAGGATTTTCGCACTCTGGGGGATCCATCTCGCCTGCTGCGGCTTACCCCGTTTTTGCCTCCCGACGCAGCGGGTGCTGACATCAGGGGCCGGCTGCTCCGGATTGCAGAGGAGCTCAGTGAGAAGGCGCTAATTCCTGACCAGCATACAGGTCAGTCTTTTGCAGCTCCACATACTTTCAGGTTTGATCAACAGTGCAAACTCTGGAAAAAAAACAAAAAAAAACATTTCCCTCATTGTGAGACTGAGTTTGAGGCCTGTATAATCAGAGGTGTATAGTGAGTCACGTACCTGTACTCAGGTAAGATTACGTATAAAGTAGGTACCCAATATACAACTTAAGAAGGAGTAAGAAGTACTAAGTGAAAAAAAAACTACTCAAGTACTGAGTAACCGCTGAGTAACCTCATTGGTTAATAATCAGGACGTCAAGTAATACACCTGAATGCACACAAATATAAAAGAGTACAACATTCAGAGCCTGAGAATATCTCTAAAACAACTAAAACAATAATAAAGTAAATCTTTACAAAGTAACAAATTAAATTCAGCCACAATAACTTAATAACAAAACAATGGGCCCAATAGGCAGGGGTTACAAAGAATAAGAACAAGAAGAACAAGGCAGTCTGCACATAAACAATAAACTCTGTGTGTGTGTGTGTGTGTGTGTGTGTGTGTTTGTATGTTCACTCCATGAACTGACTATTCAGCTTAAACAGCAGCTGACTCTCAAGCTCTGTTTGATTGGAGAAATTGATTTTTTGATTTGATTGGCTAGTGGCTGATTACATTTGATTGGTGAGATGCAGTCATGTGACAGAGCCTCTGTTGGAAGTCTCGACAAAACAAAAAGATCAATAAAAACAAGTAGCATGTAGCGAGCAGATTGTAGCTAAATGTAATGGAGGAAAAGTACCGCTTTTTCTTCACAAATATACTCAAAAAAATAAAAAGTATGCTGCATTAAAACTACTCTTATAAGTACAATTTATCCAGAAATGTTACTCAAGTAAATGTAAATGTAGTGCGATACTACCCACCTCTGTGTATAATCCTGCAGTTTATAGTTCCTTCCTCTCTCCTAGGCATCTGTTGGCTAGTTTAACCAAACTGAACATTTCATCCTCTCCTCCAAGAGTGTTGAGGTGTCCAATGACAGCAAGTTAGCAGCAGTTTGAAAAGATGCAGTGGTACTTCATATGTCTTGGAGGAATCATTGTGCCAGCCTGCTATTTTAAAGTTGTCACCAAATGTTTTCATATGATTTTATATATATTTTTTTAATTATTTATGGTAGCATCTAACATAGAGAATTGCTATGTTTGGCAGATTCTTCTAGCATACTCTTAGAAAATCCTGATCCTGCAAAGTTTGATGCCACCAGCATCCTGGGCTTCCCTTCCAGTGTGATCGCTGAGCAACTGACCAAGATTGAAACAGTGAGTATAACTTTACTGTTCTGTCTACAGTAAACATCAAATGTTTGAAACAGCCCCCCACCCCCCTCCCGAATGATTCAGTGCTTTTCATAATCTTTAAGATGTTTAAAAAGACATAAACTAATGGGAGGTTAGATTAAATTAGGTTATTCTTTGCTGATTTCTCTTCCTTTAGGAGCTGTTTCTAAAGCTAGTGCCCTACCACTGTCTGGGATCTCTGTGGTCTCAGAGAGATAAGAAAGGCAGAGAAGGAGTGTGTTGGTCAGTCAGAGCCACGGTCCGGCAGTTTAACCGCCTGGCCAACGCAGTCACGGCCTCCTGCCTTTGGCAGACAGAGTTAAGGACCCAGCAGAGGTCTCGCCTCCTGGAGAAATGGATCAGTGTGGCCGAGGTCAGAGTGGTGTAAGCCTCGCAAATCTACTGTTCCTTTTTGCAACTGTGAAATAGGTTACAGGGATTCATGAATGTCTCCTGAACAGGCTTGTCGAACCAGAAAGAACTTTTCATCGCTGTACGCCATTGTGTCGGCCCTGCAGAGTAACCCAATCCACAGACTGAGAAAGACCTGGCAGGAGACGGACAGGTCAGTGTTTGATCCCAACTGCACTGTCCATCCAATGCCCATTGGCAGCATTTAAACTTAATGAGGTACACTGCATTCGGACTCTTTACGTCTGAAAATATGTGGTGATTTCAGCTCCAATTCAATTCAAAGGACTGCTAATTAACAGGTTACCAGGCCCAGTGCCATATGTCAGAGTGGTGTAAAGCCCTCCAGCATTCAGCTGTGGAGCAGTGGAGCTGTGGTCTCTGGAGTGATGGAGTTCTTTCAATAGTTTTGGGATGCTCTTGTGGCTGAATGCCATAGAATCCTCAAATTGGTGACTTCCCAGAGGAGTAGAATCTGTTACTACCACCAAAGAAGGCACAACCCTTAAAATTACCTTTCAGAACCAATGTTGGATAAGCAGAAGTCCATAAACACATGGTGCTTTATAGTATATCTTGGTTGCTAAACAGCATTTGGGCTCTAAAACAGTCTACATTTTATTTTTCATAAGTATTCCACTAAAAGGTAATATGCGTACATGCACTGCACTTCTATGAATGGGCTTGGCTTTGTACTGTACTCTGTGAATGCAGCAGTAAGCGTGCGGTGGTGGGGTCATGCTCTTTGTTAATGTGCTCTGACCCTAACAGGGAGGCTGTGAAACGCTACGAGGAGTTGGCCTACATTTTCTCTGAGAAAGACAACTACTCACAAAGCCGTGAGCTGCTCAACGAAGTGAGTCACACACAAACCTCAAAGCTTCTCATTCAAAACACTATCCGGCTCTTTCTATCCGGGTGAAGATGACATAGACACCTCTGTTGTGTAACTTGCTTTTTCGAGATTCAAGGCGTGCAGCGTTACTGATGGAGCTGTTGCTCTGTGTCTTTGTGCTGAATGTTAATCGGGGTTGTTCCAGCACCAAAGCGGTGATTCTGAGAACTGAACTCTGATAATGAGCTCTAATAAGGGAAGAAAAACTGATGACACGCGTACAAAAAAGCCATTTAATGCCAGTCATGCAAATTTGCAGAGGCTTGTGTGTTTCATTAGCCTGTATTATCAACGGTTAGTTGCAGTTGGAACACTTCATTCTGCCTCTTCTTCTTAACGGCTTAGTATTTCGAGACACCATTTTGTTACTGTTATATTTACTCTGATCATTTTCTGTATTGATTTGCTAAATCAGTAATTATCATCTCAGCCTTGTGGAAAAGTGAACTCAAATTCCCATGCACCTCTGAAGTCATATTTCATTCTGTAATCAATGCCATGCCCATGTGAAAAAACTCTGGACCATTTATCTCTATAAGTCATGATAGAAAGTAAAAATAAATTATACAAAAGTAGTCCTTAAAATTAACACTTAAATAATGTGTGAATTAGCAAAGATAAGTCAAGACACAGCAAAGAAGTGACAACATTCTGACACTACAGCACTAGTTTAGAATTTATTCCTGTATACAGACAGTAATTTCCCAAATTGTACCTAAAAATAAACAAATGGCCTATAATCTATAACAACTCACCTTTGTTGTGCAGGAAGGGACTTCCAAATCTGCTCATGTAGACACTAAAGTCAACAACAGAAGACACACGGTAAGTAAGACTTACTGCACAGAAAAATTACAATACAACTTTCAACTAAAATTCATTTAAATAACTAACATTTTTTTTTTCTAGAAACAACTAACCTTTTGTCAGTTCTCAGTTTCACTGTTTACTGTCTAGCTTAGCTAAACGTTTAGCGCTAGCTTAATATGAACATTAGCATAGGTAAACTTGCTAGTTAACAGGTACTTGAAAAAAGAAGACAACTTGAGATGCAGTAAATAGCTTTTGTGTGGGTTGATACATCACAAAACCAAAATAATAATTACTTACAGTAGTCGTTTTATCTTCGAGTGCTTTTTGTCTTTTGAGCTAGCTAGTTTAGCTAATGTTCAAATTTAGCTAATTAGCTAGAGGCTTGGGTAGCTAACAACAAACTCCAGCAATAATAAAAGTATTAAGCCTTAATTTTTTAAAAGCAAAAATAACTTATTTCGTTTATAAAGCTTGTTCTAATATTCAGGTGAATCATCTCTAACTTAAAGGTCCTCACTTAAAGGAGCAATAAGTACAAATTAATGCAGTGAATACAAAGCAATTTGTTTCTTCAACTCATGCAAGTTTAAATTGATTGCTTTTTTTAAAAAAATCCCATCATACATGTTTTTACTACTTTTTGGTGGTAAATATGACTTATGTATAGTATATTTAGTTTTTCTAAGTTCGCAGTGTAATGACCAGGGTTCTCTTGCCAATTTTACAGTCCAGTGCTCAGGGAACTGTGCCGTACTTGGGCATCTTCCTGACTGACCTCACAATGCTGGACGCTGCAGTCAAAGACAAACTAGAGGTAAGACTTATGTAGCAATACACAATCATTTATAAAGTTAAATGCAAACCAGTGACAGGCAGTTCAAACACAAGTATAAATTGTATAAAACAATTGAATACAAATAATAATTATAATCATGCTTTTCTGTTTGCAGAATGGATATATCAACTTTGACAAGCGAAGACGAGTATGTTGCTTTTTCAAACATTACATTACATTTAAAATTATATTACTGGAATATTATATATACCAAGTTTGAGCTGAAAACTATGACACTCACCATTTGGCGCAAGGTGAATTATAGAGAAAATTTCAAAATGTTATAGTTTTATACATATATCTCTGAAATATATATAAGTTTTCATTTCCTAAATTTGCTTAGCATTTGTCCCTTGAACACTTGAGAATTGAGAAGACCCTTAACCTGCGCTCTCTCCTTTTCCCCAAAAGGAGTTTGAGGTTCTTGCCAAAATACGGCTCCTCCAATCTTCCTGCAGGAACAGCACTTTCCGCACAGATGAATCATTTTTGCACTGGTACCACAGTGTGCCCTCGCTAACCGAAGAACAGAGGTGAGGGTTAATCTGCTCTGTTGTGGTTTTCTCTCAAATATTAAGTATGCATACCTTTTATATCAATATGGTGGATGACATTGTTTAATGTGTTTCGTTTTATACAGCTACAAGCTATCAAATCAGATTGAACCTCATGGCGAACCAAGCCCTGGGCGTGCTTTACACCCTACAGTGGTCATCACAGAATGTTCTGAGTAAGCTCCAACACATACTGACACCCTCTTGGTCACTGACGCAGTCGGTAATTAAAGGAATTGTTTGGCATGAAGTTGAGACAAAAATAGACAAAGGGATATTGTCTAACATAGTTAGACGGTAGTTAGTGCGTCTCGTTTATATTTATATAGATCTCCATTTAGTACATGTTTAGTTTCTTTGTCAGTGTAATTGCAGTGTGTCTGCTCCTGTGTTGGTTGATACAAAAAAATACAGTGCAGGCAATATCTGATCCTTCCTAAATAAAGAATATCCAGATCCTCTCCGTTCCAAGCTACTCTCATTTGGACTCTCCTCTTCTATTCACCCTGACATTTAGAGTAGATGACTGGGATGGTCATGTTACATTATTGTCAACCCATTTGTGCGGATTTGGACGCGTTGTTGGTCAGTGCCCTGCTGGAGTATCCAACAGCATCTTGGTTTACATTTTTGGGCGGAAGCAACCAGAATTTCATTTCCGATCTTTTTTTTTTTTTTTTGGAGTCTATGATGCCATGTATTCAAAAAATATTTCTAGGGTCTTTGGAGGGAAAACAGCCCAAGCACATCAGAGATTCTCCACCATACTTAAGAGTGGAGATGGGGCCTTTTCTCATTCATATTATAAAACTGAGTGGTAGGTAGCTTTGAATAGAAAGGGGCTTTGCAGCGGAACAAAGGCACAGTGTTTACTGAGATTGAGCACAGTATCTGCAGTGTACGCAGAAATCCATGCGTGTGTGTGTGTTGCGTGTGTGGCCTTCCTGCTATTAGCTAGAGCCCTTTGTTCAGAAACTCTGCTGTTTTCTGTCTGTTCAGGATAAATCCTGCAAACAGCACATGCTGACGAGTCGCCTCACTTAGTGCAGTTTGTGACAAATTGGATTGTTCTGTTCTCAATTCTCTCTCTCCCCCTAAGTGCTCTCGCTGTGACAAACCCTGGTGTTGACGGTGATGGAATATTTGACTTCCCTTCGCCTGTCAATCACTTGCTTTCAAAGCTTGCCAAGGTAAAGACTAGATTTTGCATTTACCTTTTGGATTATTCAAGACTCATCTCTCTTCCACTCATCAGCCTTTTTTTAAAAAAAAAGTGTTTGTTTAAATGTTCCCTGAAGGTCTTTATAGTTAATACAGTCATTTTCTATCATTTTACTGAGTTGTCATTAAAAAATATACAGAAGAGCAATATTATTCTCTTAACTTTGCTCTTCTGTGTCTTTTTATCTCCTTTTGCTTCCATGGACCATCTTAAATTCTTGTTTATGATATCAGTAAGTATACTTATCACTACCCCATATATTACAGCACATGAAATCCCCCTCCGTTTCCTGTCTGGATGTTGATTCGTCCCCACCAGCCACTGACCCCACCCCCTCCACCCTGACCACACCCACTGTCGTCAAATCACATCGCCGCTCTGTCTCCTGTGGCAACACTCCCTCCAATACCTCCCAAGGGGCGGGGCCAGACATGAGAATCGTCAAGATTCGAATGGATCTTCACGATGGGAATTTGTATCGAAGCATTCTGGTATTGTCCCAAAATGTTTTTATGGAATTGTTCTGGCTGTTTATTATGTTTTAAAGCTATAGTTTGCTGTAAAAACGTACACCATACTTGGACGATGATTCCATTTATATTGAGAACCCACGATGGACAACAGAAATATACGATCTGCTATTTTGAGCCGTCTGATGTTGGACATAATATGAAATAGTGTGAATAAAAATAGGGGAAGAAATCATGTTCTTTACTGATGTAGAAAAGGATGCAATATCGTGTTTCTCAATACAGGATCAATTTGTATTAAAAGGGGCAACGATTGGTAGGTTAGGGGCTAATTGCTCAAATTTGTCACCAAATATTGGCTTAAATATTATGCTAATAAAAGGAATATTCTCTGCACTGGTTCTAATTGAAGAGTTTTGAGATAAGTTATTGCTCCTGAATGTAATTTGACACGCTCATTTCAATAGCACTCTCTCTCTTCTACACTGCCTCAGGTTACAAGTAATGACAAAACTCCTACTGTAATCAGCTCTGCATTAGAGAAGCATAACCAAGACCCTCAAGAGGCTTCCAAATACGAGCTCATCCAACTGCTTCCAGATGGAAAAGGTACATGCACACACCTTTTCCTCTTCCTTTACATACTTTCCGTTCAACGTTCAGGAGCATAGTCTAGAGAAATATGTTCACATGGCAAATATGCTGCACTTTTTCCTGCCCTGATAGCGTCTACTTGATCAGTTACAGCACAGAATAACTGTCTATTTAATTACTTCAATGGAAACTCTGGGAGGCCTTTATTCTTCTGGGTGTTTTCTCTATAACTGTGCTTCTTGGCATTATGAGTGTTTCCCATTTTTCCCAATGGACAGAGTTGACAATACCCGCCACAGGAAATGTCTTCTACGCCATGACCTCAGCTAGCACGGACTTCCTGCTCAGAAGACGAGGGGGAAACACACCAGTCGGCTCGCCATCGCTCAACAACGAAACCAGCGCAACTTTTCCACGAATCAAGGCCAAGGGCCGGAGACTGGTCCGAACACTCTTTTAACAGCAGTCAAAACAATACTTGGACTAGTGCAATTATTTCAATAGATACAAAATGTGAAGGTAAACATAACTGGCAGTACATTTCTCCTTAAGTCTTTTAGCTTATTCTGTTCTATTTTAGGCATAATGTTATACGTGAGAGCAACATTCAACTACCAGCAACATATTAAAAGAATTGTTTACACAAAAATATTCACAATTTTTGCCTTATCTGAAAGGTAGTTTATTAGCCAACACATGTCTGGTGTATAGATTTGCTGACTTGGTTCTGAGCTGGGCTGATTTAGCTAACAGAAGCTTATACACCAACAGTTAGCACTGTGCTAAAACCATGATTATAAACAAACATTTGTCTCAAACGTGTGGTGTATAACAATGTATGACATACTGTTATCTGTAAAGTGAGTCAAAGTTTAGGTAAAAAGTTGACAACTGAAAAAATGGAAGCAGCATTTTTTTAAACCTGAAGTTTTTTTCCGTAATTTTTAAATGTTAGCTGCTTTAGCCTGGAATACCAGAGCACAATTAAAGAAGCACAGTTCATGCTTTGGCTGATTTTTAGTAAGTGGAAAGCTGAGCAGATTTGAATTTTCACTTAACTATTTCATTACTTGGTGGAAATGTGCCCTTATACCTAGCTAGCATTGATGAAATATTGCACTAATTTTCACATTTCTTAGGTTCAACTTGTTTCAACAAAGACAATGACAAGAACAGTGACATGTTGTGATTGTTGGGGTTTTTTCAGTTTCCCCTGTCTACCTCTTAAGAAATAATTACAATTTCCATCCGTTCCTGCTAATCCACCAACAAGTTGAGTTTTCCGGGGACAATGGATTGTGAACTAAAAAACCACAACAGAACAACATGATGTAAAGCACTTAAGGGTACTTCTCATGCAGGTTTATACACGTCTTGCAGTGAACTGTTAATTGTGGGAATCAGTTTCTCCACACAGACAAAGCTTGCTTTAAGGGAATAGTTCTGTGAATTAAGCTAATGTTGCTAACAGTGAATGGAAATGGCCAGCAGTTAGTACCATGCTAATTTGTGACTAGAACTTCCATTCGTTTAACATGAAAAACATATGGCCAAGTTATTCCTTTAAAGCAAACTGAGCTATTTCATATGAAAATACTGCCAATCATGTATGCAAGCAGACAATATCACACATGGCTCTGACTTTAGTCTCACAGAGCCACGGATGTGGTTAGGCTGCATTAATGTGCCGTTTTTTCTTTTTTTCTTTTTACTGTTAACAGCCCACCAACACATTTCCATAACAGTTCACTTATTATATGAACTAATAAATAATTGAAGTGATAGTTCAGGCAAATAAAGACATAGTTTTCAGTCAAGACATGTTTGGTGCCTGAAGTTTCCATCTTTGTTTTGGAACTGGACCCAGCTACAAGGCATAAGTTAGCCTAATGGACCTCAAAAACAAAACAGTTAGCACAATGCTAATTTGTGAGGGTCACAGTGAGTCTGAAGCCTATCTGGTATTAGTGGACGCACGGCAGAAAGACACCCTGGACAAGCCAAGTATGAATTGATTAATAATTTGTGAGGTAAAAATTTCCAGTACCTGCTAGCTACTTGTTAGCCCTGGTGCAAAATTAAAGTCTTCAGGCACCAAACACGTTTTTGGATGATGGAATTTATTTGTGTTATAGGGAGAAAAGGTTTGTAACTTAAATTCTTTCCCAAACTATCACTTTAAGATTGTTTCCAGAGTAAGTGATGTTAGGCTGCATGGCTGTTAAACGTGATACTGCACAAATGAGAGCGCTCAACTCTTAAGTAACATCTTTTGCATTTTAAATTAAACCAATCTGAGATTATTAACTACTTATCAAAAATACTAATTGTTGTACAATGTCTTTGGTTATAGCTTTAAGAAAACAGCTTCTATGAACCCAGCTCTAGTATCTCATTATGCTTTTGAAGTCTCACTTGGACTGAAGCATTGAAGGTGTGGGTGCTGGGAGAGGAGCTATTTCTCTTTCGTTTGGATGTTTCCATTCGTGGTGAAGTGCCTTGTTATGGGGTGCTCTTGCTTCTCTGCAAAAATAAAGTGTGTTTTACTGTGTCGCTCAGGATAAGCTAATGTTGTACATTCAGTCCTGTATATTTAAAGCTGGATTCTGACTTGTTTATGCACTATATATATATATATATATATATATATATATATATATATACACACACACACACACACACACACACACACCACCAATTCTTGTATGCAATAAATTTTCATTTTGATATACATTGGCTTGACAGAGCTATTCAATGTGTTTCAGAACTGGGAGGGTTTCATTCACATGTGGAGGGTAAAGACTAGCACATGGTTCACACTTGGTGCCTCATTTTTCAAACTTACAAGAGTTTCAAGAGAATTGTTGGAGAACATTAACTGCAGATTCTGTTACACAAACACGCAATTTATATGATTTACAATTCTGTTATATTTAATGAATGGTTTTACATTGACAGACTTTTTTTTATACAATTCAAATAATGTGCAGAATAAAAATGTCATTCGTTTCTTACAGATTTCAATGTATTTTAATTGAAACAGAATTATTTGTCAGATATTTAACAGCTGTTCAGTTACAAATAATTTTGATAATTAAAAAAAAGAAGCAACTTTTGGTTTTGTTCTGAATATTGAAAACAAGAGAGTTCAACACATTCATCAGCAATGTGTGAAAAATCAGGGAAAAATTACTCATTCCCTCAGAGATACTGTAAGTAAGAAGTGAAAAGCTTTCATTCTGATGTAAACATGAAACTCACAGAGCCAGGGGAGGCTCCATTTATCTGATATGACTTTAATGAAAAAATGCCTCTCCAGTCCATATACACAGCTACAACTCCCAAAAAATTCTCTTTTATTACTGTGCAAATAAACAATGTATGAAACTATGCTGAATTAAATAATACATGTGCCATGTCAAAGCACAAAAATGTAAACACAGACCCACACACAGTAAAATAAAATGTTCCAGTGTTTGTATTAATAGGCAACCTGTATCTATAAGAATAGCATCTGAGAGAGAGAGAAAAAAAAACCCAGCAGTACATCTTTGATGTTTGAAGTGAAATGCAGACGAATCGATTAATTAAGCTTTAACAGTAATTTAAAGAAACTTGATCCCATAAAAAAGTAGAACAAAAATGGTTTATTACATATTACAGACTATTACTCTGAACCATCATTACTGTAAATTATTTAATCATTTAATTTTACTTTATCTATTTTTATTCAATGTTAATGACAAACTGACCATTGTTCTGTACCCCTCTGCTGAAATAAAGAAAACTGGATCTAGATAAGTGGGGATTACCATTAAGTTAAAATACAGCATTAATCAAACATTAATAAAGGCATTAAAATGTATTAAACATATATATATTAGCAAAATTATCCACATTTCCTAAATGTTTTGCTCTTACAGAAGAAAACAATAATGCTGCATATCAGTCAAATACCGATCAGAAATGATTTATCAATATCACAGTATATTGTTTGTTCTGGTACTAGGTTTGTTGCTAACCCTGCATTATCATGTTCACAATGTAACAGTAAATTTGCAATGCGTTTTAATGAATTTTGTCTGCGATTTTCACTTTAAAAGTGTTCGTGTTCTCACCTATGACCCGTCAGTACAGCAGAGCGGTCTCACACTCCTCCACCGTCCCGCTACACGAGTCACACTGCAGCGCCGCCGTCCGATACGCCTTCCACACCACGCTGTTCTTGTGGCACACAGTCCCCCCACCCCTCTTCTCCTCTGCTTCATTCCGATTAATATCCCCCACACACACCCATTCACTGGACACGCTCACTGCCCACTTGGAGTGGTCCTCCGTGGCCTTGAAGGTCTGCTGTTGGCCGGGAGAGAGCATCTGGATGTTCAGGACTTTGTAGCTGGGGGAGCAGTCGGAATCCAGGACACCGGTTGATCGGCGCCAGAACTGCACCAGCAGGTCCGACTCCAGAGCTGGAGCCACCCACGCGTGATAGAGGTCTCAACAAAATAAAGACAAACAAGCTTCAAAATCATTCACTAAATATATCCACGCGCTGGATTAAAGCCTGAAAAAACTGCTGGGTGATACACAGCAAAACTAGAATATCACGATGCAGAATATATATCCTAGAAGATATTTCAGTTTCTGAAATTTATATTTAAAGTATATTTATGGTGTGAAACAAGAAATGGTTTCCATGCAACAGAAAGCAGTGGGAATCCTACAGATACTTTATTACATTTCATAATAGGTAATAAATAGATGCATTTACTTAAGTAAAATACTGAAAGATTTGTACGTGTACTTTGTTTTCAAATGGTATTTTCCCTTCTATTCAAGCACTATATTTGAATTTACTTTTCATATTTAGTAACGGTTTCTTTTAATTTTACATGTGCCATGTGCTTTTAGCACTTTATTTTACATCAAAAGAATAAAAAAAGGAGAAGAACAGAGGCTACAAACAATGTTTACTACTGTTCCATATTGTAATCAATATATGAACTACTCTTTGAAGCTGCTGTTTATTTATTTGTTTATTTTTTACTTCTATTAAAGTTAGTTTGGTTTTTTTAAAACTTAAACGTTATCTAAATTTTACTGAGTGGGTTTTTATATGTAAAAGTTCTCATCCTTGAACACACACCTCCTCTAGCCTCTACTGCATGAACTACTCATAGGCTTTCTCAAAGATTCCTTCAGTTCCTTCTGCCAGTGGGTGGAGCTAGAGGGACTCTCACAGCAAACACTTACCATTCTCAAAAGCAGCTCCTTTAGCAAAGCTGATGAACTCCTTCCCGCCCAGTGAGAGCAGGGAGACGCTCTGATTGGCTGGGGAGGTGGAGCCTGACGGGACGCTTGAGTTGCTCCTTCCTCCAAGGCTGTGTTTACACATATTCACCATGGTGGGCACTGAGGAGGCCAGAGCCTCAGGGATGTCACAGTCATAGATATGCGGCTGGTTGATTTTCAGCTGCTCACCTGTGGAGCACATTATAACTTTTACAAAGAACTAATTTAACCATTCACCTCACGTGTACATCAGACGTTTATGTAATAAGCAAATAGGGCTAGACAAAGAAGCTGCAGAGGCTTTAATCACAAACACTTTGAATATTCAAAACAGAGGGCAGCATTTGTTTGTGGTGAAGTTTTACAGGTGGAATGATCTATATTACTTCTCTCTACAGGAACATTTTCCTCCATGTTCTTGTATTTTTCCAGTGAAGTGTGTTTATTGTTTGCATGGTCTAATGTGCTAACATTTCATCAATAAAGTGACCACATTTTAAACCTGACTTCCTCAAATTGATAGCACTCCACAGTAACTCAAATATAGGCAAGAGGCAACATTTCTATAGGCTGAAAGGGTGTTTATATATAAATATACGTGTGTCTGAGTCAAACCAGTCAAATCCAGGCTGTTGTTAAAGTTTCCATTCCATATATGAACTGTGGGTCATGACAAGCACCTTTTTAAACTTTACATACAACTAATGTACAGCTAAAAAACAAGAAATAAAGATAATTCATTATCTGTAAGCGCTTATCCAGTTCAGGGTCGCGGTGGGTCCAGAGCCTACCTGGAATCATTGGGCGCAAGGCGGGAATACACCCTGGAGGGGGCGCCAGTCCTTCACAGGGCAACACAGACACACACACACCTATGGACACTGAGTCACCAATCCACCTACCAACGTGTGTTTTTGGACTGTGGGAGGAAACCGGATCACCCGGAGGAAACCCATGCAGACACAGGGAGAACACACCACACTCCTCACAGACAGTCACCCGGAGCGGCAATAGATCCCACAACCTCCAGGCCCCTGGAGCTGTTTGCCTGCGACACTACCTGCTGTACCGTGCCGCCCATAAAGATAATTACATTTTCAAAAACTATTAGCACTGATAGGACAGGTAATTAGGCAACATATTCTAAGTTGTAGACAGCTGCATCCTACGGTATTCACTGCCACAACCAAAAACCCGTATTGGCACATCTGTAGTGCTATGAATGGCAGGTTTCTTGCTGGAAGCAGATACAAAAGCCAAACAAATGAGTATCACAGCAACAAAAGGAAGTGCAGCTGTAAAGTGTCATCGGCATAATGACGCTCACCTGATGAGAAAAGCCATAACCTACGGCTCGGTGAGAACGGCACTGTCACTATGGTTACAGTGCCAGATAGATGGATTACTCCCGCCGTAACTATGGCAACTGCACCCTATGCATGATTTGCTCTTAAAGCATAAGTGATCAATGTGCGGGCTTCCATAATGCGTTGTCTCATGACTCTCCAGTCACAGACACAGTGAATAAAAGCATACATGGCATACATTTTAAGCAGCAGAATCATCAATTTCACGCTCAACTAATCCACACATATGCATGCCGACAGCACGGTACTCTACTGTCAAGTCGTGACAGATGTTGCAAAGTTTGACTCTAAAAATGTAGTATTTAAAAAAAACGTTCATTTAAATATAGCTCTTTACACTTAAATACATTTAACTGATTCCCTTAATTGTCACAAGTATTCTTCTTGGGTTTTGCAGTCAAGCTATGGAGCTGTTCTTTCATTACTTGTCAGGTACTTGGAGCCACTTAGCTCCAGTGCAGAACTAAAGAAGCATCAGACAACAAACATGTCTTGACTGAAATCTTACACGTGATTTAAGGTGGAAAACTGTGTGCACTTGTTTCTTTCTTATGCTCAAAATTCTTACCTATGGTTTCAAAGCGTTCCTGAGGATAAGTAACACAGATAAAGTTCTGGCCGTTATTGATGCCTGTGCTGGGGTACGAGAAATTACCCTCTGCCTTGTGAGGTGGGAAGTGAGGAGTGCTGTGGACCAACCAAATGCCCTGCTTGCCGTCAAAGAGGACAAGACCTGTGAAGAGAATAACAGACAAATGATCAACTGTCAGGTGTCAGCACGCTTTAGGGCAGGGGCTGTCCGAAGTCCGGCCCATGGCATCACTCTTAAGAATACATCATTAGTGGCCCGCTGGCTGTTTTTTCTTTCACCTGACGGTGGCAGCAGTGCGCTAACGTGTAGGATATTGAACCACTGTGTTAATGAACTAAGATAAACTTAAAGGCCATTCATTTCTATGGGCCAACAAAGGAATCCATAGAACGACATTTGGTGATGGTTGCAGCAAAAAAGACGCAAAGTTGACAGTGAGAAGCGGCGATTTCAAGAGAGATGGAAGTATCTGTAGTAAATTTTTGTTTTTCATATTTTTACACTTATAAATAATTTATGAATAATATATATTTGGAAAGGGTGGCGCAGCAGGTAGGTGTCGCAGTCACACAGCTGCAGGGACCTGGAGGTTGTGGGTTCGTTTCCCGCTCCGGGTGACTGTCTGTGAGGAGTGTGGTGTGTTCTCCCTGTGTCTGTGTGGGTTTCCTCCCACAGTCCAAAAACACACGTTGGTAGGTGGATTGACGACTCAAAAGTGTCCGTAGGTGAGAGTGTGTGAGTGAATGTGTGTGTGTGTGTGTGTGTGTGTGTCTTGCCCTGTGAAGGACTGGCGCCCCCTCCAGGGTGTATTCCTGCCTTGCGCCCAATGATTCCAGGTAGGCTCTGGACCCACTACTGAGAATTTAAAACATTTATTTAATTACAATATTAAAAAATGTTTTATTAATTTTCAAGATGTGGGCACTTTCATAAATTATCGTAGGTGAGAATTTCTCTCGATTAGAAAAGAAGCACTCTGTAATTTTCTCAGTACGCCACATGTCACAAAAGCTCTGCAGTAATAAGAAATGTCAAAAACTTATTGTGAATGAAAACGCCATGTTAAACAGTGCCTCTCACCTTTGGTGTGTCCCCCACTCCTGTGTGTATTTTCCAAACGTTGCTCTTCTGGTGGTTGGTCGTTGTAAAGGATATACCCAAGTTCTCTCTCCTGCAACACAGGACACCCTCATTATACCCAGGCACCTCTTTCTAAAATAATTATGATGAGTTTGTGGTGAAATCACTTCACTTGTGCATTCTGAAATGAGATCTATTGGAGGTATAAAAACAAACACGCATTTTTAGAGCTGAAATTGTCAACAATATTCACTGAGCTTTTTTAGCTATGAAAAAAAAAAAAAGAGATTGATTCGCCTCTCATGCGTGCAGCTGCAAAACCAAGACCGCCGAATAAGCAAAAATACTCTGAAGTACAGGCCAAACCAGTGCTTTCAATCAACATCTCAGTTCTGCAAAAGGGAAATAAGACATCTGCACATCAGCAAATTTAGAATGGGGAAATCAAGACAAAACTGAAAACAATTACTGCCTGCTGAATTGTCATTTTAAATGCAGTCATGGAAACCTTTTACTGCAAGATGTGCACCAGTGCAGTACCTCATACAGTGGCCCAACCGTCCTCCCAAGGGCCCCCGAGACGTCTCCCACCAGCACGCTGCCTTCCACCCATCCTTCACTCTTCTCCTCCAGGAGGAGGTACTTCAGGCCCTGCTCGGGGGGCTCTTCATGTGGACGGGGGAGTTTGTAAAGGTAGAACCTAGAGAGGGTGGGCACACAATGTAAAAACCATGACTCTGAGGATGTTTGAAATAACAAGATGTATTTGTATTGCATGTTGTCATTAGCGCAGCTTTACAGAAATCCAATTCCAATCCCTATGAGACCTTCAGCAAGAATGAGTGTGGGGAGAAAATATCAGCAGTCCTTCACATTGTGTGACAACTTCATGATGAACGGACCAATAGAAATGCTCCAAAATTACTTGAAAAAAAATATTTTTACATTGAAAGGTTATTTGCTTCTGAAAATGTGCTATTTTGGAGACATATATATCAAATTCTCACAGCCATCCAGTGTAAAACCTTTCAAGAAGAGAAGAGGATGTTTATTATGCAATTTAAAAAAGTATTATATATATATACCAACCAGTCAACTGGGTTTCCCTGGTCGTCATAGCAGGACAGTGTGGTGCTGCCGCCCTCTGCTGGCTGCAGTAAAAGCAGCAGGATGAAGAGAAACATGCTGAGAGTGAAAGTGACGAGAACATGAATGACTTTTATGGCAAAACCACTGTATAGAGAAACTTAAACACTTGAAAACTACATTACCTACGGGTTTTAACCAATTCAACGTACGATAAATTAATTTAAACCGAGTTTACACAAGCAACACTGAAGCGCTGAAAATAGCAAGCAACCGTTAACGAGCAACCGTTTTCTTTTAAGGCTCTGTCTAAGCACGAAAAGATTAATATATCAACGAAGTTAACTTCTACCTTTAGCTAAATGAGATTTCATTTACTTCATGACGCTAATTTTGATATTAAAGCCAAGATAAAGCTTATAAGTAAACCAGGATACGCGACCGTTGATGTTGTTGAACCTACCTTCCCTCGTGAGGTATTCTAGAAGTTTCCTTTCACTGAAGTTCACATTTACGTCGCTCGGAAGAGTATGAACAGGTTATTTCACAAAGTTCACTGTTATCTTGAACTTCTCTCGAAACTCTGCTGCCTGTAGTTTGTTTCATTTCCACCTTTAACAAAAAGGCGTTTCCAATCCGCAGCTGTGGAGGACATTGGAGTTCTTAAAGCGCCCATATCTTTAATTCGTCAGACATCTGCTGTTAGCTCCCCCTGATGTTGTGACGTTAATCTGGTTTCACGCACTAAAAGCATTACCTATGCTGTATCTTATAACGCATAAATGGGTAAAACTACTCTGGATTAAATGCGAAAAAAGCCAGCAGTCACCATGGGAACGTGGATAATACACGGGACTTTTTTTAACCACTTGTTCAATCAATGTTGACATTCATTTTGGGATCTCTGGAGGTCACCAACCCACACACAGTGAAACAAGAACACTCAATAAGAATTAAATAAAGATAATAAGAATTATCCCTCCTCTTTGTCTGAATCTATAGCGCTGGACCCACATTTATGTGAAAAAAAATGAGGTTAAACTTTGCAAAACACAGAGGCACAGAGAAACAAGAGCACTGGGTAAATGTGACAAAATATTAATTCATTCATTGTCTGTAACCGCTTATCCATTCAGGGTCGCGGTGGGTCCGGAGCCTACACGGAATCACTGGGTGCAACCTGGTGGGGGCCCAGTCCTTCACAGAGAGAGACCATAACAGAAAGAGAACTGAGCCAGAGCCTTACTCCTGTGTGCTCAGTGTTGGGGTGAACAGTGGGCATCTCATTATCATTTAAAGGAACAGGCATACGGCCCCTGAACTGGGTAAGTGGTTACAGATAATGAACGAATGAATGAATGAATGGAACAGGCATTAAAACCAGCAGTTCTGAACAGCCCTGATAGCAAGGAGATGGTCCACTAGTGTTTTGCACAGTGTTTTCTGGGCGGACCGCTGGTGATTAAACAGAATTTTAGACAAAATGCCACATTTTAGGCGGCACGGTGGTGCAGCAGGTAGTGTCGCAGTCACACAGCTCCAGGGGCCTGGAGGTTGTGGGTTCGATTCCCGCTCCGGGTGATCGTCTGTGAGGAGTGTGGTGTGTTCTCTCTGTGTCTGTGTGGGTTTCCTCTGGGTGACTGTCTGTGAGGAGTGTGGTGTGTTCTCCCTGTGTCTGTGTGGGTTTCTTCCGGGTGACTGTCTGTGAGGAGTGTGGTGTGTTCTCTCTGTGTCTGCGTGGGTTTCCTCCGGGTGACTGTCTGTGAGGAGTGTGGTGTGTTCTCCCTGTGTCTGCGTGGGTTTCCTCCGGGTGACTGTCTGTGAGGACTCAAAAGTGTTCGTAGGTGTGAGTGTGTGAGTGAATGTGTGTGTGTGTCTGTGTTGCCCTGTGAATGACTGGCGCCCCCTCCAGGGTGTATTCCTGCCTTGCACCCAATGATTCCAGGTATGCTGAACCCACTGTGACCCTGAACTGGATAAGGGTTACAGATAATGAATGAATGAATGAATGAATGCCACATTTTAGCACTTTTCCATTCACAGTCCAATTTACATTTTTTTCCTTCATTTGGTTCTTTTGTTATTCTTTATAAATAAGATTAGTAAATAATTTTATTCCAGCACAGTGTCAACATTTTTACTCATTACTATATCTCTCATAGTTGTTGGTAATATTTGTATTAGTTTGTTTTCCAGAATAAAAGTCTCTGTGAATGTAAACTCTGTTTGAGTTATAAATGAGTTATATCCTCTACAGTCAGTGGTGTGACTGCCTTTTTATGCCAGTGGACCGATATACGCTCACTGTCTGGGAGGTCTGTTTAGACAGGGAGAGAATGCTGCTCTGGTGGTCCTTGTAGTATTTTGACCAAGGCCCTAAAACTGTCTTACCTTGTGGAAAATGGGTAAAATGTATCACCTTTAAAGTATCATTTTTTCCATAGGTAGCCTCTAGACCTGCTCTCGCCTATGACCTGCTAGACAGCTAAAGATCTGAGCCTGGAAACTGGCCTCTAATCATTTATACAATCTCAGTTTAATAGGCGCAGATAAATGAACAAATATTTAACAGATGGGAGTACATTTGAATTGATTACATAATGAATAAAGGTGAAGGAAATCAACTATCACATGATGAAATTTAGCCCAAATCTAAAACAGGACAATATGCTCCGGGTCAGTTGTAGTTGGTCGTTGTAAATAGAGGGGCTGTAGGTGTCAGCGGCTTGGCACTGATGCCCTCTGCACCTAGAGAGGTGAGATAGAGTTTCACTGAAGGCTGAGCAAGGTCTGGTACGACTTCACAGTGCGAAGACACACAGCCTCAGGGAGACAGAGGGATGGCCGGTCTTTCGCCTTTCCCTCACTGGCACTTCCTCTTTGCTTCTATCCTCCTGGGTCTCCAGCATCCTTCATATCCACTCATCATTCTGTTGGCCTTGTTGCTGGCTACCAAAGGGGTCCTGACTAATGTGGATGGATTTGCCTGCAATCTAGACTGAAAAGGACAGACCGAGGTAGTAGATTCATTGCACTCCGTGTCATAAATTATGGATTCAAAATATTAGCTTCCCAGGACCATGTGGCTACATCTTTAGATCTTGTTTCTACACAACATAGGTGGGAAGATTGAAGATGTGGGCACCTGCCGCGGCGCTGACTGTAATCTACATTGCTCTACCAGGTAAGTCACTGCTGATATGATTTGATGTAGCTTGTAATGTAGGTTTCATCGTAGCAAAGCTCGGTTACTTTGTACTGCTCTTAATTATTACTGTATACACTCACCAGCCTTAACATTATGACCACCTCCTTGTTTCTACACTCACTGTCCATTCTCTCAGAAGTTCACTTTGTAGTTTTACATTTAACAGACTGCAGTTCATCAGTTCCTCTGCATACTTTGTTGGCCCCTTCCATATATGTTTGGTTGGTAGATTATTCTCAATCCAGCAGTGACAACAAGGGGTTTAAAAACTCCAGCATCCTTGCTGTGTCTGATCCAGCTGTAGCAGCACAGCACACAGTATCACACCACCACCACCACATCAATGTCACTGTATCACTGAGAATGATCTGCCTCCCAAATCATACCTGCTCTACGGGGGTCCTGTGGGAGTCCTGACAATTGAAGCAAGGGGTGAAAGAGGGCAAACAGAATATTAAGACAACAGATGGACTATAGTTTGTAATTGTAGAAATACAACTTGCTTCTTTATGGTCAGTGGAGCTGAGAGAATGAACAGTGAGTGTAGAAACAAGGAGGTAGTTGTGACTGATACTATTATCAGTGACTAGTAGTTTTTTCTGATACTATTAATTAATCAGGCAACATGTATGGAGGAGAACATTAAGTAGTTGGATAGTTGAAAAACTCTGGACATTTTGACGCACTCAGGGCCCAAATATTCATTCATTCATTCATTATCTGTAAGGTCTTATCCAGTTCAGGGTTGTGGTGGGTCCAGAGCCTACCTGGAATCATTGGGCACAAGGCAGGAATACACCCTGGAGGGGGCGCCAGTCCTTCACAGGGCAACACACACACACTCACACATTCACTCACACCTACGTACACTTTTGAGTCACCAATCCACCTACAAACTTGTGTTTTTGGACTGTGGGAGGAAACCGAAGAACCCGGAGGAAACCCAAGCGGGCACGGGGAGAACACACCACACTCCTCACAGACAGCCACCCGGAGGAAACCTACGCAGACACAGGGAGAACACACCACACTCCTCACAGACAGCCACCCGGAGGAAACCCATGCAGACACAGGGAGAACACACCACACTCCTCACAGACAGTCACCCCGAGGAAACCCACACAGACACAGGGAGAACACACCACACTCCTCACAGACAGTCACCTGGAGGAAACCCACGCAGCCACAGGGAGAACACACCACACTCCTCACAGACAGTCACCCGGAGGAAACCCACGCAGACTCAGGGAGAACACACCAACTCCTCAGTGCCCAAATAGTTGTAGTCTAATCGAATCATTGAGAATTTAGAAATGTACCCCACGACTAAAGCTAAACTAGCTTGTCTACTGTTATTCCAGTCTCATGGGGGAGCAAGTGGATGGTGACTTTCTCCAGGAAAGACATTTGCGTCTGGGCTGGAACCACAGTGACGCTGCCCTGTCGCTATGATTACCCATTGCCCTACAACGCCAAGCAGGTGATGTGGTTCCATATAACAAGAGAAGGTAAAAGGGACTTGGCCTATCACACAGATCCTAACCTAGTGAGCCCCTCCTACAGAGACAGGATTAGATACATGGGGGGCCACAAAAGATGCAGCCTGCAGATCTCCAATGTCAAGCTAAGTGATGATGGTCAGTACCACTTCAGGTTTGAGACTGACCACCAGCAAGGTAGATGGACCTCACCAGACTCCATTACTCTTTCAGTAACAGGTAAGAATACAGTTGTAAGTTTCCATATTTGTCCTAAAGCTTTTTAGGTAGTGGTTTCAAGTCCTGCTTTCTATTGGGTTTCTCTCACTATTGCTCAGGCTTTGTTAAATTAAATATTCCAGATACCTGTTGTGAGTACTGCTTTTTATTGCTTGCAGAGCTTCAGGTACAGGTGCATCCAGCACGTGTTAATAACATGTTTGCATCAGGAGAGACGGTGTTTCTTAGCTGTGTAGCTCGAGGCTGTGCTGCTCCCGGCAAGAATTTTGCCCTCTATCGAAATGGAATCAACTTAGGATACGCAGACAAGGTGTCCACCATCTACAACTTCAACAACCAGCATGCAGGTTCCTACTACTGCAGACCAGTACCACCACAAAATGTCCAGTCACCAGAGATCACCCTCACTGTGGGATGTGAGTAGGAACAGGCTCATTTGCTTGGACGATTAGCTACATCAGCTTTCTTTGTACATCTCCCTTTTAGCAATAGCTTAGTGAACTTTTAATTGTATATTATTACTCCATATATAGTTGATTTATCAAGACACAGAGTACAAAATATGCTTACTTGACCTTGCACTACAGCGAGGCTAATGTAGCTAACAGGTAATATAAAGTTTTGATTCATGTCTCTGAGGAAGCATGCTTTCAAGTTAAGGATAGAAGGGAGAACGTAATCCCAGCAAAATTCTTTTTTTTAACAGATGCTCCCCGTCACACAGTGGCACAGGTCAGTCCCCGGGGAGCTATTCCGGAGGGCAGCTCAGTGACCCTCACCTGCAGCAGTGAGGGAGCCCCAGCCGTAGAGAGCTTCGCTTGGTTTAAGGAGGGTGAGAGTGGCAGCGTCCCAGACAGTTTCAAACCAGAGCTCAGGCTCTGGAGTCTGGACTACAGAGATTTTGGAGAGTATTTCTGTGTGGCTCGCAACTCTCTTGGTACTGACCGCTCTCGTCCAATCCTGGTTAACATTACCTGTAAGAGCTTTTTTGCGTCATAACACAATGCTCCGAAAACATTAATGGCTTTCAACTCATAGGTGTTATTATAGCAAATTCACATTCCTTGCTAAGAAAGTAATGACATACATAAGAATCAATTCCATGGTTTACACTAGTGTAAGTTAGCCTAATGCTAATGGCTACACAAAACCAAAACACATTGTTTGCAGATTTTCCTGGTAACTGATCTGGTTTTTAGGAGAAAATAAGAAATTCAGGTTTAAGGAAATAATTTATTAAAAATGGTAAGAAGCTAAAAAAGAAGGTTAGTATAGTTAGCATTATGCTAATGCCGTGATATTTACTAAAGTCAATTAGTTTTCTTTCTTTTGAGGGAAGTTAGTACTTTTGAGAGACATTAATGACTTACAAAGCCTTTTTTTTAGGGAAACCATGTCTGGTGACAAACTTATGTGCTCCCAAAATTGTTTTAGTTATGGCTCAGACGTTTGAACTTTTCACAACCAGTCCTATGACATAGTTCTGTCGGTTTGGGCCTGCTGAGCTGGTGTCTGTTGATGACATCTGCTTACCAGTTCTTGTGTAAGATCATTATTTTTGGCAGAACGACATGTCACACTGGCATTGGTGTGTACTAACGTCACCAGGGTAATGTTCAAATGTACAAATTTAGAACTTATCTTAGATATTTGCATTGAGTGACACAGATTTTGATGTTTTTTTTTTCATAGTAAAATGTATCCCATTTTTAAGTTAATAGCATGGATGGAATTATAGAATGACACAATATTTCTAGTTCTAATTCTCTCTAGCTCTCACTGAGGTCATTTTTAAGTAGCCGTAATGCTCTGGCCTTATTTAACTAAAACACAGACAAAAATATCCCTTTAATAATATATGTTCAATGACATCTCTGCAAATTGTTTACAAAGCAAGGTGGTGTTCATAGTTTTTTATTGCCCTCACAAAGACCCCCCTAAGAACACAAAGGTCCTCATCAGCCCCAGAGGTGACATCATGGAGGGATACTCAGTCAACATTACCTGCATCAGCAACGCCAACCCACCCGTGGAGAAATACGCCTGGTACAAGGTTGGCGGGGGTCAGCCTTGGGCCCGAGGCTCATCTCAGAACCTCAGCTTAACCAGTGTGCGCTCACACCATAGTGGACAGTATTACTGCACAGCCTGGAATGTGTTTGGTATGGGGACATCCTCCTCTGTCACACTGTCTGTACTCTGTAAGTTCTCATTTTTTCTATTTCTGAGAATTGTGCTTGATGCTTTGGGTTGGGTTTGAGCAAAAATCTAAAAGTTTCTGCTATAACTTCAACAGATATGGTGTCAGATGTTAGCTTCTTTATTTTGGAACATGAGCTACAAGTCTAAAATGCCCTGTAGAATTTAACATGTCAGGTTAGCGTTGTTCACACTCTGATGCTGTTTTACAATTCACTTTTGTCTTTCTTACAGTTTTAGACTTGAAATATTAGCTAGTTATTTGAAACATTTGCTGGGGTTGATATTGTCCAGGAGACTGGCCTTAGTAAATATTAGTAATTACAGAATTCTTTCTTTAGAAATGTTGTGTATTGTAGCACTGGACTGAAGTAGAAATGTCATGCTCATTAATCTGCTCAGGTTTCTCTCAGTGAAATGAAGCTTCCTGTCTACCTTCGTTAGCCCTTGAAGAGCTAATCAATCAATCTCTCATTCCCACTTACCCCAACCTCTTTCTCACTTGCTCTCTCTCTCTCTTTCTACCACTTTCTCTTACATGCTATCTCTCACCCTCCCTACATCTACTTCCACCTTCCATCCATGTCTCTGCCTGTCTTTCAGACGCCCCGAAGAACACCTCAGTTTTGGCCCGTCCGTCCAGTGTGATTGAGGCGGGAGCTTCTCTGACCCTGACCTGCAGCAGTCAGGCTAACCCCGCTGTGGAGAACTACACCTGGCACCGGATCAATGCGGCTGACGCCTGGGAAACCCGATCAGGCCCCATCTTCACCATCGCTGAGGTCAGCACAGGGGCCAGTGGCCAGTACTACTGCCAGGCCCACAACCGCATTGGTGTCCACAGCTCCCCTGTCCTTACCGTCCGGGTTAGAGGTCAGTGGAATCCAAAATGGCGCTTATTTCGTAATTGCTCCCAAATGATCAGGGTCATGGTGGGTTTGGAGCCTACCCAGAATCATTGGACATAAGGCAGGAACACTGGCTCTGTGCATCACGAGATCTCAAATTTGATTTGATTGCATCTGATTACAATGTACACAATTTACAGAGTTTGGGTGAAAGTCAAAGACCACTTGTTATTTCCAGTTTTTTCAGTATTTGTTATGTTCACCATGTGTTTATTGCATTCACAGCTGTCATTCTTATCAGGAGAATTGCTTTTAGGTCTTTGAAGAAACCTGCAGGGCTATTTTCAGCACATCCAAAAATCTGTCTTATCACAATTATTATTATTTTTTTGAGATTTAAAGCAAGAGTCACTGTCTTATCTCTCAAGCTATTGCTGTTTATAAATGGATTATGTCTAGCATCCTATCAGAAAACTCATGAGAGTTCATCATTTTTATTTAATGGCTGTTTTGCCTGAAAGTGAAGTAAATGAAAGTTGGTCTCTGACTTTTTCACAGTCTGGGAAGGCTACTACAATCTGTTCTATTGTTACCAATCAATTATGTTGAATTGACACCTTCACGTTTGAGCGTGATGCATCAATTAATTTGAACTTCTTTATGTTCCATCCATTATCTGTAACCGTTTATCCAATTTAGGGTCACGGGGGGTCCAGAGCCTACCTGGAATCATCGGGCGCAAGGCGGGAATACACCCTGGAGGGGACTCCAGTCCTTCACAGGGCAACACAGACACACACACATTCACTCACACCTACGGACACTTTCGAGTCGCCAATCCACCTGCAACGTGTGTTTTTTGACTGTGGGAGGAAACCGGAGCACCCGGAGGAAACCCACGCGGACACGGGGAGAACACACCAACTCCTCACAGACAGTCACCCGGAGCGGGAATCGAACCCACAACCTCCAGGCCCCTGGAGCTGTGTGACTGCGACACTACCTGCTGCACCACCGTGCCGCCCACTTCTTTATGTTGCTTATAAAATATATAATATATATTATATTTATTATGTATAAAGTACATAAACCTCTCATATTGTGGCATGCTGTGAGCGTATGTGAGCTTGACTTTTAAGTCTGAGGGAAAAAATATTTAACACATTTTCATGCTTAAAGAAATTGATTTCATGTTTCCTGACGATTTCTGGTGGATATTTAGTCAAGGCAGGTTAAACCATACAGTATCTTCACTGATAACTGAGTGTGCAGAAGCCTTTCCGTCTCCAGGAGGCTTCAGTTCTGTTTGACATTTCATGTGATTGCGTTTCCCAAATTTACAGTCAGCGGTTTAAACTGTGGTTTATAATTCTGCTTCCCTTGTCACAAGCTTTTATAGCCTCATCACATGTTTCACATCTGCAACTCCATTCTACTTTCTCTTTAATCCTCTTTTCTATTTTTATATTTTTTGTGTCTTTCTCTTCTGTCAGACTTTTGATTTTTGTTGAACCTCTCAGAGTCACTGCATGCTTCAATGTTAAAAAATGTTATTGGATTTTGGCTTCAATAACTAATAAAAAGCTTGGAAATGTCTGAATACTTTGTGAGAAGGAAAGGCTTTTAAGTACACAGTGATTAATATAAGCTCAGTTGGACACAATGCTATCTCTGTACTACATAGTGTTACCATATGATAACAGTTCATTTCTTTAAATGTTTTGCTAAAATCTTGATTCATTACTGAACCAGGTTTCACATCCAGTCAAAATGAGTAGAAGGGCATGTTCGTTTTTACTGTGGTTTCATGTGTAAGTAGGTACAATTTTATTTTATCACATGCCTTCCTGTTGCAGTTTTTTTTCCAGATGCAGATCACATGGTGGGGTCTAGTGTGTGAAGCACATAAAATCCTTTATGGGGTTCAAAATTGATAAAAACAACATGCATAAACAAAAGCTGTTATATTTTCAATCCCTTTTTAATAAACAAAATGATATAAAATGCAATGGGGTTTATATACAATGACAAAAAATAAATGCTACCTCATGGCAACTTCAATCACATTTGGAAATTCAATCTGGAGTACATACAATGAAAGCAATTGAAAACATGTTAAACACATTGGAGAGTGTCATTTCTACAAATTACTATATTCTGAGCAGAGCTGTCAATCTTTTCCAAGTCCCACCCTTTTTTTAACAAGCATTGTTTGACTGACAGGTCGACTGAAGGTGATTGCTCTAGCATCTGCGGTGGGCGTGTCTGTGGGGCTCATCACACTGACAGTGGCAGTAATGATCAGGTGACCATTAGCTCCGTCCTGATGTACAGGTATAATAACCCTATCTATTAAAGCTGAAACTAACCTGCACTCTTTGTACTGCAGCAAGAACATGCACCGAGTGGACACTGAAGCACTGGAGGAGGACAAGCAGGTCTTTCACCACCTTACCTGATTTTATGAGTGGCATAACTGAAAAACTGAAAATTTCCTAGTACATACAATCCATATATGAAAACTATTTTGAATTTTTCATGGTTGTGATGTATGGTTATGTGCTCGCCCATTCAGCCTACAGCAGTTCAGCGGGCCCATTGACGTTGTAGTGATGTAGAGTGTTGTGTGGGAAAACCACACATATTAATATGCACGTTTTTAAATTATTATTGTGGTGTTTTCATTGTCTTTTGTCATTAACACAGCTGGGATCCCCCATGGAAGTGGACAATCTGTTTTATGAATCTCCTGAACAAACATTTCAGCTCCGGAAGATTAAGATGGCGGACATTCCTGTGTGTTTCATTAAACCCTTTTATTCAGATATATGTAAATGCCATATCTTAAATTCATGTTGTATCTTATCATTACTTATTTCACTATTAATTTTTATAAGACTATCGGTAAAGGAAACTAGCATTAAGTCAATAAAAGATTACCACAAGTATCTCCTTATTAAGAGCAATCTGTGCATTGTAAATGAGGTTATTTTTTAAAGTAAAATCAATTGTGAATTCAAAACAAACCACTTACTAAATATATGTTTTTGGGTGTGTACCATAGGAAGAACCAGAAGAAGTGTATGAAAACACTCATCCTGCTATCGTTCCTCTTAAAGAAGCTGTTAATGATCCTGAGGGAGGTGGGAACAATGGGAAAGTCAAGTATGTCACTGTGCATTACTCTCGTATGCCCAGGTCAGAATCTATCCTTTGAACTGAAAAACCCTACTGAAGACAATGCTAACGCTAACGCTAATTTGGTTAGCAGTAAACAAAAACTAGAAGTATACAAATATTTGTTTGTGTAATAACTGCTTGTTTTCCTTCAGCATTTATAGTTATTTTTGTTCTTCCACAGTCTGGACCAAGCGCAAATCACAAAGGTTCCTCTGGATGGCAGAAAAGATCCTAATGGAGGACCCAGTGTTGTTTACTCTGTGCTGGCCAAACACTCATAACCATTTTTATGATGTCAGATATTTTTTCTATTGTAATTCCTAGCAGAAAATCATTCCTGTTATTTAAATCAATTACACTTCCACAAACAAAATTATGTTTAAATTAATTATGTGGCCAGTTAGCATTAGCACTAACACACTTTGATGAAATTAGCCTTTTGTGGGTAAAAAATGTTGTGGTTTCTTAGTGCCGTCAGCTAGCGTGGTTTCATGCTAATTATCCATGCAAGCACTTTTCGTTAGGGCTCATTTTATCGAAACTAGTGGTGCAGGTTAGCATGATATGCAAAAAAAGGGGACTTTTTAGGCCACTGGAGCAAGCTGTTAGCATGATGTCTACAAAAATTAGCCAGGCTAGTACATGTTTGCTACATTTTTTTAGGGCTCATTGATCTGTAACATTAAATCATGGAAATTTATCCACATTAACAGTTTTGTATGCTGCAGGAAAGCATTTTTATATTTTATTCTACATGACATTTTGGACATAAATAACTTTGTTAAAAATAAATGTAGTTTGTGCTTTTACACCCCCAAAATGAATATTTTTTTCAGTTTAGGTTCCTGCTCACTTCAGCCTACCTACCTTACCAGAATTTGTCTTTTGAACATGAGCCCAAGATTATCATGATATTCTAAATGCAAATAAAAATGTATATACAAATATAACCTGAAACTGTTTGAGTTTTTTACTAAATTTACTTATTAGAATTTACAACCAACAGATCTCACACCTCGGGTACTAATAATTAACAAACTATATATTGTTTAATTTTATGTGATTTGGTTAATTGATCTTCCCTCTTTCAATAAAACCCATGCAGAACAGCTGATGCCTAATATCTTCCTTGATTGTTATTATTCCAGTTTTGCGTTGTGTCATATAATATTGAATTGCTCTGCTTACACATCAAAGACGTTTGAATGCTATTTATTCATCTTCTGTAACTGCATCTTAAAAAGGTTCATTGTGATTTTTGAAACCATGTTTGAGTAGTGTCTGAGACAAAATGATTTCATCTTAGGCTAGATTTCTGAACGACCTCAGTTTGGTTCATTCATTTTCAACCGCTAATAATTTGTTAAGTCGTATGTGACAAAATAATGATGAAAGAATTGGATATATAAATATATAAATTACCACAGAAATAATTAAACCAGCAGTCTTCATCTGTGTCATGGAAGCCAATCTCGAAGAAAAAAAAACACTACCAGGGTTTTTTCTTTAAAACAAATGACATTTGACCAATATATGTGATGTTTTTTGTACATTGTCACGCTTGTAAGGGCAGCATGGTGGCGCAGCAGGTTAGTGTCGCAGTCACACAGCTCCAGGGGCCTTGAGCTTGTCGGTTTGATTCCCACTCCGGGTGACTTTCTGTGAGGAGTTTGGTGTGTTCTCCCTGTGTCTGTGTGGGTTTCCTCTCATGGTCCAAAAACATGTTGGTGACTCAAAAGTGTGAGTGAATGTGTGTGTGTTGCCCTGTGAAGGACCGGCGCCCCCTCCAGGGAGTATTCCCGCCTTGCGCCCAATGATTCCAGGTAGGCTCTGGACCCACCGTGACCCTGAACTGAATAAACGCTTACAGATAATGAATGAATGTCACGCTGTTCATTCAGCTTGAAACTGCTGAGTCTACTATGGATTTCATGCAGTTGTAAATTTATTTATTTTTTCAACAGAGTACCTGTGGAGCTCTATCAGCGAATATCCATCAGCGAATATTTTACCATACACATACTATAACATTTTAATAGAAAACAATTTTAATTTTAATGGAAAATAAATATTATTGGTAGCACTGGAACATTATTGCTTACATTGTACAATAAATAAATGGCTAAATAAACAAAACACCAAAAGCAGAAAATACATCCTTTTTATTCATTAATTTTACAATTCACCTGATGATCCAGACATTGTCCTTGGCGTGCAAATATTTGCTGTACATTGTACAAATTTCACAGTGTGCCGTCAGCATTAGTCCGGAGTGATTTTGCGTGTTTCCGTCTGTAAAAGGATTAGCTGTGTTAGTCATTATAAAGAAAAAGGGTGAGAAAACAACCTTACAATAATCTATCCTTTGTCATAGATAGTTACCCTAAATTTTCTCTAGTGTCTAATGTTTTCTTCTTGATTTCCACAGTGTTATGAACAAACGTACACACTTCCAAACTTAAAAATTGTTGCTACTACTCTTTTTAGCTATGCTAACATTTTAATACATTGACACCAAACAGAAAAACAAGTCACTTAGAGATTCCTTAACCTCTTGGTTTGAGAAAAGTGTTACATTATTTGGGCATACAGTCTGCACAATGCTAACTGCTATATAAGTATTCCTTTACTCTCATTGTACAACATACAATTAATTGTTCCCCATCTTTTACCCAGAAATGTGAAAGAAAACAACAGACACTAAACACATCTTGACTGATTGTCTACATTCACTTTAGTGGAAAACAGTACAGTTTATCATTTAGCAAGTTATTGATTTAACATTTCTTACTTGAGTGATTAGCAAACGGATTAGCACCGTCTTACCTTCTGATTAAAAGAGCAGTAGCGACTATTGCAATCAGTGTGAGGATAACTCCAAGCACAATGCCAGTATAGGAGACACTGTTACCATCTGCAACACAAAGAAATACGATTTAAATATCACTGAATATATGCAGATATATATGTAATTAGTTTATATACAGGTACATGCAAACATTTAGACCCTACTTATATTACACCTCCTTTACATAAAACATATCTCTGCACATTTTAATGCATAATTACTAAAATTATTAGTTAATTTAAAATATCAGTCTGTAAAAAGTGGCCTATGCACATTACGTTCCACTGCATTTTATACTTTAATGTTTATCATTTTCATATGATACTGTTCTGTTTTAAAAGTTTTTACTAGCAGCCAGTTTTATGACACGTTTTGCCTGGAAGTCATTTAAATAGTAGACCTCAATGAACCTCAGTAAATATGCCCTATTCAAATATACATATCTTGAATCCTAATGCTTCCTAACCAGCCTTGCACTGACGGGCATATGTAGAACTTTGTCCCAATTATTTTCCATTAAAACATGATTCCAATGACAAGTTAAGCTTTCAGTTCCAGCCAATTCTCTTCCAGAGTTCTCTTGGCTGTATCTACTGAAATACCACAAAGAAATAAGTCCTAATGGTATCAATTTTACACATTTTGTATTATGTTTAGATCATAGTATATATAATATCTATATTTTATTTACAAACACAAACGCTGCATGTATTGAAAGTTTAAGTTCTGGGATAAGTGGTTATCTCCCTGTTTCAATGAGCAGCATGTAGCCTTTAGACAGGAACCTGTGGTCCATGTACCTAATGTGGAATAAAGAGGAAGGTCTGTTGTTGTGTCAACATGCCACATCTTCTGCTTCTGCTAATCACTCACCCGTGCTTTCTCACAGTTTCTGCCATATTCATAGAGCCAAACTGCAGCAGCACTGGAATGTAAGGTGTCATCAGCACATGTTTTAAGGAGAGCCCTATTTAGCATAAGCGTGAGCACTGCCTGTGTGATTCAGAGCGGTCAGTTTGGCAAAACAGTTCCATGATAAATGCCCAAACAGCATGACTTCCACAGATGTTTCTGTTAGTGCATCTTTGACATAGCAGAGTCAATTCCATCAACCAGCATTGTTTACTATGTTCTGATTGTATTATATTAATGATAAAAACAGCCTGGGATGTTGACATCAGAGACCAGAGACTGGTAAAAAATTTCAGTGGGGAACCGGGAACCATTTCTCTGCAGAATGGCTGTAACGTGCCTTTTGTATTTTCATATTTTTTTATTGCTAGGTTTTGGTTTCAATTGTTTTTTTAAACAAGGTTTCCCATTGGTTAGGCCTTCAGGGGCTGAACTGAAGGACTAATGTGTTAGATTATCTATAACTAGTAACTGAAAATGGTCAGTGGGACTAGTATTTTGTGAGGAAAACATCATGGGATATCCAAGATATGCCACAGTGTGTAATATGCCACTGAGAGTAAGCATATTTTTTGCTGATCTTGACTACAATAAACTGAGATAATAAACTGAGAAAATCTTATAAGTCTCAGTTCCTGAGAGTTTCAAGGTGTTTTTATCTTTCAAAAGATTTTGCAATATCTGTTGGTTGGCCTTGTTTGAGGAAATGTCTGAAATGAAGACCTGTCTAGCCCAACAGTGTTTCTGAAATGAGGAAGATGTTAGCGTCTGGCGGAAACTCCAGAGCTGTGCAAATAGCAAGCAAACACACACCTTCCTTGTGTTTAAATCAAACATCATATGGCTAATGTGGCTGCTACTGTTGGACTTTATAGAGCAAAAGAGTGGTGCCCTTTGTCTCCTTTGAAGGAATTGTCCCAGTTTTCAGCTTAACCTCTATAGGGAGTTACCACTGACTTAAAATAGAAGCCAATGGGAAGATGCTTACAGACGAAGATGACCATATTCTACAAATGTGGGAGAGATTAAGTTATTAAATTAAATCGAATAACACTGGAAAAACAAAACTACTGAAGGAGTTTTGTAGCTTTTAGTGCAAGAACAAAGAAGAAACATTTTTATGGCTTTGAGGTAAATGAGTTCAGTTAGCCAGCATATGTATCTTCCTTTGCTTGTAAGTACCATTAGACTCATAGCTCCAGTACAAAACTACAGGCACTAGACTTGTTCTGGCTGATTGACAATATGTGAGATGACCCAACCACAGCTTTAACAGTACCTGAAAATTGCAGAGTGAATCCCCTCTGGCCCGGAAGCTTTTTCACCGGGTGGTCTGTGATAAAGCGAAACACATAGACTCCACTGTCAGTGGTCTTCAGGTCAGTTATCCTAATGGAGCACTTTTTGGAGCCTGTTGAGCCGAGGTACTTTACCCTTCCCTGGTACTCGGGGTCTGGAAAGATCCCATCACTGTGGTAAACATAGGTGGGTGTAATGCAGAAGCTCTGGTTACGGCACCACATCTCGGACAGCACTTTGTGGGGTTTTCCATTTTCTGAATCCTCTGGGAAGTCATAAGAGCAGGGAACTGTCACAGAAGACCCAAGATGAGCATGGACTGGACCCTCTGGAACACGAACTACCCAATCCCCAGCAAACACACCTACACAGGACAGACAATTAAGCTGTTATTATACGTTAATGTTTGCAGAAGTGTGCTCTCTCGAAAGGATGTGAACTTACTTTGCATAGAAAAAAAATAGGATTGTGGGTGTACAATCCTTTGTATACAGCTGTATGTAAACATCCTCAAAGACTTGTCAACAATAGCTCTTGTTTTCTGTACAGAAATGTTGGTGGGGATTTTTTAAATAGATTAAATCTCACCTGAAATTATTACTGATGTCCAGAAGCATCTGATCTGAAGGTGACTCCTATCCATCTCAACCTCCTAGAAACCAAATCTGCACAGACCTAAAGAGAGCAGCACTGTTCAGTTCTTTCACTTCCCTTTTTTTTTTTTTGCATGTTGCTATGTGAGGCCTTGCTTTGTTTGGTTTTGTTTCCAACCTGTTTATAATGGAGTATTGCTGTGTTTAGATCTTTATAAAGCAAACATCATGGCAGCTCATCATTCATGTCTCTCTAGCTGTTGTGAATCAGGCTCTTTTGGCAGCCTACATTGGCATGCAGCACATTGTATTAGCCTTTGTGTGAATTGTGTAGATAAGGACTGCATGGCCACATGTTTACAGACACCTGCGCATTTGTTGCTCCGCTACCATAGCCTTTTCAGGGAAGGTTTTACAATAATGTCATTTCTGTGAAGATGTGATAGCATTCAGACACAATAGCATGAAGTCAGGTTACGTATATAACATATTTGGCATCACACACTCCCCCAAACACTCACCTCTGTGGGTAATTTCACACACTCACACCTGTGGACAATTCACAACAATTCACAGCTGGGGACAAATCTCACACACACACAGTCTGTCTGTCACAGTCACACCTGTAGATGGTTTCACACTGGTTGTCCACCTACCAACGTGTTTTTGGACTGTGGGAGGAAACCCCCACAATGCTGCCCCTTAGAATAAACATACATACAGTATAAAGTAACAAGAATTTCTTACATCACTTTGCAAATTTGAAGAACACAGGTTTGGCTCCTGATGTCTCGCAAAGTCTAAAAAGTGTGTCCTCGGTTTATAATCCCGTTTTATCCAAGATACTACGCAATTTTCAATAGTAGAGTCTTTCTCAAGACTGAAGATTACACTGGAGCTCCTGTTGCTGCAACTTTTTTTACTCCTACCCGCGTTCCGACAGGCCACGCCCCTTTACCTAACGGTCCAATATGCTAATCATGAACCGCCAACGAATCAGAGCGCAGAAGGAAGAATTAGAGCAGCCAATCCCAACACAGAAAGGCGGGGTTTGTCGGAAAACGGGTGTGAAAAGCCCACCTGTACCCTGGGGACGTTTTTTTTTTTTTTTTTAATTTACTGACCGGAAGGAGCGGGTTTGGACTTTTCCAAACAGTTGGAGTGCGAAGGACCAAACTGCGGGAGAAAAGCGCTCATTGTGAAGGAAAATAAAAGACCCGAGGCTCTTGGGAGAGCGGGAAAATGTCAGAGTGGAAGTTCTGAGAAAACAAGCTCAGTGTCCAACTTCATGTCTTTGTTGGTCGTTTGGAGGGGGACTTTACCTGTGGCGAGTGAAAAAGGTGAGTCGTTTTAGTCAAATGAGCAAAAACAAAATATTAAGCTGTTGCGTAAAAAAGATGGAACAAATTACGCGAGATGTTGTCAGGATACAATAATTCCAAACTGCTTTAATAGCTGGGAATGTGTCTCTGGAAGTTCGCGTCACAGGGGTTTTCTAAAGGGACCAATTACGGAGCCTTCGTTTATTACTGGTGACACAATTTCTAAATAAATTAAATCGTGTGAACGACTTAATAACTCATCTGAACAACATAATAATAGGTAATTAATATATTATTGAAAAATTGAACAGCATTTCTCTAAAAACCACGTTGTTAGAACTTTAAAGACCACGTATATTACATACACACAAAAATTAATTAATTCCTAATAAATATTTATTCTATCTTTATTTGACGAGTAAAGTGGTGTTTACTAGTTCAAAGTGTTCCCAATATTTTTATAAATGTAGCTCGTGATTCTTTAATATATATATTTTTTCAATTTTACTATTCTGAACATGTTCAAACCATAGTTGTTTGGTTTATTAGTGCTATTTTTGATGCTGTTAGAGGCTTGGAGGACTAATAAACCTCATTAGACCTTTGGTTTGGTGTAAAACCGCAATATTTTTGGTTTTGTGTAACTATAGCCTATGTGTATTTATACTTCAGACATTTAAATCAGTAACCATACATTAACATGAGATTAAACCTAGGCACATTCTTTAGAGCCTCAACTACTTCTCCACAATCCAGTGTATTGTGTTGTGAACGCTACTTGGACAAAGCTAATGAAAGAAATGTAAAGTAATTCAGATATTCGATTGCTTATCTTTTTTTCTAATCGTTTATAAACGGTCGCAATGTTGAAAACATTACGTGTTGACCGTACACTCCAGACCCCATAACTGGCTTTGCCCTTTGGTTTATTTAACTTGTTTAACCCGTCTTTGTCCACCGCCACAGTCCCATGTGTGTGATTCTTTATTTTTTAATTCCTGGCAGGTTAAAAGAGAAACAGAGCCCCAGGTCGTGGTGAGGAGGGTTTTTTTGGGAGCCCTTCCATCCTCTTGTTTTGTTCCAGTTTTCTCTGTTTTTCATTTGGAAGGACATGACAGAGAAAAAGATAGGTGAGTTCTGACTGCACCAAAGACAAATTGTGCCTTTTCTCTCTTTGACAGCACACATCGGACCAGTCAGCAGTTAAACATTAATGGAGCTGAGCTTCTGCAGACTTATTTGTGGATAGGACCTGTTTTGTCCAGACAGAGTGTTATAACGAGTTATTAGTACAGTAACAAGGTCGAAGGTTGTTTAACAGTCGTTCAAGTGATGTCAGCGGGTCTATTTGTCAACAGGATTAGAGAAAAGCAACAGAAATGAGGGAGGTTGTAGAGACGCTGATCAACCATAGAATAGAAATAAGAATTTTAGGTTGATTCATCTTTAAAATATAAGGTAATTTGTGTTACTCTGTTGAGTTGATAAGGATACGTTCAGAGATATTGTTTTTGTCTCCTTTAACAAGTCTGCTCCCAAAATGTTTGGGCCACATGCACATCTTTCTTGGTCAAAGTAAAAAGGATTCACATGTTGGAGCTGTTCTGTGTGCTACCATTTTTTTCATCACCGTGTAAAGCAGCATATCACCGCTGTTTATTGTTAAATGCACTGTGGTCATTTTTAACAAGCTTCCATTTTGTGTCAGTGCCTACACAGTCAGCATTTTTGGCATTTCGACATTGACCTTGGCATTTTTGAAGGAATAAACATGCTTGTTCCAAAAGTTACACTGTAGATTGGCTGTCTAAATCACATTCCATATGCCGGCTGTTAATGTCAGTGCTTCCTCTGGTCAGTAAATATTTCCAGCTCAGGCACTCAAGCTAATTTGTGGTTTAAGTCACTCCAGCTTTTTTGATTTGTTGTATCTATAGGCAATAAGCTGTAAAGTCAAGGTAGTAGAACCTGTAGGCATGTGCTCTCTGATGAATAAACCCAGCCCAGTGAATTGATACCTTACAGAAATATCACTTTTATTGTGCATACTTTTGTTTAAAAAAATTGGCTGTTGAGCTGCACTGGTTAAACTTGCTCAGTGTGGTGCAGTGTACATTTTAGGGCATTCTTGACTCTTGACAACCATTTCTTGACTCAAAACAAACGTTTCAGAGACCTCAAGTCTCAGTTTTTATGTATTAGGAAAAAACAGGCACAAGATTAATGGGCAATTGAAATTGACATTCAGAACTTCTAATCGATATAATCTTGTCTATATCGATTATATCAGTTATTTTTATTCTGTCCCCACTGTGTCATGTGATTCTGCCCCTTTCTGACACATGGAAGCAACCTAAACGCTGAGGTCGACCGAGCGACTCGAGCAGCTAGTACCAAAGGAAAACACAGCATCTGTGATTTGGCTATAATTAAGATGACAGCGAACAATAAGAAGTCAAATGTAAACGCTGAGAAAAAAAAAAAAACGAGAGGAACAAGCTCCCAGCAACATTAGAAAAAATATCCCATATTTAAGACTGGTGCGTATTTACAGTACAAGCCTCGTCACGATATATATATACAGAATAATTGTTCATTAATCATAATCGCGGTAAAATGTGAAATTAATTGTGATATTGATATGCGCTCATATCGCCCAGCACTATCACAAGATTAATAAAAGTAAGATACTAATTTTCGTGCAGTTTTAGCATTGAATCAGATTCAGTAGGCTCACCTCAAGAAAAGCTTTGATAAATCCAGTAATGCAGTGGCCCTCAGAAGAGATATTAGCTCGTTCTCCACTGAGACTTGACTGCAAAGGTGTGTCTGTATTGTCTGCTGAGCTGAGCCTGGAAACGCCTATGGCAGGGAGCTGATTCACACATGCCCATTTTCTATCCAGCTATTTGTTAAATAGACATTACGTAGTTGAGGAGATGATGGAGGATCATGGGATTATTGAAATAGCATGGTGGTGGCTTAGTGGAACATTTTTTTTACTCCACTTATGGGTAGGTTATACTTTTTCCCGTAAGAGATATTCAGAATAGCAGACAAAAATTTGCAGACAGCACTTAGACACAAATTTTGACTTTTAATAAGCTGTAAGTTACGATTAGTGACTGTTAGATTATTTATGTAACCAACATTGTCTTACAAACACAGAATCCAGGTACATTTCCTGTAAAACAGGCTTTTACCTGTTAGTTTTCCACATTTGTGCTTGTCTGAACAGACCCAAAGCACTCAAGTGTGCGGTGGAGTTCCTTACATCATAACACAGCACTATGTGGTTTTACTGGAACTGAAAATCAAGCGGTGTTTATGACTCAGATGTCCGCGACTCACTCAGAGTAAGCTTCCCGACAGTCATCTGTAGTGGACAAAATAGTCACAAACAAAGCTTTCCTCCGTCACGTTGGCAGTGGTACAGTTTGTGTTGGATTTACCTCAGGATGATGCGCATTTTGCCAATACTTGGTTGAATGACCAGCACACTTGTTTCAGTTTCCTTTTAAAGGACCCACGTTTTTTGTCTGAACTTCACTTCTGCCAAAACATTCATTCATATTCTGTTACTGCTTCGTCCTGTTCACAGTCACGGTGGGTCCAGAGCCTGCCTGGAGTCATAAGGTGCAAAGCAGGAGCATACCCTGGACAGAGCAGCAGTCCCATCACAGGGCTCAGGTGCTTAAATTTTGCGAAGGCAGCCACGTGTGACAGTCTAAAGCAAGGAAAGAATCATTGCTGCCTTGTGCCAGAACATGGCTTCAGGAGTTTCAGCCGTACCACTAGACAAAAGTGCTACTTGTTCTCTGGTCAGACGGGTCAAATCAGGTGCAGCACGGGCATCGGCTCAGACGCAGGGGATATCGCACCAGATCAGGTAGAAACTGGAAGTTGGAGCAGAGCAGGGAGTCTTGGCTGTGTTTGTGTTAAGGTTGTGTTATCTGTAGATAAAGAGAACCCAGGAATTTATTTATTGATCCGATATTAAATACAACTGTGCTTTATACCCCTCTAGCTCGGGAATGAGCACAGTTATAGGCTTATGTGTGGAGATTAGACAAGCCACCATTTACAGTTGAATATATCTATGGTAGAATTCATTACTTTAAATGATTGTAAATTGAAGCTAAACCTACAGGGTTTTATTGGGAGATTTGGGCTGGCATTGAACGTGGGTTTTTCTGATGTTAAGCGGATCGAGATGGATTCTCTGTGATATCCAATAGTGTCACGAAGACTGTTCTAATGGTCCATGTTTGTGTTTATATGGCAAAGTGTGTGTAAAATATCCCACCATTCAAAGGATTTTCAAAAAAGGTTTACAAATAGGTAATAAACTATAGATAAGTTTGTATTTTACAAGTATTTTACAAAAGTATTTACATTACTTACAGTTGCATGTTTGCTTTGCGTTCTGTGTAGACGTGTGCCCACATCCTGGCCATGACATTAAAGGTTCTCCCTGAAACATACCTGTTTAAAGATATAAAGAGTGTTACCATTGTACCCCAACCTGGCCTGGGACACCCTGGTTGCCTGGCGAGGTAAATGAGAAAAATAGCCCCTCGTCCCAATGGGCATGTGTTGTTGATGTTCTGTTCCATTTAGTGACAGGGCAGAAGTCTTAGATTTCATTCTCTGGACCAGAAAGGTGGGCAGTGATGGGAAACAAGCATGGCTTATGTCTGTGAAGAGATTTCTGATGACTGACCTCCCTGGATTTCCTGTTTGTTATGTGAACGTTTGTGTTCAGAAAATCTCACCGTATGGCCCTCTTACATTAGGCATAAAAACTGCACGCTGTGTTTGAAAAACCATGTGTGAGTTGTCCTGGTCTTAACGCGTTAAAGCACACACTGATCAGGTTATTTAATGCATCTTGAGTATCACAAAACGATCCAAACAGATTATTCACATACAAACTTCATTTGCAGAAAAGTTGGGACATAAATCTGTGATTTGTTGATTTTCTTAAACCTTTATTTAAAGAACACAGGCAGGAATACACCCTGGAGGGGGCGCCTGTCCTTCACAGGGCAACACAGACACACACACATTCACACCTATGGACACTTTTGAGTCGCCAATCCACCTACCAACGTGTGTTTTTGGACTGTGGGAGGAAACCGGAGCACCTGGAGGAAACCCACGCAGACACAGGGAGAACACACCACACTCCTCACAGACAGTCACCCGGAGGAAACCCACGCAGACACAGGGAGAACACACCACACTCCTCACAGACAGTCACCCGGAGGAAACCCACACAGACACAGGGAGAACACACCACACTCCTCACAGACAGTCACCCGGAGGAAACCCACGCAGACACAGGGAGAACACACCACACTCCTCACAGACAGTCACCCGGAGCAGGAATTGAACCCACAACCTCCAGGTCCCTGGAGCTGTGTGACTGCGACACTCCCTGCTGCACCACCGTGCCACCCCTGATTAGGTTTTGTAAACATAAATAAATTTAGAACCTGATGCCTGCAACGCACTCAAAAATAAGAGTGAAATGTTTATGGAAAATTATCCCACATTTCTAAAAGACCACACTGTTATTAGGTGAATATGAAAGTTGTGAAAAGATCATTCACCAAATGTTGTCTTTGCAAACAAACGCTGGTTGCTGCTCTTTTTAAACTTTTTAAAAATTGATTAGAAAATTGTCAAGCGGTCCGACAGAATCTTTTTCAATGCACAATAGCAAGTTCTACAATTATTTACAGTTCATAATGCCATAAAAACATACAGGGAGTCAGGGATGTCAGAAACCGTCATGCTAATATGATGGACATAGCCATAGGAAGCTATATATTAAACATGTGCAGAAATACTGGCAAGATCTTGGGCCTGATGTAATCTGAGATGGAATAAAAGACAGTGGAAACATGTTCTGTGATTAGACAAGTCCAAGTTTGAGCTTGTTTTTGGGGAAATATGGACATCGGATTCCAAAAAAACAGCCTCTGTGATGGCATGGGGTTGCTTCAGTGCCATGAGTGATCTGCAGAGGAGTGAAGGTACCTTTGATGTAGAGACTTATAGTATAGTTATTTTGGAGAGACATGCTGCCATCAAGATGACATAAAATGAAAGGTTATGTGTCCCAGTGGTAAAATTATTTATTTATTTTTGAGTGTGTTACCCTCATTGCGGGCATGGATTTTTAAAATTTGCTTATATTTAACAAATAGAATTTGGTTAGTTGAAGAGAATGGCGGCACGGTGGCACAGCAGATAGCGTCGCGGTCACACTCCAGGGACCTGGAGGTTGTGGGTTCGATTCCCACTCCAGGTGACTGTCTGTGAGGAGTTTGGTGTGTTCTCTCTGTGTCTGCGTGGGTTTCCTCCGAATGACTGTCTGTGAGGAGTGTGGCGTATTCTCCCTGTGTCTGCGTGGGTTTCCTCCGGGTGACTGTCTGTGAGGAGTGTGGTGTGTTCTCCCTGTGTCTGCGTGGGTTTCCTCCGGGTGACTGTCTGTGAGGAGTGTGGTGTGTTCTCCCTGTGTCTGCGTGGGTTTCCTCCCACAGTCCAAAAACACACGTTGGTAGGTGGATTGGCGACTCCAAAGTGTCCGTAGGTGTGAGTGTGTGAATGAATGTGTGTGTGTGTTGCCCTGTGAAGGACTGGCGCCCCCTCCAGGGTGTATTCCCACCTTGCACTCAATGATTCCAGGTAGGCTCTGGACCCACCGTGTCCCTGAACTGGATAAGCGGTTACAGATAATGAATGGATGGATGGATAGTTGAAGAGCTTGAAAATATTTTCTTTGACCTTTGGCCTGTTAAATAAAGGTTGAATTAACAAATGAGGAGCTTTCTGTTTTTATTGCCTTTTTAAGAGGTTTACCGACTTTTTCAACAATGCGGTTTGTACATTTACAAGTTGAGAAATGCACCCAGGATGTATTTTAAAGAGATTCACTTTTCACTAACCAGTGTATATGCATGTGATTAAAATCCTGTCAGGACATGGTCCAAATCCTAGTGCCATAAAATGACCAGGTGTAAATGGGTCACAAACACACCACTCAAAACCTCAGTATCTCCTGTAGGTCTTTGGGGAGTTTGTCTAGGTATTCAATGGTAAACATATGAAGAGACAGCGTATACTCTTGTTGTGACAGCTAAAGCCGAATACATCTCATGAGTGTGTGAAGCCTATATTTAAAGAAAAAAATGGTGTAGTAACCAGCCTCACGTGGTGATGCCACCCCATGTTATAGCACTTTGTGTATGTGTTGTCTGCCTAAGAGCATGCTCGTAGTCATCAGACTGCCGAACTGCTTCAGCTCCACAGCTGAGAACCCTCGCTTGAGCAGAGATACCATGACTTCTCAAGAATTCATGTTCAAATGTTTAAATTCAACATAATTTATAAGTTCCAAATAATTCTATTGTTTACTTCTAGGGCTTGGACCAACATGCAGAAGCTAAACATGTTGGACGGGGTGGGTACAGATGTGACTTTCAGGATTAGAAACCATAGAAGCATGTGATGATTACTGAGACTAAATGACATGGCTGCACTGCAGGGTTGTGATTCGCACTGTGGGCAGGTAATAGAATTAGATTAGGACAGAGTTGTGCTCAGGTCAGTGTCAAGGTGAGTACAGGGATTCTAAGTATTTCAGAAGTGTAATTTCAGGGATTTCAGGTGGGTTCAAAGCCTGCCCGGAATCGCTGGGTGTAAGACAGGAACACACCCTGGAGGGGGCGCCAGTCCTTCACAGGGAGACACACACACACACACATTCTGCATAAATAAATTAAAATAAATGTTTTAAATGTATCTATACATTTCCATATATCAACATTTATTTGTTTTTTTTTTCGGTTTTGCTTTTATTTACTTATTGTTTTATTTTTATATTTTATATTTCCACATTTCTTCACTTATTTATTTTTGTTTTCCACATTTCTACATTTATATATTTCTCCACCTGTATGTTAATTGAGTGGGCGGTCCTAACCCAACTCTTAACCAGGATTGGTCAGTTTGGTCAACCATAGAGAAACACTGTCTGGTTTATGGGATTCAGCAACATCCCACTCAAAGCCATTGTGAAGTTAATCGAAAGATAGCATAGCTAGCCTTAGATAGATGTTCAGTTGGTTCTGTCTGGTTCACCAATCTTGACAATTTTACAAATTGATGTTTGTTATTAACACCTTAAGGGGGCAGCAGAGAGTGTTGTTTGTTTGTTTGAGCTTGAGCTGTCTTCCTTCCACTCACTAATGCACTCATATAGTTAAATATTTCTATGTGCCATGTGCCAATGCTCAATCTCTGTTTTTTTAGTAAGGCTTTTATGTGTGGACATTGGGATGGACAGTTTGATGTATGTGTTTATATGATTATAACAGGTAGTAGTCGATATTTTCAGACGAGAGAACCATTATTAATCTTTTAGAGATGACGGAAAACATGTTGCACATGATTTTTTATATAACTCTCCAACTTCATGGTCAAAACCATGAGTCCTGTCCTGGGACAGACTGACATTCACAGGCTGCACTGTGAGCATGTGTATGTGTGTGTGTGTGTGTGAGTGTGTGTGTAGGGGGGTGGGTGGAGGTGGGGGGTAGAATATGGCACGGTATTAAATCCTAGTTTGCTTTGTGTCCATGAAAGTGCTGACTTTGGACTATTGATCTCATTCTTCTCTGCAGTAGTAAGTGAGCTTCATTGTGCTCGATCGGCTGCCATCTCTAACTCTCAGTGCAAATTCATTTCTGTGTATCATCAGTGTCTGTGTTTTTCCTTAACATATACTTTATATAATGAAAAACACATATCTGTACTGTGGGGTTTGTTAATAACATTAGATATAGTTGTTTTCAATATAAACCCTTTTTTCTAGGGGCTCATTAGGCAAAACATGTGTGCCATGGTGCCTCAGTTTTCAGGATACACAATAATCATCCCCATTTTTCAGAATTTTGATAAAAAGTATCACACATTTGACACATTTAAATCTAAAAAAAAATGACACTGCACTTAGAGCTGGACAATAACTCAATATAAATATATATCGCAATATAAACTGTTTCAATAACAATTCTAATTCTAATATTTACAGCATCTGTCACTGACTGACGGTCATTAGAGGGCTCTGTCATCAGTGCAGCACTCAGTTTAAAAGTTAGTTTAAAAACATTACTATTGACAAACCCAAGAGGTTTGACGGTGATGTCATGTTTTTTGTTTCTGAACAGTTTTTTCTGTGGCTTTTAAGCAGTTTATATCAATATCTGAATTATATCGTATCAACTGAAACTTAGAAATACATCGTGATATAAATTGTAGCCGAATCGTCCATCCCTAACTGCAATATGCTATTCGTACCACTTCAAATTCGAGTTTTCATCTGAATGATAACCCTGTTTGATTTTAACCTTGCTTTGTCTTTGGCAGGAGCACAAGGGATGGCACTATGTAGCCCTTGTCGAGTGACGGTTGCTGTGGGTTTGACTGTGGTTATACTGGGAGGACTGGGAGCTGCCATCTGGGCCTTGGGTGAGTCTAAGACATAAGTCTAAGTCTTATTAAGTCTATTTGTATAATTATGTAGTGAATATTCCATGTGTTGACTATTCTTTAATTTCATGTGCCCTCATACACCTGCTTCATCAAATGAATGGCTAAATAATTGCTCGGTTGACAGGAGAGATGATAGTGGAAATGTCTATTTATTTCTAAAGCTCAACTTGAGCTGTCTGTTTTTACCAGAGGAGGTCTGCGGATGTCTTATAGGATGAAATATCTGTGTGGTATCCTCGGTTAAGCTGAATTCTGTTTTTATATTAATGTGAGGGGTGGACCTCTGTGGAATTATGGGATGTAATATGCCTTGAAAAACAACTTACTGAACATTACAGACATTATACACTTGTTCTAGATTAAAAGAGCAGGCTGTAATCAATCCCTGAAATGGTCTCCTCAGCCTAATCCAGCTGAATATTTCATCTTGTGTTTCAGTGACCTACCTACGGACAGCAGAAGACACAGGTTTATATGATGGTAAGTGTAACAGTGTCGTCTTCCAGAATGCATTGGTGTAAACGTGCCTGATAGTCATTCTAGTCCTTGCTTGTATTTATGGCTGTTATATTGTGATGCTGTATGTTTTGCAACATATCCCCGCTCCTTTGGGAGAGAACTAATCTCCTGTCGTCGCGTCTTCTGGCTCCATTACAGTGCAGGTGAGCGTGGCGGATCAGAGGCTGCGGGTGTTTGACTCTGTGCAGCGGAGGTGGAGACATGTGTGCTCTTCCAGTGCTAATCAGCTGCTCGCTGCCATCAGCTGTGAGGAGATGGGCTTCGTCAGGTAATGATGAAGTGAGGGAGGGGGACAGAGAGACCGTGAAAGCTGAGAGAGGCTGAGGCAGAGACAGAGAGAGACGGGAGAGTAATTCAGATTGAGTAAAAATATTACAATGAAGAGAAATATAATTTACACATGTAGCTTACACAGCAAATCAGTAATGCACCGCTGAAACTACACTACCAACAGCAATGGAGGACAGATATGGTTATTTTAATAAGTAGCTATATTAGATTTTGAAAACATACACGGTATAAGAGATATAAATATACACACTCCAAGAAAAACAGCCGCTAATTCCTTAAACTTGTCTCAGATTTACCTCTATACCACCATTCATTCAGTACACACAGGTATGCTTTTATCATTATGAGTTTTTAGCTGCCACCTACCCTTCTGACACATGTCTGCAGCTCAAAAGCCCTAGATGGGATTGGTTCCTTAGTTTTGTGATGTAAGAAACCCTGGCTCTCTGAATTCACTCATTTTGAGGAGGTTTTTAAAACAAATGTCTTTACTGCGAATGTCCTGCTCCATTCCTTCTTTGTTAAATCGATTATTTTTTTGATTTGACACATTACTCTAGACGTATCCAGGCACTGGACATTTGTTGGACTTATCTTCCTTGTCTTTCAGAGCGATAAACTACTCAGTCACATGTGCTTCTGACAGTGGGCACGAGTATTTTTGCGTGAAAGAGAGTGAGTTAACGTATGGCAAGAAGATCAGCACTGCACTGTATCCATGGTGAGATTCTCCATGTAACACATTCAGTAATACAGTCAACACTCCACGTTCAAATACGACCTTTCAATTGTATTTCAATTCCAAACACCAAGTTGATAAAGAGGGGCAGCACGGTGGTGCAGCAGGTAGTGTCGCAGTCACACAGCTCCAGGGGCCTGGAGGTTGTGGGTTCGATTCCCGCTCCTGGTGACTGTTGGTGAGTTCTCCCCGTGTCTGTGTGGGTTTCCTCCGGGTGCTCCGGTTTCCTCCCACAGTCAAAAAACACACGTTGCAGGTGGATTGGCGAATCAAAAGCGTCCGTAGGTGTGAGTGAATGTGTGTGTGTATCTGTGTTGCCCTGTGAAGGACTGGCGCCCCCTCCAGGGTGTATTCCTGCCTTGCGCCCAATGATTCCAGGTAGGCTCTGGACCCAACGCGACCCTGAATTGGATAAGGGTTACAGATAATGAATGAATGAAGTTGATAAAGATCTGGATGACTGGACAATGGGATGTCATGTTAAATGACTGTTGTCTCTGTTTCAGCAAATGTGAAAAAGGACAAATTGTTGAAGTTCTTTGTCAAGGTAAGGTCTAAGGTGAAGTGTATTTATGTTAAAAAGTTTCTTATTAAAGGAATAATGTGCAGTATATCATCACTACTGTAAAGAAATGTGATTAACATGAACTTGACCACAGACATGTATCATTTATCCTTACCTTTTTCAAACGTTCACATGTTTTTCAAACAGTGTTAAAATAATTGACGTTTGGCTGTTGGTGCTGTTGCAGACTGTGGGCGTCGAATGCTCCCCGAGGAGCGAATTGTGGGTGGAGCAGATGCTCGACAGGGTTCCTGGCCATGGCAGGTCAGTTTGCAATACGACGGGGTTCATCAGTGCGGAGGATCCATCATCTCTGACCGCTGGATCATCAGCGCTGCTCATTGCTTCCCTGAGTGAGTCTCTCTCTCTCCTTTTCTCTCTAAGAATGTAATAATAATTTGTCAGATATTTTAGAAGAAAAGATGTGTCCTTTTTTCACCTAGAAATTCCACTGAAGTCATTTGATGCCCACATTATTACATTATTACATACATTAAGTGTATGCACACATAGCCTTTTGGAATGCCATTTACACATACTGTACAAACACACATGGCCTCGTGTTTTGTGTGTGTGTGTGTGTGTGTGTTTTCTCAGGAGGTATCGTCACGTATCAAGGTGGAGGGTGCTGATGGGCTCCATCTACAACACCATCCACAAGAATGTGGTGATTGCTGAGGTGAAAACAGTCGTCTACCACAGCAGTTATCTGCCATTCGTCGACGCTAACATCGATGACAACAGCCGAGACATCGCTGTCCTGGCCCTGACCAAACCCCTGCAGTTCACGGGTGAGTTTACACCAGACACATTCACAGTCTCAAGAAGTAGTTTGTATACCTCTTTATTTATTTATTTATTTATTTAAATATCCCTATTATTGTATTATGTAAATTAAATTGAATATAACATTTGAGTAGCATTCTGAGACTCCTCTGTGGTTTATAAAAGAGATTTCATTATCTGGTGAATTGCTCAAATACTTTTTTGTTGCATAATTGACTTGTTGACTTTGCTTTTACGTGAACTGTAGTAACACTGCGCAGCAGTGAGTGGAGGACTTCATAAGGTTTGCTGTAAGTTCTTAATTAGAGGATTTACTCTCAGTAGCAGTCTTGCAGGAGGCTGGAGGTAGATGCTAGTACACACAGCACTGCTGTAGTACCTCCCTCCAGTCTCAGGTTGCCGCAGAGTCCGGAGAACAAAGCTCCTCTTTTTCCAGCCCAGACAAAAGACAATGCTATCAGACATCTCCGGAAAGGGAAAAAAAAGAAGAGGAATTCTCTCTAACTGTCATGTAACATGTTCTCCTCACATTATCACAATACTAAAGAAAACATCTTGTTCTTCTTCAAATATACACCACATAAAAAGGTGGCTTTATTCTTCTGAAATGATTTTGGAGGCAGTTTGTGTTCGGTTAAGCTAGAGATTAATTACTCAGCCTTATTTTAAACCAGCTCCACGTCTTTAAGACCCAGCTGTAGACCAGTATTGTAACAATCAAGACTTGGGAACAGAATGGGAACAGAAAGTGTCAGATAACACAAGAGCCGATCTGCCGCTGCTCACAGGAGCTACAAAGAAAACATCAATTAGAGCCGTTATCAGGCATCTCAGTGTATCACTGTATCTTTCTGAAGCGGCACACAACAAGGACCCTAATGTCTTCTCATATTTGTTCCAGCCTTCCACATCGCCACCTGATTTCACTAATTACCTCATCATGACAGTCCAGGAAACGTAATTAGGGAAAGGAGGTGTTGTGCTGCGTGGCTCCCGGGGATTGTTTATTTTTTTTCTCTTAGATATAATCTTTTCAAGGGTCTAGGTTCATTTTGAGGTACATGCATGAGTAAATTATTACTTGAATGTAATATGTAAATACAATTTCACCTGATAACCACTCACTGAGAGAGGCCAGTAATGGTTTCTGGCACTTCTAATTAGTTATAGGATCGCTGGGGTTGGGAGACACTGTGGCGCAGCAGGTAGTGTCGCAGTCACACAGCTCCAAAGTGCCCGTTTAAAGTTGACAAAGTTAGGAACTCAAATTCCACTGTATTTAGTTGTTTGACACTGTCATAGAGCTGCTGCTTAGCATTTAAATGATAATGAGCCACTTACTGTTCACCCCAACCCGAGCGCACACCTGTGAGGAGCAGAAGCTCTGGGTTTTTAGCCGTTTTTGTTGGTTCTCTTTCTTCTCTGTTCTCGTTTTCTCAGTTGTATTCAGTGTTCTTGTAAACTGTGTATAAAAACAACAACACCACCCACTTCAATCTGGTTCTCCCTCACTTTTACTTGTTGTGACAGACTACATCCAGCCAGTGTGTTTACCCACCTACGGCCAGCGGCTGGTAGATGGCCAGATGGGCACAGTGACCGGCTGGGGGAACGTGGAATATTATGGTGAGTCTAATAATCCGTTATACTGATAGAACTGCAAACGGTGGCTGATTCCCTGAATGTCAGACCCCACCGCTGCGTTTCATTTCTAATAATTGCATTGACTCGGCTAGGACTCCCCCGCTTGTCCATTGAGCTTCATATCTCTGAACTCTATCAGTGATCTAGTGTTTGACAGTAATGAGGGCTGAATACTTGAAGGAGAGGGAATGATGCCATCCTCTTCAAAGCAGGGCTCTTTGAAGATATGAGCTTTTTATTCCCCCTGACACCTTCACTTCAGTCTGTATTTCATCTCTCGTCTTTTATCTTCAGTATCCTATTTCCCTTTCTCATTATCAGGCACACAGGCAAACATTCTGCAGGAGGCACACATCCCCATCATCAGTGATGCTGTCTGTAATGCTCCCGATTATTACGACAACCAGGTCACCACCACCATGTTCTGTGCTGGCTATGAGAAAGGAGGAGTCGATTCCTGTCAGGTGAAGTGCTCTGGGATGACGTCACAAGCGTTAAAACAGGGACAGCAGACACCAGAGGGCGCCATTCATTCCTTATTTACTTCAATCTCAATCCATACTCCAGTGGACAGAGTTCCAGATTTGGAATTTGAATGTTTATAGAGAATAATTTTTGAGTAAATATTCATTAGCTACTATGACAACAGTGTGCATAAATGTATATAAGTGGAAGAATTATGTTCTCTCCCTCCACTGCAGTACCACAGACAGGAAGTGTATTAAATGCTGCTTATTATGTGGTTCTGTAGCAAATATTTAATCTAATTTATTTTTTCCGTGTGCTTCAGGGGGACAGTGGCGGCCCATTTGTGGCATCAGACTGTCTGTCGAAGACCAGCCGCTACAGGTTGCTGGGAGTGGTCAGCTGGGGTACAGGCTGTGCCATGGCAAAAAAACCCGGCGTTTACACCAGAGTGTCCCGCTTCTTGCCCTGGATTTCGAGCGCCATGAGGGTGAGTACTCAAACTAGTGCTGGGCGATATGAGCACAAGTAAATATCACAATTAATTGTACATTTTCCACTATTACGATTAATTAACTATTATTTTGTTTTTTGTATTTTTGTCCCTCATAGTTCAGTGACTCCAGTGTGCTCCAGTATTAAAGCTGGGATATTTATTTCTAATGTCGCTGGGAGCTTGTCCCTCTCTTGTTTTTTGAGCACTGTTTATATGCATTCATTCATTCATTATCTGTAACCTTTATCCAGTTCAGGGTCGCGGTGGGTCCAGAGCCTACCTGGAATCATTGGGCGCAAGGCGGGAACACACCCTGGAGGGGGCGCCAGTCCTTCACAGGGCGACACACACTCATACATTCACTGTTTATATTTGGTGTGTGATTTTGCTTTGGTCACTGAAACTGTGTTTTTTTTCATGTGTCAGATAGGGGCAGAATCACATGACTACAGTGTGGTAGTGTGGTTTAAAAGGGACAGTACATGAACACACAGTGGGGACATAACAGAATAAAAAAAATAAAATTTGATATAATCAATATATACAAGATTATATCTATTAAAATTAAAATTAACTATTAATATTAAAATGTGGATTTCGATTTATTGTTCAGCCCTAACTCACAATACAAATACAAATTACATATCGGCACTCATTCATTCATTCATTATCTGTAACCCTTATCCAATTCAGGGTCGCGGTGGGTCCAGAGCCTACCTGGAATCATTGGGCTCAAGGCGGGAATACACCCTGGAGGGGGCGCCAGTCCTTCACAGGGCAACACACACATTCACTCACACACTCACACCTACGGACACTTTTGAGTCGCCAATCCACCTACCAACGTGTGTTTTTGGACTGTGGGAGGAAACATATCGTCACTGTCCAGTGAAAAATATGATGGTTGTTTTCTTGCTCTTATTAATGTGCCAGAAATTATGGAAAAAAACTAGCAAACTGTAGAATGCACAGAAAAATGCCATATTTAAGTTAGTTTCCTGTGGAGAATGTTATTTTCACTGTGAAATATGAGTAGACCTATTCAGACTGCTGAACTGATCTGTGTTTCCACCTTCTCTCCTCTCTCTAGACGTATGAGAATTCGCCAGGGGTTCATAAAATGGCCCGAGCAGCCACAGCATAGTCCACCTCAGACTTGAACTCATCTGAAAAGACAGAGAAAAGAAAGATCCACTCACCACGAAGGACGCCATAAAGTCCCCAAGAGCAGCAGAGTCGTAACATTGACCCAAAGAAGACAAGTACCCTCTTCTGTCACCTGGCCAGAACTCTGAATCATCTCTGAATCAAAGGTTTCACTCACACACTGTTAAACTCGGTTAAAATTGTCAGCACAAAGCAAAACGGATATCAAATAGTGGATGTAATAGTTTGAGAAACATAAAAGATAGGAACTAAAAAATTAAGCATTAAGAAATTGAGATGCCAACTTTAATCCAAGCAGGATTTTATTGCAGGTTTTTTCAGCAGTAAAACAATGAGGTCAGTCTTGTTTACTTCCATTTTTTAATGCAGTGGCAAAGTGCCTTCAGATATAAACTCAGTTCCAATGACCAGATGGAAATGACTCAGCTCATTTGTCACACAGCCGGAATACCAGAAAGTGCGTTTTATTTTTTTATTCTTGGGAAGTATGGGACAGAAGTCGTCTTGTCAAAGTTATAAGAAGAACGCTGGACTAATATTTCTTACATGATGATACCTATAAGGCAATGTAGCCCAGTCCATGTGGTGCATTAGATATGATACAGTTAGGCTATGAGTCTAGAGGAAAAATTGAATTGAAAGGACTTTTTTGAGACAGGGCTTTAAACATAGTGTAATACATGAACACGTACCTATATATGTGGAATACTCATATAATGAAATGGATATCATGAAAAAACCTGTGCCTTTCCACATACACTTTTACAGCTGTCCTTATAAATATGATCTGAAGCAGAGGTGTGTAGTAACTAGTTACATTTGCTCAAGTACAAGTACTGAACTATTTTGATTGGTACCTTCCTGGTTATTTTCATATTGTAGTAATTATACTCAACTATATCCTTAGTTTACCTCCATTCCGTTTGTTGGTGAACTGCTTTGTGATTGAATCACACCAGTCATTTTAGCTTTAGCATTTTTGTTTTAGATCCAAAAGACATCCAAACACAGAGGAACACAGTTTTATGTTCAGTTCCTGTGCTGATACATGCCAGGAGGTCCTGCTGATGTTCTATGAGTAAGGCTACTCTTCCCAGATCACTATTTTACACAAGCAACAATACTTTTACTTGAGATTTGTGGCTACTCTCTACCCACCTCGGATTTAAAGTAACTGGACATAGAGATTAAATTATATTTCTCGTCTTTCTTTCTTTGTTAATGGACACGGAAGGACAGGCTCTTATATAAAGACGTAAACCAAAGACAGCAATAGTGTTGATGTGGCAGTCAGTATTTCTGCGTAATGTTGTGTTTGTTGTTGTAAATATTAAAAGCTTCATTATTATGCAACAAAATGTTTTAATTGTTGATAAGTTTTATTTCTGATTGTGTTCTGAGCTGCTATGTGGTAATTTAGAGGTTACTATATGTTACTATAAAAAGCTACTTCAAAGTAAGGTATTTAAACACATTTGGTCGGGTTAGTTCTTACAACTGATTGAGAATACACTACACAATACGGAAAATCAAACCGACCTGCTGCCTATTTAAAGTGTTTTACGTGAACTCGAGTTCTCGTATAGTTCCAGCTCCCTGATTCCCTTTACATGGTTCTTATCTGATAAGACTCGCAGTAGACCGCTGAGATCTTGTTTGCGTGATATTTCTCAACGATTACGTATTAGCTACTTTTCCACCTTTATGCACTTTTTTCTCTTTGTTTGTAAACCTCCAGTAATTGGATGAATGTATGTACATGATGCAAATTCAGACTGCTGACCTCTGACTTATACATTGATTAGAATAGTGTGTGTTTTTGTCTTTTTAAATTTGAATATCACCATAATGTTGAGCATTGAAATAAAATCTTAATTTTGAATAAATGTACATTGTAACAATAGCGGTAGTCGTTATTTGTAACACGTTGTTTTACCCAACTCTGTTGTCACTAATTCCACCATTAGTACTCCCCCTCTCACACTGGGTAAAGGCAAGCATATATTACCTGTCAGACTATTGCTCTTACTCAAATTACCGTTAACACAACAACACTAGGAATCTCAACATGCTTGGAGGAGAAGGCCAAATGTCCAGATGTGTTATGTGTAGCATCATGCACAATGATAGGGCAGAGGGAGGGCCATCCAACCCACACAGAGAGCCAGATCATTTGTCCTCTCCTGGGTTCCCAGCCTCAGAAAGCTGAGGCATCACCGGAGATTAAACTGGCCGTCTCCTGATGATAGGGCCAATGCTTAGACCACTGGACTTCTGGAGTTCTACTGAATCTCTGTGGATGTAGAACATCATCAGCTTTTGGTATGAATTTGGGTGGTGTTTGGGATCCAGAGCTAATCATCCAATATCTGTACTAGACCATAGTCATTTTCAGGTTCCTGAATGCCATCGAATTCTCAAAAAAATGTAGAAGAACAGAGGCTGTTACTGCAGCAAAGAAAGATGAATTACCAATTACTATAATTGACTTAAGGAAGAAATGTTGCCTGAGGATGTGTCTGTGTTCCTTTGTCTCTCTGCTGTTTATTTCTAAACACAAAACTGAATACTTGGGTTAAAGCAATGGAAAGAAAGGCATCATGTTTCCTTTTTTTATTTGGCCTGTTTTATTTTTGTTCTCATTAATAATGCCAAGTTGTTGTACCATAAATATATGTTGGTGAACAAAAGGCTTTAGCTAGAATCAATGACGCTCTTTTGTAATTTGGTGGAACTGGTGTAGGCTTTTTTTCAGACTTTATATCTTCAGGATGACCTGCTGACGTTTAAAGATGTTTTAATATGCAAATAGTAACAGTGAAAACAGTACAAGTTGAAAAAAGGTTGACGCAACACTGGATCTTTCAGTTTAATTTGTTGGATTCAAGGCCACATCAGTCAGAGCTATGCTCAGCAGTAAAGAACCAGGTACAAGCCTTCTTATTCATACAGGATAAATACTGAAATGTCTTTGAATGCGCTTCCTTCATTTCTTCATATAGAAGTTAGGAGTGTCCCCACTGTGCAAACTCTGAAGCAATTCTTTGAAGACATGCACAATTTCTTTGCAGTCAATGTAAATGGGCCTGTTTGTGCTACTTTGTAAGTAAAATACCTCTCACACAAATGACAATACTGAAAGAGGGAACACTGAATCTGTGCTATTTACACAAGGACGTCTGAAGAAGTAGTCTCCTCTAAAAACTGGATTTGGTAGGTCCCTGTTCAGCCTGTTCCAGGACAGTTCCACAGAAACCTTGCTTGCAAATGAGAAGTTTAATTGTAGCTTGCTAGTGCCTCCTCAGGGAAAGGAAGTCTTGACTGACGTTTTGTCGGACTGTTTGATCACAAGAAAGGGCCTTTTATTTGCCCTTTAGGTTAGATTCCTGCACCCATCTTCTCAGTGAGGTGGTGAATTTGGAAGGATGGAGAGATATAGAGGGATTCTCTTTAATCCATCATGGCTTTTGGTCTTAATGCTGGAGTTTATTTCGTCTTCAACAGGTATGATAACATTTTGACTCAGCGTTTGGAGCAGGATGTATTGTAACAGAGATAATGTGATATCTGGTAAAAATATGTGGTAAAATGGGGATGGTTTCACGTAGAACGTATTGAAAGACGGCATAGCCAATTACGATATAATGAAACCAATGTAGAATATCTTGAAACTGTATATATATATATATATAATGAAATGGGAATTTCGTTAAAAAGCTCAAAACAATTGTGAGATGATATCTGAAACATCAGGCAAAATTAATAATCAATTATTTTTGGGTAACAATTACAGATATACCACCTAAAAAAGTCTAAATTACAATAAAAAATATGTATTTTATGTTAAACCACAGACGTACAGAAATTTGCTTTATAATTATGCAACAATCTGAAAATTGTATCTCTTTTAAGTTGCTAGAATAAGGGCTAAGTTTGTAAAAGTTGAAAAAGCTTGAATATAAAAGAAGCTTGGTGTGCGTCTACAGGCAACAATGAAAAAATAAACTGTGATACATAATTTTGTTCTGATCGAAATTAAGGTGTACTGGTGCATACCAACAAAACAACAAGAAAATGTTTTGTTTATGCCAGTCCAAATTAGAATAGTCAAAAATTTGCTCATTTCTTAGTCAAATGAACAAAGAGAATTACACAACTTTAGATAATCTCAGGTCCTTCTTCACCATTCCTCTCTCCACGCCTCTGAAGGGCTCAGCTACGCTGTCGTCCCTCAAAACGTCACTGTGTCCAGTGGCCAAATGGTCACCTTTCGCTGCGGCATTGTGCCTGACAATATGTCCCAGCAATTAAATTTCACAGTCCAGCGTCCTGATGCCAACTACACTTTGACCTGTCCTGGAATATCCCTCAACATCTCAGCTCTGGTGAGAGATGTTATCGTTTCTCTTTTCAAACTAATGAAACAGACACTTTAAGCTTTAGCTTTTATGATTACAACAGATTTCCATGTACTTCCAGTGTGAATTATTTTAATAATTATGTGTATTCCTTTATTTCTTTGTCTCTTTTTACATCTTTCTATATCTGACTAGTCGCTGACTGGGCAATGTGACTACAGATCTCCTGAAATAACTGCCACGTGGCACATAGCTAGCGCCACAGCTAACTTTAATGGCACTCCTTTCCTTTGCCATTCACAAGGTCTTGTTGATAAATATGGCTACCTCTGGATCACTGGTACGTTAAGACAGTTTAAAAATGTAAATGTATTAACTGTGCTAGCCATACTACTAAGAGAATTTTATTAAGAAGCTAACTAGCAGCTAGCAATAAGACCGTCACAGATGTGGGAGACTACCAGATATGTACCAGACACTACCTCAAAGTCAACCTGAAAGTAAATTTATATTTAATATTTTTAGTATTAGTGAAACAGGACAGTTTCCTCATACAATCAAAAACACATATTGATATGGATAGTTTAGAAAGATAGGTGGCATAAAATTGCACACAGATATATATGAGTTACTGGGTGAGTGTGTGAAATTGTCCAGCCTGGAGGTTGTGGGTTTCGTGTCCCGCTCCGAGTGACTGTCTGTGAGAAGTTGGTGTGTTCTCCCTGTGTCTGCGTGGGTTTCCTCCGGGTGACTGTCTGTGAGGAGTGTGGTGTGTTCTCCCTGTGTCCGCGTGGGTTTCCTCCGGGTGACTGTCTGTGAGGAGTGTGGTGTGTTCTCCCTGTGTCCGCGTGGGTTTCCTCCGGGTGACTGTCTGTGAGGAGTGTGGTGTGTTCTCCCTGTGTCCGCGTGGGTTTCCTCCAGGTGACTGTCTGTGAGGAGTGTGGTGTGTTCTCCCTGTGTCCGCGTGGGTTTCCTCCGGGTGACTGTCTGTGAGGAGTGTGGTGTGTTCTCCCTGTGTCCGCATGGGTTTCCTCCGGGTGACTGTCTGTGAGGAGTTGGTGTGTTCTCCCCGTGTCTGCGGGGGTTTCCTCCGGGTGCTCCGGTTTCCTCCCACAGTCCAAAAACACACGTTGGTAGGTGGATTGGAGACTCAAAAGTGTCCGTAGGTGTGAGTGTGTGAGTGAATGTGTGAGTGTGTGTTGCCCTGTGAAGGACTGGCGCCCCCTCCAGGGTGTATTCCCGCCTTGCACCCAGTGATTCCAGGTAGGCTCTGGACCCACCGCGACCCAGAACTGGATAAGTGGTTACAGATAATGAATGAATGTTTGTGTGTGTGTGTGTGTGTGTGTATGTATACGCCCATTGACATGAGTGTGTAGCATTGTCCACATATGTGAGTGGCTTGGTGTCTGTGTCTTCCTATCATCGTAATTAAGAACAGTTTCTAATGGGGTAACTTTAATCATTAACTTAAGTAGGTTTGAAAAATCTCCTTCAGCAATTATAACAAGTAGCTCTCTCTCTCTCTCTCTCTCTCTCTCTCTCTCTCTCTCTCTCTCAGCAAGCAGTTCATATTATGCTATGCTGTTCGGCTGTGTGATGGGAGGGTTTTTTGGGATCCTAATAGTCTTTATTGTGTCATACATTTCCTTGAAGAGATCAGAGAGACTTCAGAAATGCTTCAGTGAGTGATTCTTTTCAGATGCCATTCAACCAAATACTAATGTTTAAACATTAATATTTAAAAAAAAAATGAAACCCTGTAAGTGTACTTTAATACAATAAACTCTCTGTGTTTGCAGGGGGCCCTGAGGAAGATGAGGTGACAGAGGCCTCAAAGGAATTTTGAATATGAACTCTCATCTTATATTCTTTCTAATATGTGTCTAATTCAATTGATCGTCCAGAAGCCAATGTGTGAAAAGCTGGAGCTTGAAACAAATAATAAAAAACAATGTAATAAAACAATCAATTTGGCTCTTTATCCAGCAGAGGGAGCCCCTTGTTCCTCTGTGGTAATGAAGTCAACGTTGTACTGTACAATATCAAAAGCAGGTTGAAACACTGGTCATCCATGGATTAATTAGCCCATTTACAGATGTACTTCTATTATAACAATAGATTAACATTGATGAGGCACATTAATTGGGACTATTGTGTTTATATATTTGTTATTTAATCTATTTATGTCTGTCCTCAGGTTTTTAGATATCTATTGATGATAACACTTACATACAATTCTGTGCAAAAGTCAGTAAACATCATTTACTTAGTTTTAATTATATATTATTATTATATTTACCAGAAGACTGCAAAGAAACCTCAACAATTTCAGTATTTATTCTCTGCCATTTGCAGTTTGCCCCGAAAGAAATAAACAGGGATATTTTTCCACACTTCCAAAGTTCAGTCTTAGGACTTGGTTGTGTTTCCTGCTCCTCACGACCCCAAACACATTCAGTGTATTTTTATATACATAATTTTTAGTTGTTGTTCCAGTTTTCAGTCAAATATACATAAACAGACGTGAAAATGCTAGGTGTAGTATTCAATAGTGTCATTAATGAACTGACACAGCAGAACATTTCATTGCTGACCAGAAAACCAAATATATCCTTTGCACAGACATTTCCCAAAGCAGATATATTTTTCTGTTCTTTGTCTCATCAGCTGGAATTATGAAATCTAATTCTGAAAGTTTTGTATGAAGTTTAACCTTGTGGATATAGTTATTGTAGAAGTTTAAGTTGGATTATTAAAATAATGTACCAATTAAAAGAAATATTTGAGCAAAATATCATGATAATCATTCATTCATTCATTATCTGTAAGCACTTATCCAATTCAGGGTCGCGGTGGGTCCAGAGCCTACATGGAATCATTGGGCGCAAGGTGGGAATACACCCTGGAGGGGGCGCCAGTCCTTCGCAGGGCAACACACACACACACACACACACACACACATTCACTCACATTCACAGACACTTTTGAGTCGGCAATCCACCTACCAATGTGTGTTTTTGGACTATGGGAGGAAGCCGGAGCACCCGGAGGAAACCCACGCAGACACAAGGAGAACACACCACACTCCTCACAGACAGTTACCCGGAGGAAACCCACGCAGACACAGGGAGAACACACCACACTCCTCACAGACAGTGACCCGGAGCAGGACTCGAACCCACAACCTCCAGGTCCCTGAAGCTGTGTGACTGCGATATTGTGCGCAAAACACAATATGGCAGTAGCAGCCATTTTAAACCTGAATGGTGTCTTCCTTTTGTTTTTGTTTTTTTGGTCCATTTTTTCACTGATCAACTACATTCAGTGGAAATTCGATTTCTTAAGTTATTGTGTCTGCACCAATTCTTTCAACAATTGGAAAGATATTCTTTCAATGACAAACTTCAATTTCATTTTAAACCTGGGTATTAAACAAACGCTTTTATTAAAGAACTTGAAATACTGTTCAAGGTCTGTGATGACTGTTTATCTGTTAAAAAAATCAGAAACAGAAGAAAGGATGATCCTGCTTTGCACAGCCCTCTTACCTCACTGCATATTTTAAAGCTGCGAGAGGGTGAGGTGTGTTTGTAGAAGCGAGGTAAATGTGATAGCACTGTTTGTTAAGTTACATTCCTGGCACTTTCTTCATGATTAAAAAAACCCCAAACAACTGCAGTCTAATCATTAACTTGAGAGCTATCCCTTCTTCAAAAACTGACATATTTGAGTCTTTACTGATTAGATGTTGGTGCTGACATTTGAAAAACAATTTCAACTCTTTATTTCATCTCTTTTCACAGCAGAAATTTCACTCTTGATATTTTTCTATAGAAATATGTAATATTTATGGAACATGACATTCTGAACAAGGGTTTGTAATTGTTCAAGTAAGTGAATGGGAATGTGGTTTCTCTCTCAAGAAAACTGCAATCCTGGTTTCCATTTTATCTTAACATGATGGGTTTAAGGAGAGAGATGTGATCTGTTCACAGCAATCAATTCTGATAGAACCTTTCATTCCTCATTGCTCACTAGCAGCTCAATGCAGAATCACAATATTTCACACAAATTTCTAATCTAATTTTTAAAATATGTCAATTTAATACAGCCACTAGAGGGCCCACAGAATGAGATTTCTCATTACAGACTCACCTATGAAATGGTTCATGTTAATGAGATGCCACTGTCCTTATTCATACAAATGTTTAACTGAAAAAAATTGGTTCTTTTTGAGAAATAAGGGACAATTCAATGCTAAGTTTAACAGAAGTCAAACATTAGGACTCCTGAGGTGAGCTACAGTCGAAGCGTTGGCAACTAACATTAGGAAGTTACAAGTTGGATCTTCATACATCCAAGACTGGGAGTCCAAGAGAGTATAATTGGCTTCACTATGTGGGTTGGTAGGATGCCCCTCTTATTTTGACCATCTCTCCGCTCATGCACAAATGTCTGCCAGCTGATGTGAGAGATCTGGGGAGTTTGCATTCTTCTCAGGCATGTTGAGCTGTCTGAAGACGTCGCGTTAACACTGGGCACTGTGTGAAATCAGGGAGAGACTCACTAACAAGTGGGTTTTAATGAAAACTAACAATTGGGTAGCAAAAGAAAGAAAAAGATTTGCATATATGAATAAAAACTGGCCTGTTTTGGGAATATATAAATATGAAGTTAGGTTTACATTGAAATATTATATTTTTTATAATTTTACCGTTTAACCAATGATATTTTTGAAAACTGATTAGATTTTGATGAAATTTAGAATCTGATGTGCTGCAAGTGTGTGAATCCTATCTAGTTATTACTTGTTAGAAGTTGTCCAAACTAGTCTGTGTGACATTTGCAAAGCCTTATCACTGGCAGCTCTCCAGTGTAGTGTATTCCTACCATCTCCTTGAGGTTTACTCCTTCATGGACATAAAATCCTGTGGCTGAACTTGTAGCTTGATAGAGGTGGAATCTAATAATAGAGAAAAGTCTCGTTTCAATATCCCGAGGTTGCTGTGGCGCCTCCTTAAGCACCCGAGGAAGCTCCAATAAATCTGCAGTTTGTTGTGTAATGGTTCTCAAACAGTGATCCAGTAGGGAGGATTTCACTTTGTGTAGTCCACTTCAGTCCTTATTTCCATGACCACTTTGACAGGCTGTGATCTCACATGCTATGAGGCTCATATAAATCTATGGTTTCACATATACATACTTCCTCAAATGATTACTCAGGAGGAAGGATTTTAAAAGAAATATTAGGGAAGTATGCTCAATCGCCTGCTCTTATTTGATCCTCAGCTATATTCAAGAACAATGCAAAAACCACACAAAGTTGGAGGCAAGCCAGGATATGCAGTTTCTATGGGTTTTTTTTTTTATCTTATTTTTAACGCTGGTTTCTGCACTACATTTGACACAGAAGACGCTGTAGGTTTAAATTATGTAATATATAATCTCTTAAAAAGTTACAAATTGAGAAAAACAGACTCCTAATCTTTGCTAATGCTAATTTTTTTAGCAGCAAACAACAAAGCCAGCTAACGTTCACTGTGTGAGATTTTTAGCATTTGTGATTATATATATATATAATTGTATAAATACCTCACATTATTTTTTTTATAATATATCTATATATATAATTATGTTCAGAGTTGCAGACTTAACAAATACAGGAACTCTTTTTTTTTTTTTGTCTGAACAGGTAACCTCACTGCTAAAAGCCTTAGCAGCCATTTTGATATAATGTCAACTCAAGGTTGAGGGAAGGCAGTGTACATTTGAACAGGATTTGTAAAAGATAGCTAAAATTTCAGATAGTACTTATTTTAGTAGACTTAACAATGTACACTTTACAGTCTACCTCATTAAAGTAGGCCTAAATGCCTATAAACCCAAATATGGTAGTGCTTTCTTGTTATATATTTTGTAGAACAGTCTAGGGCCTGTTTATTTTGGGCAAAGTTGTTGGTCTTGACTCAATGATATGTTTGTAGATGAAACACACACTCTATCAATCTTTGTCACCCTGCTCTCTTTTCATCTGCTTACCAATATGATACTCACAAATGTAGCTTAATGTATAACAAGTGCCACGGAACATGAGGGTAGACACCGTAATTGAGTCCTTGACTCCACCCAACTTTTTGACCCTGAAATATATATTTTTTTACTTACTTACGTCACAGAGCAGCCAAGGTGATAGATAGATAGATAGATAGATAGATAGATAGATAGATAGATAGATAGATAGATAGATAGATAGATAGACTATATTTGACCATTTTTAATCATTGCACTCTGAACAAAACTTTGTATGTCAAAAATGTTATCTGTAGAAGATACGTTTTTTTCTGTTTGTAAAATAGTTCAGTGTAAAAACAATGTTGACAAGACAAGCATAATTGTGAAATAGATAGCCTCTGGAATGTACTGTAACTACACCTAAATATGACATTAGGGTTAGTGCTAGCCTCTTTCAAATGCCTTTTAAACACTGTTTAAGCCGTAAACATGCAAACAGTGTTTGGAGGCTAAACACGGTGAGGCTGCAAGGCAGGCACCACGGTATTCACAGATATGATGTCCAGTGTTTTAGGTGTAAACAATTAGGAGGAGTTAGACTTGAAGGTAAAAGCAAAGACAGAAATGTATATTTAGACTTTCTGCACATTCTGTACGTTGCATACCTCCGTGCCCACGTTCTGAAACACTAACACATCCCGAGGGAAGGTAAGACATTTCTATTTGTTCTGTTTCATTACCTTTTTATGAATAATTTCCATAATTCTTTATCTCATTGTCTACATTAGTAATTTTTGAATAAGGCTTAATAGGACACAGCAGAGACATTGCACGCCTTGTAGCCTTTTTTGTTTTGATATCTTGAGGACATGTACTTAGTATAAACAGATACTCAAGTAGCTGTATTTGGAATAATCAAGTAGCTGTATTTGGAATAATCATTTTGCTGTGTTTTTTTGTGTTTTTATGTGTCGTGATTTTGTTACATTAGTTGTAAATTTGGAATTAGGCTAAATATTTGTGTTTGAAAGAATTTTAGGTGAAATTCAAAGTAGTTGGTAAATTGTCAGTTAAATACTATTGGGTAATGTGTTGGGTTTTTTTTTTAATGCCAAATAGAAATAATAAAGTAAAGCCATAATACAACTCATTTTTGACATCTTAAAACTGTTTTATGTATGGATTTTTTTAAAGTCAAGAACTACATAGGAAGTTGGTTATTACCTCTTCTAATTGGGTTATTTTCATATATATTCCTGTGTGTGACTTAAGATATTTCTACGTTCTGGTCGAGTTGGGACTAGAAAGTGTGCACGAGACTGAAGGCCCTACAAAACCATTTAATTCCATAATGAATTATTCAATGAATATTATTTTTAAAAAATTAATATAATTAAGAATGTATTACATTTACTAATACATTTATTGTTAATGCAAGTACAAATTAAAATGAGCGATTTCTGTATAAAAGAAGCTTCTGGGTGAGTTAAAGGTTTTCCTACAAGTGTACAACCACAACAAGAACCCTATAGGACCGTTTATTTCTGAGAGTATGGTCCCACATGTATGCGCTTAAGTAGCGTAGTTGTAAAGTGCAGGATTTTGGCCTTCACAGCACTCGCTTCAGACCCTCATCCTTCTCCAATACACACATGCAATGGATAGCAGTAAAAGCCAGAGGTGGCTGTCCTTTGGTTCGAAAGAACACTGAGTTAATATCCTCACCAGGGAAGGGGGCCCAAAATTTCCAAAACAGCCCTGATACACTAGGATGTGATCACAAGGGCAAGCCAAGGGTACCCCGCAGCTCGCTGTGCCCTCGCTGCTTTGACCCAGGCGTCTTGTGTTTACTGTAAAAACACCCGTGCTGATCTGACTCAGCTGCTTCTACAGCTGTATCTACTAAGAAAACATTCCTGCTCCATTCCACATCTGTCCACGGACTTGCATTTATCATTAAATAAAGTTATGGAAAAAAGTACACTGCAGTTTTCTCTCAGTGGTGCCAAAAGAACCACTATTGGGTCCCAAAGTATTGA